>NC_064928.1:106133636-106507802 GCF_023897955.1 Schistocerca gregaria
GGAGGAGGACATCGAAAGGGTGCAAAAAAGGGCAGCTCGTTTTGTATTACCACGTAATAGGGGAGAGAGTGTGGCAGATATGATACGCGAGTTGGGATGGAAGTCATTAAAGCAAAGACGTTTTTCGTTCGCCAACTTTCTCTTCCGAATGCGTAAATATTTTTTGAGCCCAACCTACATACGTAGGAATGATCATCAAAATAAAAGAAGAGAAATCAGGGCACGTACAGAAAGGTTTATATGTTCGTTTTTCCCGAGCGCTGTTCGGGAGTGGAATGGTAGAGAGACAGTATGAAACCTCTGCCAAGGACTTAAATGTGAACTGCAGAGTAATCAAGTAGGTGTGGATCTAGATGTAGAAGCTATGGCCACAAGTTGTCAACAAGACACAGTGCGAGCTGGTAGTGCCTCCATAATGGTGTGGACTGTGTTTACATGGAATGTACTGGGTTCTCTGTTCCAACTGAACCGATCGTGGATTCGAAATGGTTATTTTCGAATACTTGGAGACAAAAACGATGGAAATTTTATGGATAACAGGGCGCCATGTCACTACGCCGCATTTGTTAGCGATTGGTTTGAAGAAAATTCTGGACAATTCGAGCGAATGGTTTAGCCACGTAGATCGCGTGACATGACTCCCAAAGAACATTTACGGGACATAATCGAGAGGTCAGCTTGTGTACAAAATCCCGCACCGGTAACACTTTCGCAATTATGGACGGCAGAAGCAGTATGGCTCAATATTTCTTCTAGGGACTTCCAACGACTTGTTCAGGCCATGCCACACCGGCCAAAAGGGGACTGACGTGTTACAAGGAGGTCTCCATGACTTTTGTCAATCGATGTATGAAAACAGCAAGGGGCATTGAAGAATCTAAGATATACCATACACAGGTATACGCGTGGAGTCTGTTCTGCCGGACACGTCAGAGAATACAGGCGGCACGCATATACGTGGTGGTCCATTGATAGTGACCGGGCCAAATATCTCACGAAATAAGCATCAAACGAAAAAACTACAAAGAACCAGATGGTGCTATGTTTGTTTGGGTGTGAAATCAAATGGGATTTAACAGCTAAGGTCATCAGTCCCAAAGCTTACACACTACTTAACCTAAATTACCCTAAGGACAAAGACACACACCCATGCCCGAGGGAGGACTCGAACCTCCGCCGGCCCAGCCGCACAGGCCATGACCGCAGCGCCTTAAACCGCTCGGCTAATCCCGTGCGGCGATGGCGCTATGGTTCGTTCGCTAGATGGCGCTGCGATAGGTCAAACGGATATCAACTGCGTATTTTTTAAAAATAGGAACCCCCATTTTTATAACATATTCGTGTAGTACGTAGAGAAATATGAATGTTTTAGTTGGATCACTTTTTTCGCTTTGTGATAGATGGCGCTGTAATAGCCACAAACGTACAATTACGTGGTATCACGTAACATTCCGCCAGTGCGAACGGTATTTGCTTCGTGATACATTACCCGTGTTAAAATGCACCGTTACCAATTGCGGAAAACGTCTATATCGTGTTGATGTATGGCTTTTGTCATCAAAATCCCCAACGGGCGTGTGCTGTGTATGCTGCTCGGTATCCTGGACGACATCATCCAAGTGTCTGCACCGTTCTCCGGATAGTTACGTTATTTAAGGAAACAGGAAGTGTTCAGCCACATGTGAAACGTCAACCATGACCTTCAACAAATGACGATGCCCAAGTAGGTGTTTTAGCTGCTGTCACGGCTAATCCGCACATCAGTAGCAGACAGATTGCGCGAGAATCGGCAATCTCATAAACGTCGGTGTTGACAATGCTACATCAACATCGACTGCACCTGTACCATATTTCTATGCCCCAGGAATTCCATGTTGACGACTCTGAACGTCGTGTACAGTTCTGCCACTGGGCACAAGAGAAATTACGGGACGATGACAGATGTTTTGCACGCGTTCTGTTTAGCGACGAAGCGTCATTCACCAACAACGGTAACGTAAACCGGCATAATATGCACTACTGGGCAACGGAAAATCCACGATGGCTGCGACAAGTGGAACATCAGCGACCTTGACGGGTTAATGTATGGTGCGGCATTACGGGAGGAAGGATAATTGTCCCCCATTTTATCCATCGCAGTCTACATGGTGCATTGTATGCTGATTTCCTACGTAATGTTCTACGGATGTTACTACAAGATGTTTCACTGCATGACAGAATGGCGATATACTTGCAACGTGATGGATGTCCGGCACATAGCTCGCGTGCGGTTGAAGCGGTATTGAATAGCATATTTCATGACAGGTGGATTGGTCGTCGAAGCACCATACCATGGCCCACACGTTCACCGGATCTGACGTCCCCGGATTTCTTTGTGTGGGGAAAGTTGAAGGATAATGGCTATCGTGATCCACCGACAACGCTAGACAACATACATCAGCGCATTATCAACGCATGTGCGAACATTACGGAAGCACAACTACTCGCTATTGAGAGGAATGTCGTTACACGTATTGCCAAATGGATTGAGGTTGACGCACATCATGTTGAGCATTTATTGCATTGATGTGGTATTTACAGGTATTTACGCTGTTACAGCATGCGTTCTCAGAAATGATAAGTTCACAAAGGTACATGTATGACATTGGAACAACGGAAATAAAATGTTAAACGTCCTGTATTTTCATTCAAAAAACCTACCTGTTACCATCTGTTCGTAGAAAATTGTGAGCCATATGTTTGTTGAGCCGTGGTAAAATTGCTGTTTTGAATAGCGCGCCGCAGCGCGTAATGTGAAGCAGTCGCCCTCCGTTTCTGGCGGTGGCGCCGCTGTGGCAGTCGCAGCTTTGGTGTCTCCTTCTGGTGGGAAAGCGGAGAGGTTGCCTGTTGACGTGCATTTAAGGGGCGCTATCAGCTCGCTAGTCGGTCAGTTCCCAGCTTGCTAGTCTGTCTCTCGTCAGCATTTGTTAGGCGGTTAGAGTCTGTCTGTCGTTCGAAGTGCTAGTATGTCTTTCGGATCAACCTTTAAAACCGGCAAAGTGAGAGTCCTGCCACTCCGCCAGTAAGAGAACTGAGCGAGTGGTCGCCCGGTCGGGGCTTAGTGACTGCATTTGAGTCTGCGCGTTAGGCCGCCAGTCTGCTCGAGTTTGCTCAGGCAATGGTCATTGGCGCTTGGATCGATCGGTTGGTCGGTCGCGTACTGAGACACGAGATGACTGGTCCGTCTTGAGCGTCGGCGCATGTGAGGTCGCCACGTGAGTCCAGGGGGCCCCGCGGTATAGCGAGCGGTAGTGGCTTCGCGGTCGATACGAGAGCAACAGGAGTCAACCCACGACATCGGGCTGGCCGGGGCGAGCTGCAACGCCGTGAGACGGGAGATCAGCGCGCCTTCCTGTGTCCGTTGAAGCGGCTGGCAGCGGACGGTTCGGGAGAGCGTTGGGGGTGCTGTGCCAGCTCTTCTCGAGAAATCGCACTTTATTAGAAGTTAAGTGATTGACGATATGTTGTTTGATTTACTCTTGTTAAATTCTACTTGTTTTCTTGGTGAGGTCACCAGTCATTTTGCTTTGGGGTCGTCCCACCATTCTTCTCCGTTTACCCACCCGCGGGAGGGTGGTTGTTTACAAATTGGGTGGTCCGTTTTTCCCTTGTGGAGTAGGGGCGGGTTAGAACAACCTGCATTTCAGGTTCTTCGGTAATCTCCCTATCAATCTACCGTACGTTAGTAGTTGCCTCTGTCATAATTGACGGGTTTGTGTTAACGAATTTGCTTGGAGTTTAACGGCCTAATACCTGAAATAAGTTTTGATCTCTGGAAACTTTGATATTATTGCCTATGATCTTGACAGGCGGTATCTGTCTACTGTAGAGCATCTTAACAATTGTTTGGCCAACCTTGTAGAATTTTATGTAAGATTGCATTTCATGGACTTTTATTTAAATGATCATTTTAGTATATAAATATGCCACCCTTTCACCGTAAGACTTTTCTTAGAAAGTAAAATCAAGTTGCACATTCGGTGGCAAGGTTAACATTTTAATTCTTAGTGTTTTGTACCATTTCCATCCCCCCTACGGGGGTGCATAGTTAGTGTGCTTGTGTAAATTGTTAAAACTCTTAGTTTAAAGTTATTTGGAGTGTTGCAGATTTGCACCAGTGTAGTCTTTCAGACGCTGTTGTGAGCGGTTGTAACTACGTCTGTGTCAAAAGGTAGCAACCTGGATCTCTGCCCAAAAGCTCACAAAGTCAAGACGTGTTTCTTTCTGCCTCTGAAGGAATTGTAACTTTGAGATTTAGAGGCTGTTTTCTGATTACAATTTTAAATCTGTTTCTTTTAAAAAATGCTCCAGGCACTATTAAATTCAATAAAATTCCCATTTGTTAAAAGGAATTTGGTTATGATTTCATCAGTTACTCCCTGGCAACTACTTCCATGCTTGTGTGATTAAATGTGTTAATGTTCTTGATGACTCGCTAGTAAATAAAATAAATTCTTAAGAATATTCTTTGAAAATAAATCACGGTTCATTTGTGACTATTATAGAGCCATCTATCACAAAGTGGAAAAATTGGTCCAATTAATACATTCATATTTCTTTACGTACTGCACGAATATGTAATAAAATATGGGGGTTCCTATTCTTAAAAAACGCAGTTGATATCCGTTTCACCTATGGCAGCGCCATCTAGCGGGCCAACCATAGCGCCATCTGGTTTGCCCCTTCAAGCTCAACGAGTTTCTTTCTTTGTAGTTTTTTAGGTTGACGCTTATTTCATGAGATATTTGGCCTGGTCACGATCGATGAACCACCCTGTATATATGTGTGTGTATCGTCGTGTCTCTGAGGTTGGCGGCTGTTACAATTATTTCATTGCGGATGCACATTAGGTCCAAACTCCTGTCGGATTCATTGTGAGCTGCCAGCAAGAGGATAAAATCCAGGGACTCAACTTGCGTACGACATAACGGGAATTTGCGTCGCACGGGAAGTGTGCCAGGATAGCCGAGGAGGTGAAGGCGCCACCTCACGTTAAGCGGAAGAGTCATGCTCTATACAAACTTTCACCTGTCGTCCTTGTATTTACTTCAAAGCTCGAATGCGGCTGACGTCGTTGGTTCCTCTTAGTTCATCGGAGAATCATTCTAGTGAAGATACAGGCCGCTCATGTGGGAAACCCGCTGACGTAAGAGACTTTGACCTGGGAACGAGCACTCGGAAACGGCCAGGATGGTCGGTTGTTCCAGTGAAAACGGCGATTAGGGGGTGAGGTACAGGGCGTAGACTGCTCGTCAAAGAACGTGGAGGTTGGAATCTCGCACGCTTTTTAAAGCGGGGCTGGTGGCGATTTATGGCAGATATGTCGAGAGAGAGCCCAGTACAGGTGCAGCGCACATTGTTGAATATGGCGCTCCCTAGTGGACGAACCACACCTGTTTCCCATGTGGGCACGCGATCATCGAAATAGGACTGTGGATAAATGGAAACCTATCACGTGGTCAGATGAACGACGTTTCTTGTTCCACCAGGTCGATGACGTTACCTGGATACGCCGTGTGATACGGCGCGCGGCGCTAACCTCTTATCTTGTTCGGAGCGCGCGCTGTAATCGATTATAGATGGCTGTCCTGGTGCGGGTAGCGCTCCGGTGCCTATTTGCTATGACGTCGCTGGCGTGTGTTTGCGGTGGCCGGCGGAAAGCGAGAGGGTGGTTGGTTTTCCGGGTACTGCACGGAACGTGAAGTTCGCTCTGCCCTGACCTGCTGGTGACTAGCGCTGAGGTTGTTGTGCCTCGCAATACGAGCAGAGTGGTCTGGGGCGGAGGCGACTCGCCGCTGTGCTGGCCATGCGGTGGTGATTCATTGGAGTCGGCGCACTTGTTCTGCCTGCCTGTCTGCTGTGGAGGTCCAGTGGGGTCCTGTGATACTCTGGCCCGGAGACAATTAGTTGCTGAATTTTGGAGTCGTCTGCCAGGTTAGGGTGTGGGCTCGGTTGGATCTTCAGATTTTCCCCTGGAAGCTCCAGCAACGGTTTCTGAACTTTTCTAATGTGGGACGGTGTTGTTGGAACTTTCTGCTGTGTGTGTTGCTCGTTACGATATTTGTTGGTACTAATTTATTTGCTGAACTTAAGTCCTGCCCGGAGTTGCGTTCATGTGCGGTACATTTGGCAGTCGATGTGTTATGTAAAGTCTGCCTAAGAAGGGCGGTTTTGTACAGCATATACATAGTGAATTACTGCTGCTTGGTTTATGTGGTCTCTAGGACCTGAACAACACGATCTCGACAATTTGGTTGTGTAACTGCATTTAGCGGTATGTTCTGTATTTATTTACTGTGTTATTATTAATTTGGTGGAATAGTCGCGTTTGGTGTCGTTAAGGCATTTCTAAGATTGTGGTTTGACTATTCATGTGCGCTTGGCTCTTATTGTTTCGTTTTAGGAAGCGAGAATTGTTTGAGATTTGTGTCTGTTGGCTTCCGGCACTTATTAGGAGCGCCCGAGTTAAAGGCGCTGTGGTTATCATGTTCTGTCGGGATGTTATACTGTATTTTTGAATTTCATCTTGTGTTGATATTACCTGTCGTGTGTTACAGAACATAACCAAGGTGCGTATGTGATGGGCAGTTGTGGGAGGCATGTCGGAGAGCTCTCAGCGCTTTATTTAGGGGACCGTTTCTAGTGGGAAGGCTCCGAAGTGTTGAGAGCTCGCTCGTCTGTGATTGCGTTGGGAGTTGCCCTCGCCCTTTGGCTGTATCAAATTATTATTTTGTTATTATATTTATTGGTTGTTTGTTGAGCATCTTTCGTATTATTGTGCCAAGCGCCATTATTTTTCTCAAAGTTTTTTTTATATAAATCATTTTAAATTGTGATGCCAAGTTAACTTATTATTGGATTTTGTCTTTTGGGTAAACTCTAAAAGCACTATTGTAAAAGGTTCTTTGATTTTATGGTGGCAAGCCGCCGTTATTGTTTTTAAAGCTCACTCTTTAACCATTTGTTAAGTTTTGTAAGTTAGATGAATTTGTTGTTATTTAAAAGAGTTTAGTATAGCCAATTTAATAAATTGTGCACAGAGCCTGCTGTTTGGATATTATTGGGTGGATCTCCTTGGATAGTTGTCCTGTAATACAACACATTACAGCCGTGTAACTGGCGAACTTTTTGCTCGAACATTTCGACGTTTTTCCTGACGGAGACAGCGCCTTACAGCATGATAACTATCCGTGTTACCAGAATAGTGCACCAATGGTGCATGTTTGTCTTCGGTGCCAAATGAGCTTTTTCCAGTCAGTGGAACGCATCTGGGATCTTGTCGGACGCCTGTTCTGTGCCCATAAGCCACCGTCATGTAATTTATGGTACGGGCATGACCTGTACGGAGACATATGGTACCACTTACCTACAGAAATCTACCAAAATATTGTGAAACGCATGTCACGTAAAAAAGCGGGTGTATTCCGTTGCTATAGTGGACTAGCAAGGTCATCATAATGTTTTGACTCATGAGCAGAAGTCTGAAGAAACAGGAGTGTACAGTTCTGCTGGGAGACTGCAAACAATGCGCATTTTCTGTACAGCAGGTAAGGAATTACGATCCAGCTGCCAGTCGGTGGTGCATCAAGCGTTATGTATCAAGCATAATTGTTAAACCACTGTGGGCTGTATGAAACATCGCTTCAATGCTTCACTGAACTTTTATAAAACGTGTGTTTACTATTCATAAATGAGCCGTGTATCGACTCGTACTACATCTTGCGTTTAGGTTGCATTAGTTTTCCTTTTCATCCCCTGACATGTTTGTTTAATATGCTGTCTGTCATTAAGTGGCTGCTTGGGTGTCTTCCCTCTGCTGTCGATATCTGCGTTTTTGCTTCTGGGAAACTGCTTTGGAGAAAGTGATATCTTCGACAGGCTGTAACCTCGTGTGGTGGCGTGGAAGTAGGAGGTTGCGCGGATAGAGTGTGGTGGACACGGGAGGGCAGTGTGGCTCTCCAGCCCGTTTCAACAATGGAGCTTAGAAAGGAGAAACCTGACACGAAGGAGCGGTCACTACCCGTCAACGTTGCAGAGAAGACGTGAACTCCGGCGACAGAGCGTGTTGTCGCGTGACCGTGGCGTGTTGGGTACGCTGGCGACGCGTGAGCGGTCGGATGTGTGGATCCTTGCCATCGGAGGTCGTGTACTGCATGTCGAGCACAATTGCAAGTTCAGTTCGTGGAAGGTTTAATCATTAAGTAATAATTTTCTGTAAGCAGCGTCTTCTGCCTTGTGGTCTCCGGCGACCGGGTTTTCTGTCCCCGGCACCGGTGTGATTGAAGACAGTGATCTTTCCTCCTCCTCTCGTTACTGGCCCATGGGAGGTGTAGTTTTGGCTGTTTAATTGTTTCGCTATTCTGTCGTGTGTTATGAGTAAATTCATGCTTCTTGTTGGTTGATCATATGGTCGCTCATTCAGGCCTGTGTGGTGTTATGTTTCCTTGCACGAGGTTAGCTCCAATTCTGTCAGCAAGTTAAGCCATCTTATAACAAGTTTTCGCTGGCTAAAAGTCGGTGCAGTGACCAGCCTGAGAGTGGCAATTGTGTTTACGGGCGTATTTAAACTGGTCAGCATTCTGCCTAGCCTGAGCATCCCTGAGTGGGTGATATGTGGCCGCCTTACACGGGTCTGTCATACCTGTTATGTTCTAATGATATTCCAGGACACTTTAGTTCAATATTTGTTAAATTCTCCCAAGTTTGTAAATTCCTTTTATTACCATTTATCGTGTGTTTGCTGTGACCTGTTTAATTTTAGTAACAAAGTTCTGTTTTTACTTTAGTAGCCTGTTTACTAATATTCTTTGATTTTTTTAAAAATTGTTGTATTGCTATAAATTACGTGATTGCCGTTAGCGGCGTGTTTAAAAGGCTGTTTACTGCCATGCTGCTAGTTTCTGTAAGATAGGAATAAAGCATTTGTGAAATTCTCAACTCGACAGTAAGCTACTAGAAATTTGGCCCCGTTTCACAACTTGTGGTGTGGCTTGTAGTAACCGTAACCACTGAGTGTGTCACATAACAATGACACGGTAACATTACGAGTACTCTGTTACGCTTGGACTGCGCAAAAGAATTGTAGGGTTAGTTTTCCGGAATATCATTATTTACCCCTATTGCGGTGCAGACGTTTGAAATTTGGAATAAATGTGCTGCAATCTTCCTCTGTAATGAAATTACAATGAAATTTAGAGCACTAGCTGCTTACAGGAGTTGATAAATATCAACGACAGTTGAAAATGTATGCCCCAACTGGGATCCGAACCCGGGATCTCCTGATTACATGGCAGACGCTCTATCTAAATGAGCCACTGGTGACACAGACGACACTGCGACTGCAGGGACATCTCTGCCACGCTTCACGTGAAACCTACACTTTCAGCTTAGTGTCTACACCCTACGTTTGTAGTGCCCCTGCCCAGAACTATACTCAACACTCGCGCAGTCAATGTACCGGTACCCATAAGAGCAATGTGAGTGCATCTGTACTGAAGAAGATCATTGGCCGGTAAGCATTATCTATATGAAGATGGTGTCTGCTCTATCAGACAAGTCCGAAAGAAGATATACCACCTACATATATCCGCCTGCAACGGTCCCTTTAAACATCAAACCAACCAACCAGCTGGGTACTGTTCAAAGTATAAATCGAAAGCAGAAAAAGGTGTTAATGCTTTTGCAATCCTCCTTTCTCCGCCTTCCTGTGGTGTGAGCATTGGCTATTCGTTCCGCAAAACTCTCCGTGGCACCCATGCATCCTTTTTGGACACCTTAAACATTTCCTTGTACAGAAACTGGCCATTCACTGCTCCTTAAGAAGCACCAGGATAGGCAACCGTTCAGACACCACTCAGGCTTCACATGCTCTCAGCAATGCTGATGCAGCAGCGTTTTGGCACTACACTGCTACTTTGTTTTGTTGCACAAATCAGTTTCAGGACAAAGAAAGAAAAAAAGGTCAAATTTTAAGGATATCCGTATTGATTTAAATGACTTCTTAATAATAGATGATTCCAGCTCCAAAATTAATGACATCGTGGTATCAATGACTAAAGCTACAGACACGAAATTGATGTAGGCCTGAGTGATGTTGTTCCAGATGTTTTGTAATGAATCGGACTATTTCTCAATTTCGACACATGAAATCTCACTCACTTTCATTTCAGCGGGATTTAAGTCAGAGCTCTTGGCAGGCCATTCCACAACTGAGATACCCAGTGTATTGAAACAATCATGGATGGGCCAGGTGATATGAGCCTGAACATTGCCCTGCATCAGTGTTAAGCGTGGTCCAAACACTGCAACCTCCAGAATGACGCACAGCTCCACTATCTTGCCCCAGTAGCATTGAACGTTTAAGCGTGGAGACATCACTATGATGAGAGGTGTTCGCCTGTTTAATCTAATGCCCATCCAAATTGTGGTGTGCGTACTGTAAGATCTTCGGTACACACGCCATCAGATTAATTGACTTGTCGCTCTAGTGAAGTAGGCGAGTGTCAGCAATATGTCTCGTGGTCTTATCGTGGCGTGTTTATCTTGTGCCGTTAGGTCAGACGATAGAAATGCCACTTGCACGCTCAGAGTAGCAGATTGACGGTGACCAACTTTAGACAGAACTTGATTAATTTTCACACACATTTATTAAAATAATAACTATTATTTAACTTGGTACTGGATGCTATTTACAATTGACAAGCTGAAGTTCCTTTGCTATTGGTACGTTAATCTTATTCTCACATATATCTCTGATACTTGACAAATGTGTCTATACATTTATCTTCATGTCTATGTACAGGATTATGGTAATATTATTAGGCACAGACTGAAACTTGACTATATACCGGTACAGACTAATGCAGACTGATGCAGACTGATGCAGACTAATGCAGACAAATGCAGACTGACTAATTTGAGGTCTGTACACTCGTTATAATACCTCGAGCATTCAGGTATCACTGTGCGAGTATGATCCGCGAGGAGAAAAGGTTGTACGTTAGCAGCAATCTCATTGGCTGCGTTACATATTCATAAGCGGATCGGCGGAAGGAGAATTTGGTCTGTCTCTATGGCAGCGCCATCTTGTAGTGCAGAGGTGGACGAGCGCTGCGCCTGCGCTGTTGGGCTTAGCGGGAGGCGCTCTAGTGGGAAAGTTGTCTACACACTGACTACGCGGAACTATGTACACAACACAAACCATTGCACATTAGCCCCTGAATGAGGAATGTGGGGAAATAACATCCCCACTGTGCTAACGAATTGCAACCCTACGATGCCATCCTGACCACGTCTCATACAGCAAAGTTCGACACATGCGATCAAAACAAAGAACTCAGATTTCCATGTCAGGCGTAAGGTGGGTTAATAGTGTCACGTTGGTACCAACTTTCGCTTTCCACGATGGGAAGATTGTCAACCCCCCCCCCTCCCCTCTCGCCCTATTCCTCTTATCTCGCCCCATCGTTTCTGCGATGGAAGTCAGAAACGCCCAGCGTTCAAATCACGGGGGTTTTCTTATGAACGGCCGATGAAAACGTTTCACTCACACCGCTGATCAGAAGCGACACGAATGGGCCTCAGTAGGTGGCAAACAAAATGTCAATGAAACCACCCCTTCCCTTCATTTACACACGTTCTGCTCACGAAAACGACAGTCTGCAGTGCGATGTACAGCAGAAAGAAGTTTTTGACAAACTTTGACACTGCTGACACGCCCCCTTCACCTCACCACCCCCAGCCCCCCTGAAAGAATGATCGTTGACCAGTGACCCGATCCAACATGATCACACCCCTTTGTAGTGCAATTTTTGACCTAAGCGTATACAGGATGGAACCCCTAGGAATCTTTCAAAACTAAAAGACGAAATTTGAAAATGATCTGAGTAGCAAATGGCATTTATGCTTTTTCAGCCGTTCTGTTCATGAACTTCTGTGGCGTGATCAAAGTGGGAACACCTAATTCCTCAACAACCTTAGTGCAGCCAGCACAGCTCTGTCGAGCGCTTCGGAAGTGTATCTCAACAGTGACAACACATGACCGATTCCTTGACACCTGTGAGCATCCAACCCCCTCCACAGCCCTCACATTCCACGTGCCTGCATCCAGGCATTAGAGCAGCAGTGTAGTGCCACTCATTTCTACTTCTACATCTACATTTATACTCTGCAAGCCACCCAACGGTGTGTGGCAGAGGGCACTTCACGTGCCACTGTCATTACCTCCCTTTCCTGTTCCTGTCGCGTATGGTTCGCGTGAAGAACGACTGCCGGAAAGCCTCCCTTGCGCGCTCGAATCTCTCTAATTTTACATTCGTGATCTCCTCGGGAGGTATAACTAGGAGGTAGCAATATATTCGATACCTCATCGAGAGACGCACCCTCTCGAGACCTGGACAGCAAGCTACACCGCGATGCAGAGCGCCGCACTTGCAGAGTCTGCCACTTGAGTTTTCTAAACATCTCCGTAACGCTATCAGGCTTACCAAATAACCCTGTGACGAAATGCGCCGCTCTTCTTTGGATCTTCTCTATCTCCTTTGTCAACCCGACCTGGTACGGATCCCACACTGATGAGCAATACTCAAGTATAGGTCGAACGAGTGTTTTGTAAGCCACCTACTACATTTTCTAAGGACTCTACCAATGAAACTCAACCTGGTACCCGCCTTACCAACAATTAATTTTATATGATCATTCGACTTCAAATCGTTCCGCACGCATACTCCCAGATATTTTACAGAAGTAACTGCTACCAGTATTTGTTCCGCTATCATATAATCAAACAATAAAGGATCCCTCTTTCTATGTATTCGCAATACATTACATTTGTCTATGTTAACGGTCAGTTGCCACTCCCTGCACGAAGTGCCTATCAAAAATGGCTCAAATGGCTCTGAGCACTATGTGACTTAACGTCTCAGGTCTTCAGTCGCCTAGAACTTAGAACTAATTAACCTAACTAACCTAAGGACATCACAACATCCATGCCCGAGGCAGGATTCGAACCTGCGACCGTAGCGGTCGCTCGGTTCCAGACTGCAAAACCTAGAACCGCACGGCCACTCCGGCTGGCAAGTGCCTATCCGCTACAGATCTTCCTGCATTTCGCTACAATTTTCTAATGCTGCAACGTCTCTGTATACTACAGCATCATCCGCGAAAAGCCGCAATTGAACTTTCGACACTATCTACTAGGTCATTTTTATATATATTTGCAGATGTCTAAGCGTTATTCCATTACGAAAAACTGATGATGAAAAAAAAGAACAATTTTGTAATCAGCATGAAAAAGTACCTGAAACCACGCAGACCGTTGTTAAGTGATGCAATACGAATATCAACTTCGTATCCACAGCTTTTAGTATATTATCATATCTTGGTGTAGAAAGTTAGTTGTAGGTAACATATTTTACGTCTATCACGTAACTTCAGATGGTACTTGTCAACTTGCAGTCATACAAACTCAACAAGATGGCTCTGGCATGGTGTTATACAACCCCTAGCTCGGTGGTATATAGTTATCTAAGTTGGGAGAATATTTAACATAATATCATTATTCGGCAAATATTCAAATATCGTTTATACACAAATTTAGAGTTTATCAGATAAATTGCCGTAATGTGTGGCGAAAGAGACATGTCTCTGTAATTCAAAACAATTTGAATTTGACTTTAACTGAGGTTTGAGGTCTAATATTTACCTTGTAAAGCCTCAGAATCACGTTCATTCCTAGAATTTACTGCCTTGTCTCTACTGCTTAAACAAAGCGATGTCGCTGTCATCCACGGGTAGGGAGAAGAAATCGATCACTGCTTGTTGCTGTGGTAACGAATGACGTTAATCATCTATAGTGCGTGTTACCTGAAAAGTAAGAGAAACACAAAATCAGGAATAACTTAGATGATGAATCACCAAAGCATGTATAAAGAAAAATTTGATTTCTCGGTGTTTACATTAAAGAGGAACAGTCAGTTGTGGTTTCAGCTATTTTAAAACATTCCTATAAACGGCATGTGCAGATGACAGCCCCCATTACTGGACACAATATTATTCAGTCATTCATTCATTCTTTTCTGGATACCCCATAGTGAAGGAAAGACGCTAGGGGTGTGAAGTGAATTAAGAAGTACATTAAAAAGATGTTTACCTGCATTAAAAATTTTTTTTCGTTAATCTGCTGCAAAGTTCTTGCCTACCAACTGTAAAAGTAACACGATGAACTCTTCATCACAAACAGTAACTTCAAAACAAGAAAGCTGGTGTATCTTCTCTTACATTAGGTACCTTCTGTATATCTGCTGTTGATACCTTAATATCTACAACATTGATATTTACTGTAGAGTTAACAGTTAACAATGAATTTTATAAATGTAATCCTGTTTAGAATATGGCAATATTGTCACTTATAATGCATGTCATTTGAATGGGCTCTGATTATCTCACCATTTAGCGGTCTAAACCACTAATTATCATCATCATCATCATCATAATCATCATCATCATCATCATCGAATCTAAAGAATCAGGTAATTCAAAAAAAAAACATACATTTCAATTTTCTTTCGAATTCATAGGGAGTCTAACTTTCTTGCTATGTCTGACATGGAAATTCATTGAAGTGGTTTACAACACAATGTGCTATGAAACACCGATGAAAACGGAAAGTCGCCGTGGAATTTTTTCTGTCTTGTGCTGCGATTGTGTAAATCGCATTTCACGTGATCAACTTATTACCAACAAATATCAATAACGCTCGGATGTACTGTTCAGTAAATTTACGAGTTCTGAGCTCTTTGAAAAACCCTTTGCAAGAAGCCCCCTTACCTACTTCAGACAATATTCTCACAGGCTACCTTATATGGTTTGGGGAAAAAATAGCGATTTGTTGGACCACACATCACGCATCTATTATCATACTGTCCGTCTGCGTGTGGTTTGTGTAGAGTCTTGTACCGCAAGGAAGAGGATGTTGTTATGGGTGGCCGGTACCTTCCTTCTACAACACATATACACACGTGGATTAATGCAGTTCCTTATTTGCATGAACTGGAAACATTTACTTAAGTCGAATAGAGTCCATGCTTTGTGGTACAAGCCAACACCGACTCAAAGGAAGGCCTCGACGCTTGTCACGTCAGCTACGCACGGCCAACGCCAGGTCTGGTACAGGCAGAAACGCCTGGGCGTGTTCATCACTATAAATCTTATTTTTGGACAAAATGTTTGGTATTGTTTTGGATTCTGCAGTTTTATTTAGATGAAAGGTTTTTTTTTTACTATCGTAAAGCTACAAATGAAGGTCATAGTTCTGTATTACTGAATCCTGTTGAAACAAACGTAGATCAATATGAGAAGATGGTTTGCCCCATTGCAAGCTTCAGAAATTTTACATTCAAGTAGCTATATTTACTTGATCTATTTTGCTATCGAAACTTACCCCAACCCCCTTACAACTCGTTTCTTTTATTTATTTATTTATTTTCGTTTGACATCGTCTCTGGAAATGTGAAGTAATTTACATGTGTAAATGTCCAACTGTTGCCAGTCATTAGATTACAGTCATTTTCAACGAAAGGAATTCTAAACAGGAAACAAAATAGCTTGATACATCGAAAATACTGCTGAGGTTAAACTTTTTTAAACTAGCACATTAGAAAACATAAATAATCCCCTCTTGCAACTGAAAGTAGAAACTTTATACCATAAAAAAAATTTATTTGATAAAGCATGTATCTCTCTTTGGCCTCTTCTTTTGTCCCCCACCCTGTCCTCCAACGTGTACAATCGCAACATATTTCATTAACATTCAGTGCTCCTCACCCCATAGTCAACCAAGATACCTAAAAAGAGCACCAATATGATCACCGTTTCTTGTAAAAGCAACCCAGTACAAATGTAACTTCCTCAGATTTACAAATAAGGTAAAGAAGCACCAATTCTGTTGCTGCTGCACCATGAAGCTGTTTTTGTATGTCAATCCTTAAAACAGGTGGAAATTTAAGTTCAGGAGAACACTATTAGTTAAGAAGTGTAATGAATTGCACAAATAATTGATTGCAGAAATCTCTCAGAACAATGTGTGTTGGTCAACTACCGCCAATAGTTTCACATTTTCGTGTGTCAGATAGGGAGACACCACCATTATGAGTATGCCTGCAACAGACCTGGCGTTCGCCGTGCCTAGCTGACGTGACGTCACCAACAAGCGCCGAGCCCTTCCTTTGAGTCGGTGATGATGCAGTCTGGTGTGATGTCAATACCGGTAACTTGCTATAATAAACTTCAGTTTCTCAGTGCTAGTAAAGTACAATTCTGGGTGAGTTAAACTAGCCCCATTATAGTCACTAATCTGGTCGCTATGTAGTGTCGTAGCCTGTGACGAACTAAACGTGCTCTGTGGGTAAATTCACAGACGTCAAACTGGATGACTGAGTGATTGAGCCCCTCCAGTCAGTGTCGACGGCCTAAATACATGCTTTCTAGAGGGCGTTCTCGGCGTGTAGCGTGTGGGTGTGTCTCTGGCCTCTCCCGTGACAGGTGTGCTTGATCCAGCGCCTGGTAATCGATCTTCGCAATTTATCTGTGCCGACGGGTGTGCCGGGGCCAGCAGATTTTCACTGAGTTGACAAAAATCGTGGGATACCTCCTAATATCGTATCGGACGTCCTTTTCCCGGCATACTGCAGGAACTCCACTTCATATGGACTAAACAAATCGTCAGAAGCCACATGTAGAAATATTGAGCCATGTTGCATGTATAGCCACCCATAATTGCGAAAATGCTGCCAGTGCAAGATTTTGGACACGAACTCTCTTCTCGATTACGTCCCATGAATGTGAGATGGGATTCATGTTCGGTGATCTGGATTGCCATATTATTTGCTCGAACCATCCAGAGTATTCTTGAAACCAATGGCGATCAACTGTGGCCCGGTCTCGGGGCGAATTCTCATCCATAATAATTCCGTGGTTGTTTGGGAGCGTGATGTGCGGGGCAAACTCAGGACATAAGGGGACCAAGCAGCATTCGGTATTATGATTGTAAACTGTCGAAGCTGCATTGGTAAAGTGCCCGAACTTCAAGCACTGATAGAAAGCACAAAAGCTCAACTCGTTATAGGTACGGAAAGTTGTGCTGAAGCCAGAGATAAATTCTGCCGTAATAGGACTACCTAACAGATCAAAACTAAAATCTCTGTTCCGACACTGCCAATGTTGAGTGTTTATGGAAAAAGTTCAAGGCAATCGTAAAATGCGTTTTAGACAGGTACGTGCCGAGTAAAACTTTGAGGGACGGGAAAAACCCACCGTGGTTCAAAAACAAAGTTAAGAAACTACTCCGAAAGCAAAGAGAGCTTTACTGCTAGTTTAGACGCAGCCAAAACCTCTCAAACAGAAGCTAAACGATGTCAAAGTTAGTGCAAGGAGGGTTATGCGTGAAGCGTTCAGTGACTTCGAAAGTAAAATTCTATGTACCGAGTTAACAGAAAATCCTGGGAAGTTCCGGTCTTACGTTAAATCTGTAACTGGCTCGAAAAACAGCATATCTAGACATTCCAGGAAGAAGTTTGGCATTGAAATAGAGGATTACACTCGTAAAGTTGAAATACTAAACATCTTTTTCAAATACTGTTTCACACAGGAAAGACTGAACTGCAGTTCCTTCTCTAAATCCTCGCACAAACGTAAACGTGGCTGTCATCGAAATAAGTGTCCAAGGAACAGAAAAGCAATTGAAATCACTCAACAGAGGAAAGTCCACTGGACCTGATGGGATACCAATTCGATTCTACACAAAGTACGTGAAAGAACTTGCCCCCCATCTAACAGCCGTGTACCGCAAGTATCTAGAGGAACGGAAGGTTCCAAATGATTGGAAAAGAGCACAGGTGGTCCCAGTCCCCAAGAAGGGTCGTAGAGTAGATGATCAAAACTATAGACCTACATCTCTGACGTCGATCTGTTGCAGAATTTTAGAACATGTTTTTTGCTCGCGTATCATGTCGTTTCTGGAAACCCAGAATCTACTCCTTAGGCATCAACATGCATTCCGGAAACAGCGATCGTGTGAGACCCAACTCCCTTTATTTGTTCATGAGACCCAGAAAATATTAGATACGGGATCCCAGGTACATGCCATTTTCTTTGACTTCTGGAAGGCATTTGATACAGTTCCGCACTGTCGCCTGATAAACAAAGTAGGAGCCTACGGAATATCAGACCACCTGTGTGGCTGAATTGAAGAGTTTTTAGCAAACAGAACACAGCATGTTGTTCTCAATGTAGAGACGTCTACAGACGTTAAAGTGCCATAGGGGAGTGTTATGGGACCATTGCTTTTCACAATATATTTAAATGACCTAGTAGTGTCGGAAGTTCCATGAGGCTTTTTGCGGATGATGCTGTAGTATACAGAGAGTTGCAGCATTACAAAATTGCAGCGAAATGCAGGAAGATCTGCAGCGGATAGGCACTTCGTGCAGGGAGTGGCAACTGACCCTCAACGTAGACAAATGTAATGTATTGCGAATACATAGAAAGAAGGATCTTTTCTTGTATGATTATATGATAGCGGAAAAAACACTGGTAGCAGTTACTTCTGTAAAATATCTGGGAATATTCGTGAGGAACGATTTGAAGTGAAATGATCATATAAAATTAATTGTTGGAAAGGTGGGTACCAGGTTGAGATTTATTGGGAAAGTCTTTAGAAAATGTAGTCCATCAACAAAGGAGGTGGCTTACAAAACACTCGTTCGACCTATACTTGAGTATTGCTCATCAGTGTGGGATCCGTACCAGATCGGGTTGACGGAGGAGAAAGAGAAGATCCAAGAGGAGCGGCGCGTTTCGTCACAGGGTTATTTGGTAAGCGTGATAGCGTTACGGAGATGTTTAGCAAACTCAAGTGTCAGACTGCAAGAGAGGCACTCTGCATCGCGGTGTGGCTTGCTGCCCAGGTTTCGAGAGGGTGCGTTTCTGGATGAGGTATCGAATATATTGCTTCCCCCTAATTATACCTCCCGAGGAGATCAAGAATGTTAAATTATTCGAGCACGCACAGAGGTTTGCCGGCAGTCGTTCTTCCCGGGAACCATACGCGACTGGAACAGGAAAGGGAGGTAATGACAGTGGCACGTTAAGTGCCCTGCGCCACACACCGTTGGGTGGCTTGCAGGGTTTAAATGTAGATGTGGAATATCGTGTCGGACCTTCTTTTCCGAGCGTAGTGCAGCAACGCCACTTCATATGTACGCAACAAATCGTTGGAAGCCACCTGTAGAAATATTGAGCCATGCTGCATTTATAACCACCCTTAATTGCGAAAATGCTGCCTGTGCATGTTTTTTGACACGAACTCACTTCTCGATTACGTCCCATAAATGTGAGATGGGATTCATGTTGGGTGATCTGGATTGCCTTATCATTTGCGCGAACGATCCAGAATATTCTTGAAACCAATGGCGAACAATTGTGGCCCAGTCTCAGGGCGAATTCTGATCCATAATAATTCTGTCGTTTTGGAGCGTGAAGTCTGTGAATGGCTGCAAAAGGTCTCCAAGTAGTCGAACTTAAATATTTCATCACTGACCTCTATAAAAACAGCCCACACCATTATGGAGCCACCATCAGTTTCCAACGTGCCTTGTTGACAGTTTGGGTCTATGGTGGGGCACCGCCAGCTCTTATCGACAGAAATCGGTTTCATCTTATCGGGTCACCGTTTTTCAGTCTTATAGGGTCCAATTGATGTGGTCCTGAGCCCATCCTGCTAGCTAAGTCACTCGCGTGGATCGTCTCCTGCCAAAGCCCGTTAACGCCATTGATCTCTGTGGTTCTTTCATGCAGTGTTCCTTGACTGTTAATACTGACAACTCTAAGCGAACGCCCCTACTCTTACTTGTAAAAGCATTCGGCCACTGTATGTGCTAAGGTCTGATCAGGGTAGCTCCAGAATACAGTCGGTAATTGCCAACCACAACGAGGAACGAGTATAATATCTTTGAGTAGGAGGATCTTTGATGGTCAAGAGACCCGGGCGTGTGCAGTAAAAAACCGAGGAGTCGCAGCTAGGTGCCCGGAGGAGGCAGACGTTTGGTGACGGCTGTAAGGTAGGTCGCTCTCGCTGCCCCAGACCAAACCTTAGCACGTAAATGAGAGAAGATATATGTTTTCAAATTGGTTTCGTTATACAATATTCAGTGTTAGGATTTGTATGTCCAAGGTTTGATGCAGTAAGCGGTTGGTAAAATTTTTTGTAAGAGTGTTTTGTGCTACGGTAGGTTTTGTTTATTATTTAAAATTTTAACTATATATATATATATATATATATATATATATATATATATATATATATATATATATAGATCAACCTTGTATTTAAATCTAACAGCCTGAATCATAATCCAAATCATTTGCTTAAATTGAATATGAAAATGAGTAGTAGAGCAAAGTTACACACCAATGAAAGAACCAAGTAAACATCAGGGCCAAAAGTTAATTTTCCAGTACCATCTTAATGCCATTGCACAAACGGCATTATTCTCTTAAATTTTATTGCTGAGTCAAATACATATGGCATTTCTGGCAAAATGGAGGAGTGGAAGAAACAAGTTCACAGACGCAGTCAGATGCAGGTTTGCTGAATAATTAATTCAGAACAATCTTATTAATGATACTTTCGAATAAAAGGATACAATTTTGGCTAGATACTTTCAACTGCATAGTCCGTGGTCAGAGGTAATGCCTGAAATTTCATGTTCTCGCTGTCCTCTTGACACTGTGGATCTCGGAATAGCGAATTTCCTAACGATTTTCAAAATGAAGTGTCCCACATGTGTAGGTCTAACTACCATTCCGCGTGGAAAAGTATGTTAATTCCCGTCGTACAGCCATAATCAAGTCAGAAACTTCTTCACATGAATAGCAAATGATAGCTTCACCAATTCAGTGTCCCTTTGTAACTTGTTTACGCGATTCTATCGCCGTCTCTGCATGTCGCTATCACATGACTTCAGTCACCTCAGTGTGTATTACATGCCTATGGCGGGGCCCGATTCCTTATAGACACGTTGGACAATCCATGTAGATAAAATAAAGGGTACATACACTGCCCTCTATAAGTTTGGAAACACCATGTTGCGTATTACAAAGGAACAAGATGGAAGTGATATGTGTGACTTACTGGTTAGAATACAGAACAGCAAGCTCAAATAACGGTTAATAATGACAGGTACAGTATTGTATACTTAATTATTATCTCCCCCATGAACCATAGACCTTGCCGTTGGTGGGGAGGCTTGCGTGCCTCAGAGATACAGATAACCGTACCGTAGGTGCAACCACAACGGAGGGGTATCTGTTGAGAGGTCAGACAAACGTGTGGTTCCTGAAGAGGGGCAGAAGCCTTTTCAGTAGTTGCAGGGGCAACAGTCTAGATGTTTGACTGATCTGGCCTTGTAACAGTAACCAAAACGGCCTCGATGAGTTTGTACTGCGAACGGCTGAAAGCAAGGGGAAACTACGGCCGTAATTTTTCTCGAGGGCATGCAGATTTAATGTATGATTAAATGATGATGGCTTCCTCTTGGGTAAAATATTCCGAAGGTAAAATAGTCCCCCATTCGGATTTCCGGGCGGGGACTACTCAAGAGGACGTTGTTATCAGGAGAAAGAAAACTGGCGCTCTACGGATCGGAGCGTGGAATGTGCGATCGGGCAGGTAGGTTAGAAAAATTGAAAAGGGTAATGGATAGGTTAAAGTTAGATATAGTAGGAATTAGCGAAGTTCGGTGGCAGGAGGAACAAGACTTTTGGTCACGTGAATAAAGGGTTATAAATACAAAATCAAATAGGGGTAATGCAAGAGTAGGTTTAATAATGAATAAAAAAAATTGGAGACCGGGTAAGCTGCTACAAACAGCATAGTGAACGCATTATTGTTTGCAAGATAGATACGAAGCCCACACCTACTACAGTAGTACACGTTTATATGCCAACTAGCTCTGCAGATGACGAAGAAATTGAAGAAATGTATGATGAGATAAAAGAAATTATTCAGGTAGTGAGGGGAGACGAAAATTTAATTGTCACGGGTGACTGGAATTCGATAGTAGGAAAAGGAAGAGAAGGAAACGTAGTAGGTGAATGTGGATTGGGGGGAAGAAATGAAAGAGCAAGCCGCCTGGTAGGATTTTGCACAGAGCACAACTTAATCATAGCTAACACTTGGTTGAAGAATCACAAAAGAAGATTGTATACATGGAAGAAGCCTGGAGATACTGACAGGTTTCAGATAGATTATATAATGGTAAGATAGATATTTAGGAGCCGGGTATTAAATTGTAAGACATTTCCAGGGGCAGATGTGGACTCTGACAACAATCTATTGGTTATGAACTGTAGATTAAAACTGAAGAAACTACAAAAAGGTGGGAAATTGAAGAGATGGGACTTGGATAAACTGACTAAACCAGTGGTTGTACAGAGTTTCAGAGAGAGCATTAGGGAACAATTGACAAGAATGGGGGAATGAAATACAGTAGAAGAAGAATGGTTAGATTTGAGGGATGAAGTAGTGAAGGCAGCAGGTAAAAAGACGAGGGCTAGTAGAAATCCTTGGGTGACAGAAGAAATATTGAATTTAACTGATGAAAGAAGAAAATACAAAAATGCAGTAAATGAAGCAGACAAAAAGGAATACAAACGTCTCAGAAATGAGATCGACAGGAAGTGCAAAATGTCTAAGCAGGAAAATTAAAGAGACCTTTGGAGAAAAGAGAACCACTTGCATGAATATCAAGAGCTCAGATGGAAATCCAGTACGTACTGGGAGATGTAGCAGCTTGCACAGGATAGGGTAGCATGGAGAGCTGCATCAAACCAGTCTCAGGACTCAACACTACAACAACAACAATTATTATACATATACATACGTATTGTAACACACTAGTATTGCACAGTTTTATGTAACCCGACGCTACCTTTCTTAGTAGTTCTACTAAAGACTCCAGGTGGTGCGAGTAGACCGCATCGCTTGTTAGAGGCACAATGTTTACATTTCTGTTCACTTGTAGTTGCGTTTGCATGAAGGCATAACACGCCGCGAAGTAATTGAAAATTGCCCCAAAGTACCGGATTCCTTATAAATCACTGGTAATCATAATCACTTTGCACCAAGAAGGCAATACTCTCCTACAAATAGCAAAGAAACTGATGATTTCCATCAGCGGAGTTGTCAAAACCATACACCGGCAACGACAAACAGGCGCCTATGGAGATCGTCGTCGCTCAGGAGCACCCAGGAAAATATCAGAACGGCGGGAAAAGTATTTGATAGTGACCAGTAAACGTAACAGATTAAAAACTGTCCGTGAATTGACTGCTGAAATAAACGCAACGAGGGATACACCGGTGAGTGGGTCAACAATGGGGCGACGTTTGGAAGACAACTACCTCCGAGGTTATGTAACAACAAGGAACCTACTCTTGCGCCCTGTTAACAAGAAGAAAAGGCTTCAGTGGGCTAAGACACACCAACATTGGACGGCGGGGAATTGGCAAAGAGTCTTATTCACTGATGAATTAGAGTTCGAAATATTTGGAAGTAAACGCTATCAGTCAATCTGTACGCCGTTTATCCAATGAACGCTTGAATCCTCAGTGCGTATCCAAATGTAAGGCTTGCAAGGGGTTCTGTGATGGTATGGGGTTGCTTTGGAGGGAATAAAGTCGGAAATTGATGGGAAAATGAAGCAAAGGGATTATCATGCCATTCTCCAGCGACATGCTAAGACATCGGGTTTGCGTCTGATTGGGAAAGCAAGATAACGACTCGAAACACACGTGTCGCTTGTGTTGGAACTATGTGCATTCTCTAGAGGTTAGTAAAATATTGAAATACATGGAAAGGCCTCCCCAATCCCCTCATTGTAACCCAATCGAGCTGGTATGGGGTGAATTTGACAGGAGGATCCGAAAACGGGAAATCATGAGTGGGTCACAATTCTGGAAGGTCCTGAAGCAATAATGGAGATAATGCTAACTGAAACCTTGGCAAAAGTGACGCAGCGCATGCCGATAGCGTGCAAGGTAGTGATGAAAGCAAAGGGTGGCAATTTTGAGAAAAAAATTTTAATCGTTGCATATTCCTGTGTATTATTAGAGCTTAATAAACATTTGGAAAACAACAAAATGCGTTTTTATACCTTATTTCGTTTCCAGTAACTATAATTACTAGATGTTTCCAAACTTATGGAGGATAGAGTCTATGTTTTTGAAAGTATAAGTCAATCTCGGAAGTAGTGACGAGGAAGCCTTAGTATCATAGTGATATTCCTAACGACAATTACAATGGCCTTTAAAATATTACTGACACTATCTCACTCGAGCAAAATAACTGATGATGGTCGAAGTAGAGAGGATATAAAATGTAGACTGGCAATGGCAAGGAAAGCGTTTCAGAAGAAGAGAAATTTGTTAACATCGAGTATAGATTTAAGTGTAAGGAAGTCGTTTCTGAAAGTATTTGTATGGAGTGTAGCCATGTATGGAAGTGAAACATGGACAATAAATAGTTTGGACAGGAAGAGAATACACGCTTTCGAAATTTGGTGCTACAGAAGAATGCTGAAGATTAGATGAGTAGATCACATAACTAATGAGGAGGTACTGAACAGAATTGGGAGGAACAGGAGTTTGTGGCACAACTTGACAAGAAGAAGGGAACGGTTGGTAGGACACGTTCTGAGGCATCACTGGATCACAAATTTAGCACTGGAGGGCAGCGTGGAGGGTAAAAATCGTACAGAGAGACCAAGAAATGAATACACTAGGCAGATTCAGAAGGATGTAGGTTGCAGTAAGTACTAGGAGATGAAGAAGCTTGCACAGCACAGAGCAGCATGGAGAGGTGCATCAAACCAGTCTCAGGACTGAAGACCATAACATCTCACTCGAAATAAAGGTTTAAGAGTCGTCATAACACACACATTCATATAATGGAGCGCAGTGTTTATTTAAGGACCAGTGTTTCTCAGGATAAAATACCAGCAGAAAAATGTTCCTATCGGAGCACAAAAAAGGAGAATATGCTCCTGTTTAGAAGTCTCTGATTGAAAAGCTAGGTGCCAGCTGCCTCATTCTACCTCCCTCAGCACGTTTAAAAATTATCCCAAAAATTTTGGCACGCGATAACACGGGAGCTCTTTTCACCATGCAAGTCACCTCTCACTCCCACAGTTCTCCAAACTGTAGCTCGCTCACACCCCCTGGTCCATCGCTGTAAGTCGCTCATGCCCATCCACTGCCAGTCGTCCATTCTCAGTCACCCACACAGTACAGCTCACTGTCATGATCTCTTTGTATCTGTACCACTGTCAGTGGCCAGTGGCTCCTGTAACACAGCTACAGTCTCATTCGTTCTGTCCTACTAATACTGTCACCATAGCTCTAATGCTGTACGGATTTATTTTGCCTTTTGTTTTGATTTAATGTTATAACACTGAGTATCTGTATAGGTTGTTGGATTGAATCGATATCATGAGAGTGTTTATTCTTTTCTGTGTAAAAAACTTTGATATCATGGTTTTATTCTATGCAATGTAGTATATCTATCATTTAAATTCTTTGTCTCATTTGGAGGGAGACAAAACTTACTGTATATAATTGTAATTTTGTTTAAATATTTTTATAGAAATTTTAATATGTGCAAATGTTTAAAATGTTTGTTTGTTGTTATGTAAACTGCTGACCTTCACTTAGCGTTCTTAGCTAACTTGTATGTAAAAGGTGTCGTGGTTCCCCTCGAAAACGGAACTATTTAGCGAGCGCAAATTGTGGTTTACACAGGTAGAAAAGGTGGAATCAAGAGTTAGTCGGGGACGAGCTACCAAACTGTGAACTGCCCATGTAAAAGTTGTATATTGTGCTGGTTACGACAGAGGCTTTTCCTGCCGCTTTCCAATGCCTCGGATGGATGGATAAAGAGCTGGGGCTATTCTGGAATTTGTATCTATCTTCGCCACCAAGAAATGACAGAGTCCAACAATTCTACCTGTAATTCCACCTACCACATTGCGCAATCAATGTAATGGAACACTATCGTAATTTACAGTGAAGGATCAGCTCACTGGATGTTTTAGCGTGCACAAATGTAAGGTAACTTATAACTAAATTTATGTACCTACCTTGATTTTTTTTCCTTATCATACCACCTCTCAGGTTCATCTCCATTTGAACCTAAGTGATTACCGAGTGTCCCTACTGAAAGAACATTAAAGCCCAGTGTTTAGCTAATTAATGTCTCTTGTACATAGCAAAAAGAAAGTCAAAGTTAATGTGGCAAGAGAGTGAGTTCAAGTAAATGAAGCTTGCTGAAACTGATTTTCCTATTAAACCTGCTTATTAAAGTGTTGTTGCCAAGTAAAAGTTCTTAAGACAGATGCTTATAAAGTTTTGCTTGTAAATGATCACATTGCTGCCTGTTGTAAATCGTAGAAGGTGAGTCATTATCTTACAAATATGTGAAATCTGTGTCTCACTGTAGTAAAAGTGGAGAACTGCAATGTTGGAAAGTTATATATTCATGCATGCTAATTACTTGTTTCTTCTGGGTAACGAAAGAGCATATTAATAGTGTAATAGGATCCATAGGTTATCCTTTATGTTCATGATAAATAACAAGTAATAGAAAGACCACTATTTATGAAATCAATAATTTCTTTTTTCAAAAGACAGTGAGAAGTAACCTGTTAGTGAATTCCAATTAACTTTCATTCTAAATAGAATAGTATTTAGCTAAGAGAGACTTAACCTGTGATCAGTTCATAATTTTGCAGTGTACAACACGATTTTATGTCAACTAGGAAAATGTGTGAAAAGTAATAGTGTGTAATGTTGTCTGTTATATTTATGCCAGTAGCTTGTTCTGATCTGTTAACTCTAACCTTAACCTGAACACACTGTGTTCAGGTGCCAGAGTTCATTGCACTCGCGTGTGGCAAAGTACAGTTTGTGTTTGTCCTATATTCTTAAACAAGGATGTTATTCATTCTCTTGCCTAATTAGGCTGGCGACCGTTTTCTTTATTCTTTAAACAGTGTAGCTAGATAACATATTATTTGTTACTGTTTGAATATTTACGTAATTCTGACTATCACTTCCGATAAGCCACCTCTATTAGGTACAACACGGTTAACATAACAAAATTCCTCTCAGAGGGTAATAGTGCTCGGTTGCTTTATACCATAACTGATCTAACAAGATCTCCCTCTCGTGCTTAGTATTTCATCCCTTCTGCAGGTGGCGATTATTGGGAGTCGTGCCAGGTGCGTCACGAAGCACTCTCCCAGTACGCCACTTGCCGGTTCCTCAAGGAAGAGGAGACGGTTGTAGCCTGTCTACACCGGTGGGCGCAGTAAAAGAGGAGTGACTTGTAACCATTTATTTCTGCAAATACATCTCTTCTCTAGCCATGCAAAAAACTAAACACAGATCAATCGAGAAAACTGGAAGAAGTTGTGTGGAACTATGGAAAAAATATGCAAAATATGCAAACAGAGTAGTCCATGCGCAAGACAGGTAACATCAAGGAGAATGTAGATTCAAGAACGCCGTGGTCCCATGGTTAGCGTGAGCAGCTGCGGAATGAGAGGTCCTTGGTTCAAATTTTGCCTCGAGTGAAAAGTTTACTTTCTTTATTTTCGCAAAGGTATGATCTGTCCGTTCGTTCATTGACGCCTCTGTTCACTGTAATAAGTTTAGTGTATGTGTTTTGCGACCGCACCGCAAAACCGTGCGATCAGTAGACGAAAGGACGTGCCTCTCCAATGAGAACCGAAAACATTTGATCGCAAGGTCATAGGTCAACCGATTCCTCCACAGGAAAACGCGTCTGATATATTCTATACGACACTGGTGACGGCATGTGCGTCACATGACAGGAATATGTTGTCGACCCACCTAACTTGTACACTTGGCGAATGGGTAAAAATATTATTCTACCTTGCCCGATTTACGTTTTCTTGTGGATGTGATAATCAGTCCCAAAAACGTTATGACAGACAGATAATAATTGTCTGAATATAAAAAATTAAAGTTTTCACTCGAGGGAAGATTTGAACCAAGGACCTCGCGTTGTACATGTGCTCACGCTAACCACGGTACTACAGCGCCCCGAGCTCACACTCTCTTTGATGTTGTCTATCTTTCCCATGGACTATTCAGGTTGTATATTTAGCTTATTTTTTTTATACACTCCTGGAAATTGAAATAAGAGCACCGTGAATTCATTGTCCCAGGAAGGGGAAACTTTGTTGACACATTCCTGGGGTCAGATACATCACATGATCACACTGACAGAACCACAGGCACATAGACACAGGCAACAGAGCATGCACAATGTCGGCACTAGTACAGTGTATATCCACCTTTCGCAGCAATGCAGGCTGCTATTCTCCCATGGAGAAGATCGTAGAGATGCTGGATGTAGTCCTGTGGAACGGCTTGCCATGCCATTTCCATCCACCTGGTGCCTCAGTTGGACCAGCGTTCGTGCTGGACGTGCAGACCGCGTGAGACGACGCTTCATCCAGTCCCAAACGTGCTCAATGGGGGACAGATCCGGAGATCTTGCTGGCCAGGGTAGTTGACTTACACCTTCTAGAGCACGTTGGGTGGCACGGGATACATGCGGACGTGCATTGTCCTGTTGGAACAGCAAGTTCCCTTGCCGGTCTAGGAATGGTAGAACGATGGGTTCGATGACGGTTTGGATGTACCGTGCACTATTCAGTGTCCCCTCGACGATCACCAGAGGTGTACGGCCAGTGTAGGAGATCGCTCCCCACACCATGATGGCGGGTGTTGGCCCTGTGTGCCTCGGTCGTATGCAGTCCTGATTGTGGCGCTCACCTGCACGGCCCCAAACACGCATACGACCATCATGTGCACCAAGGCAGAAGCGACTCTCATCGCTGAAGACGACACGTCTCCATTCGTCCCTCCATTCACGCCTGTCGCGACACCACTGGAGGCGGGCTGCACGATGTTGGGGCGTGAGCGGAAGACGGCCTAACGGTGTGCGGGACCGTAGCCCACCTTCATGCAAACGGTTGCGAATGGTCCTCGCCGATACCCCAGGAGCAACAGTGTCCCTAATTTGCTGGGAAGTGGCGGTGCGGTCCCCTACGGCACTGCGTAGAATCCTACGGTCTTGGCGTGCATCCGTGCGTCGCTGCGGTCCGGTCCCAGGTCGACGGGCACGTGCACCTTCCGCCGACCACTGGCGACAACATCGATGTACTGTGGAGACCTCCTGACAGAGGGTTCAATTGACCATCTTCAAGATGTCTCTCTACCGTTCCACTCTCGATCGGAGCCCGGGAAAAACGAGCACTTAAATTTTTGTGTGCGCGGCCTGATTTCTCTGATTTTATCGTGATGATCATTTCTTCCTACGTAGGTGGGTGCCAACAGAATGTTTTCGCAATCGGAGAAGAAACTTGGTGACTAAAATTTCATGAGAAGATCCCGTCGCAACGAAAAATGCTTCTGTTTTGATGATTGCAATTCACGTATCGTATCTGTGGCACTATCTCCCCTATTTCGCGATTATACAAAACGAGCTGCCCTTCTTTGTACTTTTTCGATGTCATCCGTCAGTCCCATCTGACGAGGTTTCTATACCGCACAGCAATACTCCAGAATAGTGTGGACAGGCGTGGTGTAGCAGTCTCTTTAGTAAACCTTTTGCACCTTCTAAGAGTTTTGCCAATGAATCGTGGTCTTTGGTTTGCTGTACACACAACATTACCTATGTGATTGTTCCAATTTAGGTTGTATTTAATTATAGTCCCTAAGTATTTAGTTGAATTTACAGCCTTCAGATTTCTGTAACTTATAGCGTAATCGAAATTCAGCGGATTTCTTTTACTACTCATTTGGATAACTTCACATTTTTCTTTATTCAGGGTCAGCTGTCACTTTTCGCACCATACAGGTATCTTTATCTAAATCATTTTTAAATTCGTTTGGTCATCTGACAACTTTACAAGACGGTAAATGGCATCATCATCTGCAAACAATCAAAAATGGCTACTCAGACTGTCTTCTACGTCGTTAATGTAGATCAGGAGAAATGGAGACCATATAACATTACTTTGGAGAACGCCGAATATTACTTCTATTTTACTCGATGACTTTCCGTCTATTACTATGAACTGTGACCTTTCTGATAGTGAATCAGGAATCCAGCCGCACAACTGAGGCGATATCCCATAGGCACACTGTTTGTTCAGGAGACGCTTGTGAGAAACGGTGTCGAAAGCCTTCTGGAAATCTAAAAATATGGAATCAATTTGACATCGCCTGTCGATAGCACTCATTACTTCATAAGTGTAAAGTGCTAGTTGTATTTCGCAAGAACGATGTTTTCTGAATCCGTACCGACTATGTGTCAATAAATCTTTTTCTTCGAGGTACTTCATAATGTTCGAATACCGTGTATGTTCCAAAACCCTACTGCAAATCGACGTTAATGATATGAGTCTGTAATTCGGCGGATTACTCCTATTTCTCTTTTTGGGTGTTAGTGTGACTTGAGCCATTTCCCAGTCTTTAGGTACGAATCTTTCTGTGAGCGAGCGGTTGTATACAATTGGTAAAAATGGAGATTTTGTATCAGCATACTCTGAAAGGAAGCTGACTGGTATAGAATCTGGACCGGGGACCTTGCCTTTATTAAGTGATTTAAGCTGCTATGATCCACCGAGGATCAACTTCTATGATTCTCATTTTCGCAGTTGTTCTCGATTGGAATTCAGCAATATTTCCTTCGTCTTCTTTGGTGAAGGAGTTCCAGATAACCGTGTTTAATAACTCTGCTTTAGTGGCACTGTCATCAGTGACTTCAAAGTTACTATCACGCATGTCTTGCTGGTTTCTTAATTACCAGTACAGCGGTCGCCGTTCCATTGTTTCACACACACCTCTCCACCCCAGTAACACCATTCTTAAATGGTCACAAATCTAACCTTACAAAAACAACAAGTCAAAAGCACAGCCCGTTATCGTGTACAAAGTCAACTTTCTCTTTGTCATACAAATTAGTACGGATGAATTGAACACAAAAACAGAATGAAATAAAATTGAAGAATTCTGCAGCAAACAGCTTATAGATACCCGATAATTTCTAATCTCTTGTAGTCTACACCACTGCATACGAATACGCGTTCGGCATGATACAAAGTCGCAGTTTATTATGTACCTAACACGGGGACACAGAATCGGGCGCAATAACTTAACCTGCAGTTCTCTTACCGTAATCTCATGTGCCATACAGTATTTCAGTATCGTAACTCTCCATATGGAAAGTAGTTTAGTCAGAGAAATATGTTTCCCCAAATATGGTGCGTCTGCTTGAGCTTGGACAAAAGGAGTCGGGCATTATTGGTGAAGCTCAATTATCAAAACAACAGTAATGCTGCAGCCACACTTCGAGAATGTCGCCGGCTGAAAAGATGACGGAAGTGAGCCGTGTATCGACTCGTGCTACACCTTGTGTTTAGGTTGCGTTGGTTTTCCTTTTCTTCCCCTGACATGTTTGTTTGATATGTTGTCTGTCATTAAGTGGCTGCTTGGTTGTCTTTTCCCTCTGCTATCGATATCTGCGTTTGCGTCCTCGAAACTGCTATGGAGGAAGTGAGCTCTTTGACCTTGTGTAACCTCGTGTGGTGGCGCGGGGCGTGGGCTGAGAGAGTGTGGTGGACACGGGAGGGCAGTGTGGCTCTCCAGCGCGAAGCAGGCGTGGTCGGTTGTACCGAGTCGCCACGTGATGTATGTCGGTTGTGTGTAACGAGCGGGTCGAGTTGACGGAAGAGCTCCCCGCGTGTTGGTTGTGTACAGAATCACCCCACGAGTAGTTGCTGTTCATTTCGCCTTGGTGGGACGTTAACAAGCTTCTTTAAATCCTCCGTTTTAACACTGGAGTTTAAAAGGAGACACCTAACATGAAGGAGCGGTCACTACCCGTCAACGTAGCAGAGAAGACGTTAACTCCGGTGACAGAGCGTGTTGTCGCGTGACCGTGGCGTGTTGGGTACGCAGGTGACGCGTGCGCGGTCGGATGTGTGAATCCTTGCCATCGGAGGTCGTGTACTGCCTGTTCGAGCATAATTGCAAGTTAAGTTCGTGGAAGGTTTAATCATTAAGTAATAATTTTGTGTAACCAGTCTATCTTCTGCCTTGTGGCCTCCGGCGGCCGGGTTTCCTGTCCCTGGCACCGGTGTAATTGAAGACAGTGATCTTTCCTCCTCGTCTCGTTACTGCCCGATGGGAGGTGTAGTTTTGCCAGTTTAATTGTTTCGCTCCTCTGTGGTGTGTTATAAGTAAATTCATGCTTCTTGTTGATTGATCATGTGGTCGCTCATTCAGGACTATGTGCTGTAATGTTTCCTTGCACGAGGTTTGCTCTGATTTTGTTAGTAAGTTAAGCCTTACACGTCCGTCATATCTGTTATGTTCTAATGATATTCCAGGACACCGCACTTTATTAACAAAGTTGTGTGCTTACTTTAGTAGCATGTTTACTAATGTCTTCAAATTTTTTTAATTGTTGCATTGCTGTGAATTACTTGATTGCCGCTAGCGGCGTGTTTAAAAGTCTGTTTATTGCCGTATTGCTAGTTTCTATAATACACTCCTGCAAATGGAAAAAAGAACACATTGACATCGGTGTGTCAGACCCACCATACTTGCTCCGGACACTGCGAGAGGGCTGTACAAGCAATGATCTCACGCACGGCACAGCGGACACACCAGGAACCGCGGTGTTGGCCGTCGAATGGCGCTAGCTGCGCAGCATTTGTGCACCTCCGCCGTCAGTGTCAGCCAGTTTGCCCTGGCATACGGAGCTCCATCGCAGTCTTTAACACTTGTAGCATGCCGCGACAGCGTGGACGTGAACCGTATGTGCAGTTGACGGACTTTGAGCGAGGGCGTATAGTGGGCATGCGGGAGGCCGGGTGGACGTACCGCCGAATTGCTCTACACGTAGGACGTGAGGTCTCCACAGTACATCGATGTTGTCGCCAGTGGTCGGCGGAAGGTGCACGTGCCCGTCGACCTGGGACCGGACCGCAGCGACGCACGGATGCACGCCAAGACCGTAGGATCCTACGCAGTGCCGTAGGGGACCGCACCGCCACTTCCCAGCAAATTAGGGACACTGTTGCTCCGGGGTATCGGCGAGGACCATTTGCAACCGTCTCCATGAAGCTGGGCTACGGTCCCGCACACCGTTAGGCCGTCTTCCGCTCACGCCCCAACATCGTGCAGCCCGCCTCCACTGGTGTCGCGACAGGCGTGAATGGAGGGACGAATGGAGACGTGTCGTCTTCAGCGATGAGAGTCGCTTCTGCCTTGGTGCACATGATGGTCGTATGCGTGTTTGGCGCCGTGCAGGTGAGCGCCACAATCAGGACTGCATACGACCGAGGCACACAGGGCCAACACCCGCCATCATGGTGTGGGGAGCGATCTCCTACACTGGCCGTACACCTCTGGTGATCGTCGAGGGGACACTGAATAGTGCACGGTACATCCAAACCGTCATCGAACCCATCGTTCTACCATTCCTAGACCGGCAAGGGAACTTGCTGTTCCAACAGCACAATGCACGTCGCATGTATCCCGTGCCACCCAACGTGCTCTAGAAGGTGTAAGTCAACTACCCTGGCCAGCAAGATCTCCGGATCTGTCCCCCATTGAGCATGTTTGAAACTGGATGAAGCGTCGTCTCACGCGGTCTGCACGTCCAGCACGAACGCTGGTCCAGCTGAGGCGCCAGGTGGAAATGGCATGGCAAGCCGTTCTACAGGACTACATCCAGCATCTCTACGATCTTCTCCATGGGAGAATAGCAGCTGCATTGCTGCCAAAGGTGGATATACACTGTACTAGTGCCGACATTGTGCATGCTCCGTTGCCTGTGTCTATGTGCCTGTGGTTCTGTCAGTGTGATCATGTGATGTATCTGACCCCAGGAATGTGTCAACAAAGTTTCCCCTTCCTGGGACAATGAATTCACGGTGTTCTTATTTCAATTTCCAGGAGTGTATATGAATAAAACATTTGTGTGTGAAAATGTCAACTCGATAGTAGACTACTAGAAATTTGCCCCCATTTCCCAACTTGTGGTGTGGCCTGTAGTAACCGTAACCACTGTGTGTGTCAGAGGGGTCGTCTTTCTCCGCCTGCAGTGCGGAGTGTTACGAAGAAATTTGAATCAACTGGAGGACTGGGTATCAGGCCGACGACCGGTTGCACCACAGGTAGTTGATGAAGTCGCTGTTGCTATGGTAGACAACTCTGAGCTCATCTCCGGATCGTCAGGCAGTGCGCGTGCTTTAACACGACACTTTAACGTCCCGTGGTCCACTGTACGGAAGGTGCTTCAAAGTATTCTCAAATGGTATCCGTACAAGATAAATACCGTACAGTAGCTTGCACCACAGGACGCGCACCGACGTGTTGACTTAGCTCTCCACGTTCACGCAAGTTGACGTGGGCTTGACCATTCTATTAACTGACAAAGCTCATTTTTCTCTGACGGGTAAGGTTGCGAGGTGCCATGAGCCCCCTCTCATATTTCTATCTTACTTTGTGTAATTCGATTTTCCTCTCTAATTGCAGGCGCTGAAAAGTTGCCATTCCTTCACAAGCCGATTTCCCACGCACTTTGAAGCACCTTCCGTGCAGTGGACCACGGGATGTTCAAGTGTCGTGTCAAAGCACGCGCACTGCCTGATGATCCGGAGATGAGCACAGTGTTGTCTACCATAGCAACAGCGACACTCGGGTGGTCCGGTGAAAGGGTTAAGCCAACAGGTGTGAGGGAGTCGACCCTGCAAGTGGAGTAGAATAGAGTTTGGCACCTGCAATAATTTAATTTGATAGAAATTAATTTGATAAAGGAAAGTTTCATTAACGTAGTGAAAAATGAAAGGGTTGGTTTACCGATCCACAGAATGAAACTTCAGTCCAAAATAACAATTTGATTTATTATGACTAAACTCAAAATAATAAACAAAACACATGAAACATTTACAATACGTCAAATTGGATAAATAAATGACGTGATGGTGAAGTTGTCCATATACTAGCTTGTCACATTTATGACCAAGTGGTATGTGGAGCCAATTCCTTGCAACTCAAATTTTAAGAGAAACATCCAGCCAACCCAACATTAATTGGTGCTACAGTAGTGAGAACTCAATGAACATCCAAAACAGAACCACGAAAGAAAAGACGGGAACAGGCGCGCTCTGCTTAGCTCTGATCATCAGACCAAAATTCCCTAATCTGCCGGTGCTGCGGACATACATTACCAAGCTGTCTTCTTAACCGCAAGGACACGATCTGGCGTACCGGAAGCGATGGCTGGTTCCTTCGACCTGCCGTCGTGGTGATGATAATGTCGCGAGTATAGTCCGAAACAAATTATTCTGGTCTGGTTGTTCCAACTAAAGACGTCCTATCAATTCATATGCTCCTCTGAGAGGGACAAAGAAGGCTTGCCACACAATCACTGACAGTATAGTGATTGATTTTAACAATCAAAGTCACACAGTATCTCCGATACAGTCAGCTTTAGCTAAAACTGCTCAAGATGGACAACATAGTCCGCTTGTACGCAGAACGCTCAAATGCCAACTGTACTCGGAAAGTTACGTTGAAGTCGAAACTTCAGCAACTTCGTCAAACAATTAAATGAAAGTATATAAGACAGCCAACGGAAGGCAGTCTGTCCAGAGCAGCGAGAGCTCAGTCTTGTAACCTACCCCGACCGAAAGGCGAGAGCCGACTCCACTCAAGAACACCCGTACAAGCCAAACACAGAACATTCCCGCCCCCAACACAGTGGACATGCTGAAACGTTCCAATTAGCAACTTGAAAACTTGCGGAAATTTCCACTCTATTTCCGAAGCACTACTGTTCCACCAATGGAGGTACTTGGCGCCAATTTCTGTGCCGATTTTGCTACGTCACGGAGCTATCCCCTGAGCAAGCAAATCGCAGTTATGATTTTGCAGAAAACGTGGGAATTTGCCCGCCAAGACTGCCTGGGAACACAAGTCATTCCCACGCCTCGCTGGTAGCCCGCCAGAAAGTGTTTTCACTAAGTTTCTGCAAAGTAACGGGATCGCAAGCCCAGCCGTACCGTCAGGCCCCTGTGGGCGTGTCGCCCCCGCTCTTATGACAAGGACCAAAGACGTGCAGTGTGACTGGCCAGGGCTACTGCGATATGCTTCGCCAGCATTTCATACCCGCCCTAAACGAGAGAGAGGCATTGAACTCGACAGTTTTCGTGCAAGATGGGGCCCCACTGCACATCGCTCGTAAAGCTCTCCGAAACACATTTGGAAACGATCGAACTATCAACCGATCTACATCTACATCTACATACATACTCCGAAAACCACCATACTGTGCGTGGCGGATGGTACCTCGTACCACAACTAGCATCTTGTCTCCTTGTTCCAACCCCAAACAGAACGAGGGAAAAATGACTGCCTATATGCCTCCGTACGAGTCCTAATCTCTCTATTTATCATATCGTCGTGGTATTTCCGCGAAATATAAGTTGGCGGCAGCACAATTGTACTGCAGTCAACCTCAAATGCTGGTTTTCTAAATTTCCTCAGAAGAGATTCATGAAAAGAACGCCTCCTTTCCTCTAGAGACTCCCACCCTAGTTCCTGAAGCATTTCTTTAACACTCGCGTCATGATCAAACCTACCAGTAACAAATCTAGCAGCCCGCCTCTGAATTGCTTCTATGACCTCCCTCAATCCGACTTGATAGGGATCCCAAACGCTCGAGCAGCACTCAAGAATAGGTCACAATAGCGTTTCATAAGCGGTCTCCTTTACAGATGAACCACATCTTCCCAAAATTCTACCAATGAGCCGAAGACGACTATCCGCCTTCCCCACAACTGCCATTACATGCTTGTCCCACTTCATATCGCTCTGCAATGTTACGCCCAAATATTTAATCGCCGTGACTGTGTCAAGCGCTACACTACTAATGGAGTATTCAAACATTACAGGATTCTTTTTCGTATTCATCTGCATTAATTTACATTGATCTATATTTAGAGTTAGCTACCATACTTTACATCATGTCCAAGTCATCTTGTATCCTCCTACATTCACTCAACGACGACACCTTCCCGTACACCACAGCCGCACATTGCTATCCACCCTATCCAAAAGATCATTTATGCAGATAGAAAACAACAGCGGACTTACCACACTTCCCTGGGGCACTCCAGATGATACCCTCACCTCCGATTAACACTCACCATCGAGGACAACGTACTTGATTCTATTACTTAAGAACTTTCGAGCCACTCACATACTTGGGAACCAATCCCATATGCTCGTACCTTAGTTAGGAGTCTGCAGTGGGGGACCGAGTCAAACGCTTTCCGGATGTCAAGGATATAGCATCCGTCTGATACCCTTCATCCCTGGTTCGCAAGATATCACGTGAAAAAAGGGCGAGTTGCGTTTCGCAGGAGTGATGCTTTCTAAAGCCGTGCTGACGCATGGACAGCAACTTCTCTGTCTCAACGAAATTCATTATATTCGAACTGGGAATATGTTCGAGAATCCTGCAACAGACCGATGTTAAGGATATTGGTCTGTTTACAAACGCTTGGCCGATGCGAGCATCTGATCCCACTCCCTGTGATTTCTGGTTATCGGGCCAACCTGTAGGACAGGGTTTACCAGGGGAGCATTCGCACATGTACTGGTTTGATGTGCAGTATATCAATAAAAGTATCCAGTATATCTACGGACATGCTTCGTTATGCTGTGTAGAATGCAATCCTGTGCTTCCAGCGTGCTCTGGACGCTGATGGGCGTCTATCGAACCGCTTTTGAGCGTTAATGGTACCAGTATGTGTTAGTATGATGTACAGTAGCAGCACATTCAAAGTGTTTCATTTGAATCGGTTCTGCATTATTCCTCTTCCCCATGTCCTTGACAGTAATGCAATCATTTGAATCGGTTCTGCATTATTCCTCTTCCCCATGTCCTTGACAGTAATGCAATCAAGTTTGGTCCTTATACGATAATTAGTTTCCGTGATATAACGTGTTAAACAGGGAAACTTTAATTTTAACCACCCGGCATTGTAATGCTTGAAGAAGTGAAACAGGTAGTGAGAAAGCGAAAGAACCAACAACGGGTACGTATGAACACCAACAAATCGGGTAAGTCAAATCTCGGTGTGGTCATGAGCTGATCTACACCTGAGTCTACATGACTGATCAGCAGGATTCATAGAACTGCTGTCAGTCTATTTCTCGGCTATTCTAATCTCGAAAAACATATAGGGAAAAAGAACGTCTAAATCTTTGTGTGCGATCTTTGATTTCTCTTATTCTTGTAAGTAAGCTGTTTACGTTTTTATGTTGGTAACGCCACGTAGCGCTCTGTATGAAAATCACTGACTGTGCTGTGTGCAGTCTGTGGATGGTTTGCATTGTTGAGATACTCGCTATTGTAGTGTTGGGCAGTTGGCTGTCAACAGCGCGTAGCGTTGCTCAGATGGAGGTAAGCCGCCAGCAGAGGTGGATGTGGGGAGACAGATGGCAGAATTTTGAGAGCGGACGATCTGGACGTGTGTCCATCAGAAACAGTAAATTTGTAATACTGGATATCATGAACATATATATATATTGCTTGTTCTCTGTCAAAATCTTTCATTTGCCAACTATGCATATCAGTAGTTAGAATCTTTTATTTAGATGGCAGTATATGGCGCTCACTGTATTTCAGTAGTTCGGGTAACGAAGATTTTTGTGAGGTAAGTGATTTATGAAAGATATAGATTATTGTTCCCCCCCATGAACCATGGACCTTGCCGTTGGTGGGGAGGCTTGCGTGCCTCAGCGATACAGATGGCCGTACCGTAGGTGCAACCACAACGGAGGGGTATCTGTTGAGAGGCCAGACAAACGTGTGGTTCCTGAAAAGGGGCAGCAGCCTTTTCAGTAGTTGCAGGGGCAACAGTCTGGATGATTGACTGATCTGGCCTTGCAACATTAACCAAAACGGCCTTGCTGTGCTGGTACTGCGAACGGCTGAAACCAAGGGGAAACTACAGCCGTAATTTTTCCCGAGGACATGCAGCTTTACTGTATGATTAAATGATGATGGCATCCTCTTGGGTAAAATATTCCGGAGGTAAAATAGTCCCCCATTCGGATCTCCGGGCGGGGACTACTCAGGAGGATGTCGTTATCAGGAGAAAGAAAACTGGCGTTCTACGGATCGGAGCGTGGAATGTCAGATCCCTTAATCGGGCAGGTAGGTTAGAAAATTTAAAAAGGGAAATGGATAGGTTAAAGTTAGATATAGTGGGAATTAGTGAAGTTCGGTGGCAGGAGGAACAAGACTTCTGGTCAGGTGACTACAGGGTTATAAACACACAATCAAATAGGGGTAATGCAGGAGTAGGTTTAATAATGAATAGGAAAATAGGAATGCGGGTAAGCTACTACGAACAGCATAGTGAACGCATTATTGTGGCCAAGATACATACGAAGCCCACACCTACTACAGTAGTACAAGTTTATATGCCAACTAGCTCTGCAGATAATGAAGAAATTGAAGAAATGTACGATGAAATAAAAGAAATTATTCAGATACTGAAGGGAGACGAAAATTTAATAGTAATGGGTGACTGGAATTCGAGTGTAGGAAAAGGGAGAGAAGGAAACATAGTAGGTGAATATGGATTGGGGCTAAGAAATGAAAGAGGAAGCCGCCTAGTAGAATTTTGCACAGAGCACAACTTAATCACAGCTAACACTTGGTTTAAGAATCATGAAAGAAGGTTGTATATGTGGAAGAACCCTGGAGATACTAAAAGGTATCAGATAGATTATATAATGGTAAGACAGAGATTTAGGAACCAGGTTTTAAGTTGTAAGGCATTTCCAGGGGCAGATGTGGACTCTGACCACAATCTATTGGTTATGACCTGTAGATTAAAACTGAAGAAACTGCAAAAATGTGGGAAATTAAGGAGATGGGACCTGGATAAACTGAAAGAACCAGAGGTTGTACAGAGTTTCAGGGAGAGCATAAGGGAACAATTGACAGGAATAGGGGAAAGAAATACAGTAGAAGAAGAATGGGTAGCTCTGAGGGATGTAGTAGTGAAGGCAGCAGAGGATAAAGTAGGTACAAAGACGAGGGCTGCTAGAAATCCTTGGGTAACAGAAGAAATATTGAATTTAATTGATGAAAGGAGAAAATATAAAAATGCAGTAAATGAAGCAGGCAAAAAGGAATACAAACGTCTCAAAAATGAGATCGACAGGAAGTGCAAAATGGCTAAACAGGGATGGCTAGAGGACAAATGTAAGGATGTAGAAGCTTATCTCATTAGGGGTAAGATAGATACTGCCTACAGGAAAATTAAAGAGACCTTTGGAGAGAAGAGAACCAAGTATATGAATATCAAGAGCTCAGATGGCAGCCCAGTTCTAAGCAAAGAAGGGAAGGCAGAAAGGTGGAAGGAGTATATAGAAGCTTTATACAAGGGCGATGTACTTGAGGACAATATTATGGAAATGGAAGAGGATGTAGATGAAGACGAAATGGGAGATACGATACTGCGTGAAGAGTTTGACAGAGCACTGAAAGACCTGAGTCGAAACAAGGCCCCCGGAGTAGACAACATTCCATTAGAACTACTGACGGCCTTGGGACAACCAGTCCTGAGAAAACTCTACCAGCTGGTGAGCAAGATGTATGAGACAGCCGAAATACCCTCAGACTTCAAGAAGAATATAATAATTCCAATCCCAAAGAAAGCAGGTGCTGACAGATGTGAAAATTACCGAACTATCAGTTTAATAAGCCACGGCTGCAAAATACTAACGCGAATTCTTTACAGTCGAATGGAAAAACTGGTAGATGCAGACCTCGGGGAGGATCAGTTTGGATTCCGTCGAAATGTTGGAACACGTGAGGCAATACTGACCTTACGACTTATCTTAGAAGAAAGATTAAGAAAAGGCAAACCTACGTTTCTAGCATTTGTAGACTTAGAGAAAGCTTTTGACAATGTTGACTGGAATACTCTTTTTCAAATTCTAAAGGGGGCAGGGGTAAAATACAGGGAGCGAAAGGCTATTTATAATTTGTACAGAAACCAGATGGCAGTCATAAGAGTCGAGGGGCATGAAAGGGAAGCAGTGGTTGGGAAAGGAGTGAGACAGGGTTGTAGCCTCTCCCCGATGTTATTCAATCTGTATATTGAGCAAGCACTAAAGGAAACAAAAGAAAAATTTGGAGTAGGTATTAAAATTCATGGAGACGAAGTAAAAACTTTGAGGTTCGCCGATGACATTGTAATTCTGTCAGAGACGGCAAAGGACTTGGAAGAGCAGTTGAACGGAATGGACAGTGTCTTGAAAGGAGGATATAAGAACGAAAGCAAAACGAGGATAATGGAATGTAGTCGAATTAAGTCGGGTGATCCTGAGGGAATTAGATTAGGAAATGAGACACTTAAAGTAGTAAAGGAGTTTTGCTATTTAGGAAGTAAAATAACTGATGATGGTCGAAGTAGAGAGGATATAAAATGTAGACTGGCAATGGCAAGGAAAGCGTTTCTGAAGAAGAGAAATTTGTTAACATCGAATATAGATTTATGTATCAGGAAGTCGTTTCTGAAAGTATTTTTTTGGAGTGTAGCCATGTATGGAAGTGAAACATGGACCTTAACTAGTTTGGACAAGAAGAGAATAGAAGCTTTCGAAATGTGGTGCTACAGAAGAATACTGAAGATAAGGTGGATAGATCACGTAACTAATGAGGAGGTATTGAATAGGATTGGGGAGAAGAGAAGTTTGTGGCACAACTTGACTAGAAGAAGGGATCGGTTGGTAGGACATGTTTTGAGGCATCAAGGGATCACAAATTTAGCATTGGAGGGCAGCGTGGAGGGTAAAAATCGTAGAGGGAGACCGAGAGATGAGTACACTAAGCAGATTCAGAAGGATGTAGGTTGCAGTAGGTACTGGGAGACGAAGCAGCTTGCACAGGATAGAGTAGCATGGAGAGCTGCATCAAACCAGTCTCAGGACTGAAGACAACAACAACAACAACATAGATTATTGTTAGTCAGAGCCATTCTTTTGTAGGGATTATTGAAAGTCAGATTGCGTTGCGCTAAAACATGTTGTGTGTCTGATTAGTGATGATCAGAATAAGTAAAGACTAAAATTTTAGAGTACGTTGAGTTTTTCTCAGTTGTTTGAAAATCAAATAACGTAGAGGTTTACCAGCACAGTCATTTATACAATTTTTTTAAAGGGACGTTACATTGTATTACTGTGGAAATTTATTCCTCTGTAGGAGGGAATAATCAGTATGTTGTCGAATTTGGAGGAGTATGTTGGTGATGGAAAGTTCATGAAAAGATTTCGCCGCAACATAAATCGCCTATGAAATGAACATTAAAATACTTCCAGCCGACTATTTTGCATTTAATTTGTTTACATAACAAGTTTAGATGTTCCATTACACCATCTACAGGACCCTCTGTAAAAAAAAAAAAAAAAAAAAAAAAAAAAAAAAAAAAAAAAAAAAAAACACTGGCAACATTCTCGATTTATGAAACACACTAGTAAAAGGCCTGCGTTAAAAGTAAGAGAGAGATCAGTAATGTCCAAGGCAATTTAATGTAAATATTTGCCAACTGCCAAATTGTGCAGGATCTTATACTAGTGTTAGGTCATACATCAGTAAAAATTAATCTGCGTATAGGAGGTCAGAAACTTGCACGAATCTGATATCAAAGCGTCTCATACTTAATAAAAAACTAAAACGTAATACCAGTTTATCACACCATAACGGATTACCGCTATGTAAACAGTATTAAAATATGACATGAGCGACTGGTACAAGCAAAATAAGATCAGTAAGTGGAGAATCTTTGGGTAAATGGGCTGGTACTTAGGTGATGTAAGCCCACAAAAGTGCGCAGCAATATGTGTAGAGTATGGTAAATGTAAAGACATATTCGACGAAATCAGAATGCAACAAAACCAAAAAGTGGTGTCAAGGAACCAGGTATAAAAAACACATATGTCGTAACATTCCCAGAAATATATGAATAGAACACCAAAAGATAACATCCGGATAAGGGTGAGAAAACGGAAACATGAATCTATTCAAATATCATGTAATGAATACAAAACCGTTACGGTAGAGCATATGCAGTTAATATACTAGGGACAAATATCTATTTCACATATCAGACATGTACATAAATATATCTACATGTCACTCAGTAAATATAAAACTTTGAAATAGGGAACATCAAGACAGTAATGAAGGCAAACAATATGTCGTATGTATACAAAAATGTGTCTAAGAACCAAATACAACAAGGATTACATATGTAATACGTCAGGGGGTAGTTCCAACACAAGTTGGGCAAAATGAAAGTGTCAGCATATCCGTGCAATAAATTACAGGACATCGTCAGAAATATACTAAAGAAAAATATGTATGTTGTATGGCTCAAATGGCTCTGAGAACTATGGGACTTAACATCTGAGGTCATGTCCCCTTGAACTTAGAACTACTTAAACCTAACTAACCTGAGGGCATCACACACATCGATGCCCGAGGCAGGATTCGAATCTGGGAACGTAGCGGTCGCGCGGTTCTAAACTGTAACGCCTAGAACCGCTCGGCCACACCGGCAGGCTATCTATGTTGTATATATCAGAAATATATATGAAGTGCACGTAGGGAATCAAAAATTAATATAATTAATGCAATCAAGTGATGGTATAGAGCAGTGAAAACAAACACCTATGTCATATATCAGATATATGTTAAAGAATAGGTAAAGAATCATACACTATTAAAAAAATAAAGGCAACAATATTGTGTAACAAACATTAAGGTAACACGTCGATGAATCGAATTGAGAACAACGGATATGTCGAAGAATGTTAATCCCCGAATCATAGAATGAATCTAAAGATTAGGAAGGCACTACAAAGAAACATCTGTGCCATAGCATACCAGAAAAATATGTAAATAACAAGCAGTCCCATAATGCCGCATAGAAACATACCGTTAACAGTCAGGTATGAAAAGTTATGAGCAGTAATGTGTAATGAGAAACAAATAAAATATTACCATGTGGAGTTATCCGTTAGTAAAAATGTTAGTAACATCCAAGCAACTAGAACCAACTTCTGCGTAATGAAGTTTCATGCCCAATGCGCATGATCGCATAACGTCAAGCCAAACTAAAATATAACTACACTTACGTAACCCAATTACACAAACATAGACAAACAAAAGGTTAAAATTTCCTACCTACAAATGTAAAGAAATCGCTTTTGCCTTAATGATCACCTCATCAACTAGTGGATCATGTCCGTAAGCGCTCTTCCCGTGAAGCTGTTCCAAACGTGCTGCCCTATTTTGAACTTTTTGTGTCCTAATTTGATAGCTCTTTCGTATTAACCTGTCACGTCCCATGTTCACCCACGTTCCGGCGCTGTTTCCAGATTCCAAACAACTGCCTGATAAATACAAAGAAACTGGTGTAGACATACGTATTCAAATACAGAGATATGCAAACAGGCAGAATACGGCGCTGCGGTAGGTAACACCTATATAAGACAGCAAGTGTCTGGCGCAGTTGTTAGACCGGTTGCTGTTGATAGAATGGCAGGTTATCAAGATTTAAGTGAATTTTAATGGGGTCTTATAGTCGGCGCACGAGCGATGGGACACAGCATCTCCGAGGCTGCGATGAAGTGGGCATTTTCCCGTGTGACCACTCCACGAGTGTACCGAGAATGTCAGGAATCCGGTGTAACATCAAATCTCCGATATCGCTGCAACCAGAAAAACATCCTGCGGGAACAGGACTTACGACGACTGAAGTGACAGAAGTGCAACCCTTGCGCAAAATGCTACAGTGCTGGGCCATCAAGAAGTGTCATCAGGTGATCCATTCAACGAAACAACATCGATATGGGCTTTCAGAACCGAAGGCCCTCTCGTGTACCCTTGATGACTGCACGACACAAGGCTTTATGCCTTGGAATATTGACGACTGGAAACATGTTGCCTGGTCGGACGAGTCTCGTTTCAAATTCTACTGCGGAGGTGAACGAGTACGGGTATGGAGACAACCTCATGAATCTCTTTGGACCCTGCATGTCAGCAGGAGACTGTTGAGGTTGGGTGTATGCAGTTGGAGTGATATGGGACCCCTGATACATCGAGATCCGATTCTGACAGGGGACAGGTGCATAAGCATCCTGTCTGATCACCTGCATCCATTCATGTCCATTGCGCGTTCCGGCGGACTTGGGAAATTGCAGCAAGACAATGCGACACCCGACACGTCCAGAATATGTACTGAGTAGCTCCAGGAACACTCTTCTGAGTTTAAATACTTCCGCTGGCACACCAAACCCCCAGGCATAAACATTATTGAACATATCTGGGATGTCTTGCAACGCGCTGTTCAGAAGAGGTCTCCAGCCCCTCATACTCCTACGAATCTGTGGACATCCCTGAAGGAATCATGACGTCAGTTCCCTTCAACACTACTTCAGACATTAGTCGAGTCCATACTACGTCCTGTGGCTTCCCTACTGCATGATCGCGGGGGCGCTACATGATATTAGGCAGGTGTACCAGTTTCTTTGGTTCTCCAGTGTAAAGGCACAGCGTATCAATGCTGCGACTGGAGATCACGTGGCTGCCTGGTGCTATATAGGAATGGCAAACACGCAAAATCGGTACCGGTATTTTAGTTCTGAATAACGGGTAATTTTGGGTAGTTGTTTTGTCTCGGTTATACCAGGTGCTTTGAAATGCTTACTAATCTTCTTCTTCTTCAGTAGCGCTACAGCCCTTGGTGAGCCTTGGCTTCTTCAACCACACTTCTCGGTTATTTGCTGCTATTTCCACCCCGGACTCCCATACTGGTGATATCCATTATTACCTCGTCGGTCCATCTTCTTCTAGGTCTCCTTTTTTACCTAACGGAATAGATCATACCTTTCATCATTTTCTTTGGAATTCTATCCTCTGCCATTCTCTCCAAGCCATCGTATTGTCTGTGATTTCAGAAATTTTACTATGTCCCTGCCTTGTGTTAACTCTTGTAATTCGGCATTGTAGCGTATTCTCCAGCCTTTTTCCTCCCTTATTGGCCCATAGATTTTGCGTAGTATTTTCCGCACAATGTTTCTTAGTGTATTTTTATCGTGTTCTGTCAACGTCCATACCTCTGAGCCCTATACGATATCTGGGCGGACTAGGGAATTATGTATTAGCAGTTTAGTTTTTCTTGTAACGACGCTAATTTTGAAAAGCTGCATATTTGCATAGTAAGCTCTGTTTCCTGCTTGTATTCTTTCCCTTATAGCCTTTCCAATACTGTTATCATTTGTAATCAGGGCTCCCAAGTAGTTAAAAGAGGACACTCCACTGAAGCATTTCCCATTGATGTTTAGGTTTTTAGGGGTTCTTCTGGCCTCAGATTGTGACATAACTACATATTTTGTTTTGTTTTCATTTGCTATGAGGTCAGTTTTTAAGGCTTCTGTTTCCATTGTCCGGATTGTCCGGTATGTTTCTAGGAGTGTATTGGTATTTCTTCCTACTATAGCAATGTCATCAGCGTATGCACATATCTGGCTAGTTTTCATAAATATGGTGCCTCTTTTGTTGATTTTATTTACTACACTATGCAGGGCTATATTGAATAGGACAGTCGAGAGACTATCCCCTTGCTTCACACCTTTATTAAAGTCAAAGCTTTCACTTGTTCTGCTAAGGACCTTTACTTTTGCTCGTGTGTCTGTCATTGTCATTCTGATTAGTCTTATTAACTTAGCACATATACCAATTTCTTTCAGTACTCTGTGTGCATGATCGCGGGGGCGGTACACGATATTAGGCAGGTGTACCAGTTTCTTTGTCTCTTCAGTGTAAAGGCACAGCGTATCAGTGTTGCGACTGGACTTCACGTGGCTGCCTGGTGCCATATAGGGATGGCAAACACGCAAAATCGGTACCGGTATTTTAGTTCTGAATAACGGGTAATTTTCGGTAGTTGTTTTGTCTCGGTTATACCAGGTGCTTTGAATTGCTTACTAATAACCGCATTAAAAATCGAAACATCAGTTAGCAATAGCAGTGGTGTAATAATTGTTGGTTTTTAAATACACTTCCTTAAAAAGAAGAAACGAGTAATTTTTGTTTATAAAATTTCCTTTCCTTTGAAACACGGTGTTATTGTAGAAATCGAGAAAAGTGACCAGTGCTATTTTAATAACAATACGGACAAAAATGAGCAACAAACGCATGGCATAATAATTCTTGAGACTATAACGTACCTGTTACCACGTGGCGTGGCCTACTGCATGCTCCTACAGGCAGTTTGCTATGACTCGCCACATCTATTCTGTATGGTAGTGTCTGTGGCGTCGTTGGACGTAAGTTGTCTATGAAGTGCGGCTTCAATGAAACATCATGCTCCATTTACTTTAAAAGCTTAAAAACGGGAGGAGCGTGAATGAACTTACGACGTCATACAGTATAAGGGGGAAATTTGAAACTGAACAATTCATTCATAGTTTACAATAAAAATGGAAATTGGTTGATATATTGCCTATGTCTACATTATGTGCCTTTTCCTGCTTGTAGCTTTTGAAAACGGACAAATTAACCTAAGTTTTTACATTTTCACGCTGACTACTCGTAATGCCCAACTGGTTAGGGTGACCAGATGCAATTGTTTAAAAAGGACGACAAACAGCCTCGAAAAGGAGGACAAAGGAAGAAAAAAAAAGAGGACACACCAAACGGGTCAACTGCAGATGAGGATACCACACGTCAGCTTTGGACAAGTCACGTGACTGAAGGGAATTACCGGTAAAATTAGTAGTTAATTGTTACTGATGGTCTGGCGGTGGTTAACTGAGCAATATAAAAAAAATTAAAAACATTGATTGTGGTGACAGTGTGGCGCCAATTGTTTTGTTATGCCAACAACACGGAATTGTTTACAAAGCGAAAAACGAAAGACCATTCACCTCCCTTCATTCGACGTACCGCTACCAACGTATACAATTGAAGCAGCAGCTAACGACATGTAAACTGCACTTTAACCTTCCGAATACAAATAAATTTAATGACTATGAAACAATGAAATAAAACCATGACAGATAATCTGTCGAGTTATTTCTCACCTTTATTGGCCACTGAGAAGTACGTTCCAGCTCCACATATCTTACACTCCGCTTCAAATTCATTTCTCCGTTCCTTGAAAGCTGGATATTTGCAGGAAAGGACATCAGGAAATGTACACTCTCGTATAGGCATAGCCAAATATTTTACGTAACTCACTCGGTTAAAAATTACACTCACAAATCACACGTGCACTACAGGAAGCCAAGCCGATACAAAGCGAAGATACGAAACGAAAATTTTAAATAATCGATATTTGAAATCGCTTATAGGTCGATCAACGATAACATCGACTATCCTGGTGCCATCTACTAACACCGCCTTCGTGCGTGTTTATCACGAAGGCTGTGCCAATAGTTAGAGTATTTAAGAAAAGAGCAATAGAACGGAACGAATTGTAAATTTAACTGCATTACCCTCACTTTTACGAAAAAGCCGGGACTGTGAAAATCCGCCCGGTCCCCGGACATAGAGCTAAAAAGGAGTACATGTCCGGATTAATCCGGACGTCTGGTCACCCTATAAATGGTGCTACTATCCTCGATTAAATACATGGGTAGTGAGCAGAATTTCAAGAAAATGAACTAAAACTGGTGAGCTTTTTGTAGTATTTAATAGCTTATGACTTTTCGAGAAAAGCAGTGAACAGGATGGATGGACTCTTTTCTTTTATTTGCATATTTAATTTAATATTATGATTCTATGCACCTTGAAACTGAGGGAGTCAGAAATATTCAATCTTTGTTCGATTTCTATGTTTACTACAGGAAATAATAAAAGTAGAAAAAACTGCAGATCTGCTTTATAAGAAATCGATAATTTTGAGCAGTTTTAACGCTGATTAAAATGGCGCTGAAAGAAACCGTTATAAGCGGAAACTAGTTGTTTCACCGATAACCGCCATCGCTTCTACACCAGCCGCAGCGCTCCAGAGCGACCTGAACCGAGCGAGATGGCGCTGTGGTTAGCATGCTGGACTTGCATTTGGGGGCAGGACGGTTCAAACACGCGGCGGCCATCACGATTTTGGTTTTCCGTGATATCCTTAAATCGTTTCAGGCAAAATGCTGGGATGTTTCCTTTGAAAGAGATCGGCCAACTTCCTAACCCATCCTTTTTTAATGTAATGGGACAGATGATTGAGCCGTGGCGGCTCATATCAATAGTGCAACTCTGGTGGTTTATGTTTCCTGCCACGGTCAGGGCGGTAAGCAGCGCCCTCTGGGGCCTACACGAGGAGTAACGAGGCGAGGTCCTGTGGGGGGTGTGCTCCGGGACGTGGTGGGAGGCGGTTGTCGGGTTGACGCAGCGAGTGTGGGACCGGACCTATCGCATGGAGATATACAAGTTGGCTCTGAACGGAAGGCGCCGTAGCAAGCAGCGGGAAGCGGGCGCCCTGTACTTTGTGTGAAGGAGTAACGATTTTGGCACTGGATGTCCCAGTGGTTCTCCAGAGTTGTGGTGGCTGCTTTCGGAGAAGAGAATTGGTAAGAGCTTGTGTCTACGCTCTTTTCCGTACGATGTTGCCGCCTGCCGTGATAAACGGGTGGAAATCAGGCGCTTTTGTTGACTATACGGGAACTGGTGATGTAAAATTACATTTGTGACAATTTAGAGGCGAAAACTGTGGTGGTTTCATTAGGCCTGGTTTTTTGCTGTACAACTAAGGGAGTCAGTTGGGGTAACTGAGGGAGCACCATTATGTTGATCTAAGTGATACGCTCTCCACGTTGTGTCTATGGCTTTGCGAATCGAAATCATGGGGGAGTACACGTGTGAGTAATTTGGTATTGTATTGCTGGTTATATTGTAAAGACTATTCTCTGGTGTGTTAAATCACGCGCTGATTTGTAGCCAATCTAAGCATAAGTTACCATTGCTACTTGCTTATGTGCTACTGTCCTTATGATTGGCGTTGTTTGTCTTTTGATTCTGGGTATGCTTACGTTTAAAAAAATTACGGCTACTATTCATAAGGGTTGTCTAGTAAGGAAATTGCTTAAGCTTTTATCATATGCTGGTCTGTTCGCCTATCACATTGGCTTTCTATGCAGTAACTAAAGGAATGTGTATGGCGGTTCAAGACTGTAGGCTGACTAGTATTTGAACTGGTGTTGAGGTTAAGGGCGAGATCAGCATCCCGCAAACCTGCACGCTGCGCGTCGTTAAATGTTCCGCTATTGGGGAGCCGGCTCTCTGTTCTTGGATTGTGTAACGATACGTGTTGAGTGCATCGCTGTAATTTTTCGCGTGCTAAATTGCGGGGTGTCGGTGCCGTCCTAGGGCTAGACTTGTGATGTATGTTATGTTGAAAGGGAATTAACTGTACCAAACTTAAGAGAGCTTTTAAGTCTGTACATGGAATGATGTTGATATTTTGTCGATTGCGGAAATAACTTCCTGTGTGGGGAGATCCTCTGAGGGACTTGTATTGTACTGTTGCAGTGCAGTCCATCTGAAACGTACTGCTTAAAATTTGGGACTGCAGCTCTCTGATGTTATATATTACTGTTTAATCTTAAAAGTCATTGATGTAATATGGGTGTTGAGGGTTATGTAATTAATTTAGACTGCTGGTTCCTTAAAGGAAGAATTTCGTTTTAAAATATGTGCTCGGTCAGAGCCTGTTTGAAAATGATTTTAACTAATCATTCAAATTTTCTAGTCTTGCTTTCTTAAAAGGCTTTCAGTTAAATGATTGCTATTTTCCTGTTTCATTGTTTGAGTGACTTAAAGGAAAAGAACATTATTTTGTAATTTGGACTGATTGTTCTTTTTGGGTAGTACCTGACTTATGTGTTCAATAAATGAGTGTCTAGTCAATGGTTCTATTGCTAGCCTACCCCTTCCACTCCACAGCCTATTGAGCTGCTTTGTGTCGAAATTGTGTTCAGAACACCCCTCTGACCTGACACCTCAATGATCTCGCTGTTTGATCCTGTCACCCAAATCAACCGACCAGCCAAAGTGACCAGCAGGTTGCTTCACGGTGTGACTAATATGTTGTGAGCTTTTATCGGTCAGAAGACTTTGCTGCCTCGTGTCCAGCAAACTGCATCGAGCAGCACTCCGCAACGTGAATGTGTCCTCGAATCCTCAGGCATGCAGGAAGCCACTGTAAATTGTAGCGCGGACAGACGCAGAGGTAGGCAGCAACATCGAAGACGATGCAGGAAGAGGCCTTGTAGTGGCGGACAACCTACGCTATTGCGACGTTACGTGGGTACCGTACGTCAGTCGCGTGCAAATCCAGAGATTGTAAAAGCGACCCTAGACGGACGTACGTGTTAGCCAAGGACGTCACAGCTCCGCCATAACAGAGGGAATCTTAATATCTACAGGTTACTTTGGCTCAAGGACGTCACAGCTCCGCTATAAGAGAGGATAGCTTGCTATCTATAGGTTAGTTTGGGTCTTGCAGTCTGAAGCAGATGTCCTGTCGTTACCACATCTGCTTGACACTAGAATTACAGCTCACAGCTGTCTACATCTCGAAGGTTGATCTGTGTTATAGTACTAATTGTCCTGCTAAGGGCAGAACGTCCCTGGCTTCTCCGACCGCTGAACTGACTTGCGCTACGGACTGCTGATACTTTTAAAAATATCGGAAATGCGATGTCCCGATATGTAAGAAAGTATCATTGTCTGACCTCGATACATCGAAAAATGTATCGACATGGCAGTACATCGACGGGAAAGAAAAGGAAAAGAGAAGAATACGTCTGCACATTGTCTGCATACAGGTTGTTACAAAAAGGTACGACCAAACTTTCAGGAAACATTCTTCACACACAAAGAAAGAAAACATGTTATGTGGACATGTGTCCGGAAACGCTTACTTTCCATGTTAGAGCTCATTTTACTACTTCTCTTCCAATCTCATTAATCCTAGAATGGAAACAGGCAGCAACAGAGCGTACCAGCGTGACTTCAAACACTTTGTTACAGGAAATGTTCAAAATGTCCTCCGTTAGCGAGGATACATGCATCCACCCTCCGTCGCAAGGAATCCCTGATGCGCTGATGCAGCCCTGGAGAATGGCGTATTGTATCACAGCCGTCCACAATACATTTGGTACCGGGGTTGCGTAGACAAGAGATTTCAAATGACCCCATAAATGAGAGTCAAGAGGGTTGAGGTCAGGAGAGCGCGGAGGCCATGGAATTGGTCCGCCTCTACCAATCCATCGGTCACCGAATCTGTTGTTGAGAAGCGTACGAACACTTCGACTGAAATGTGCAGGAGCCCCTTCGTGCATGAACCACATGTTGTGTCGTACTTGTAAAGGCACATGTTCTAGCAGCACAGGTAGAGTATCCCGTATGAAATCATGATAACGTGCTCCATTGAGCGTAGGTGGAAGAAAATGGGGCCCAATCGAGACATTACCAACAATGCCTGCCCAAACGTTCACAGAAAATCTGTGTTGATGACGTGATTGCACAATTGCGTGCGGATGCTCGTCAGTCCACACATGTTGCTTGTGAAAATTTACAATTTGATCACGTTGGAATGAAGCCTCATCCGTAAAGAGAACATTTGCACTGAAATGAGGATTGACACATTGTTGGATGAACCAATCGCGGATGTGTACCCGTAGAGGCCAATCAGCTGCTGATAGTGCCGGCACACGCTGCACATGGTACGGAAACAACTGGTTCTCCCGTAGCACTCTCCATACAGTGACGTGGTCAACATTACCTTGTACAGCAGTAAGTTCTCTGACGCTGACATTAGGGTTATCGTCAACTGCACGAAGAATTGCCTCGTCCATTGCAGGTATCCTCGTCGATCTAGGTCTTCCCCAGTCACGAGTCATAGGCTGGAATGTTCCGTGCTCCCTAAGGCGCCGATCAATTGCTTCGAACGTCTTCATGTCGGCACACCTTCGTTCTGGAAATCTGTCTCGATACAAACGTACCGCGCCACGGCTATTGCCCCGTCCTAATCCATACATCAAATGGGCATCTGCCAACTCCGCGTTTGCAAACATTGCACTGACTGCAAAACCACGTTCGTGATGAACACTAACCTGTTAATGCTACATACTGATGTGCGTGATGCTAGTACTGTAGAGCAATGAGTCGCATGTCAACATAAGCACCAAGTCAACATTACCTTCCTTCAATTGGGCCAACTGGCGGTGAATCGAGGAAGTACAGTACATACTGACGAAACTAAAATAAGCTCTAACGTGGAAATTAAGCGTTTCCGGACACATGCCTACATAACATCTTTTCGTTATTTGTGTGTAAGGAATCTTTCCTGAAAGTTTGGCCGCACCTTTTTGTAACACACTGCATATTCTGAACATCAGCAAGATACCAGTCTGCTGATCCCTCTCAGAGCAAGAATTGAAAGGAAACGATGCGCGTTCACGCTTGGCGATAACCACTTTGCTAACAGATGTGGCACAATGAAAGGTGCCCGATTGGTCCGTCGTTCAGTTTCCTCACATATTGGTCTTGTCTGGAACACTTGACGTCGATTTCCTTTTTTTTTTTCATTTCTGCACACGCCAGCAACTTGCGTGGTGAAGCCAAACGTTGAAGTTGCTATTACCAGCGCCGAGCACCGATTAGTAGATCAGCATCACCCTTCACATCTCTCCGCAAAGACGAATCTTGTCATTTAAATTTTTGTGCATCAATTTTAGCGACTGTTTTCAAGAATGCCAATGCGAAGAAATAGCACGCTAGTTGCGTTAAAAATAGTGGTTAACGCAATTTGTTTGCTGTTTCTTTACATGGGCTATCGTGTTACAATATTTACACCGGCATCGCCCCCCCCACCCCCCCCCCCCCCCCCCGCACCCCTCACCTGTGTAATTGGATTTATTTTGTGCTACCTATACTTGCTTCACACAGCCAAAGAGAAAGAATGGACGTGACGAACGTTCAACAAACAGTAAGGCTCCTTCACACAGTGCAAGTAAAATTATGTTCTACTATAGTTCCAAAATAACTACTTCAAATATTTATCGCAAATTGAAAAAAAAGTGTAATGTAAAATAAAAATATCGGCACTCAGTGTTAGCCTGTCGATATAGAGATATCGGTGTACTGGTGAAAAATTATTGCCGATACATATCGATACTTGTATATGAAGATGGTTTATGTTCTTTCGGACATGTCTGAAGGAAGGAACAGATATCATCGGTGACCATACAGCTCGTTAGAATGAAATTACAGTGAAATGAATACCCGTAGCTGCATACAGGCGTTGATATAAGTCAACGTGGACTGCTGAAACTGTCTGCCCCGACCGGGACTGCCATATAAGCAGGAGATCCCAGGTTCGAGTACCGGTCGGGGCACACATTTTCAACTGTCCCCGTTGACTTATATCTACGCCTGTATGCAGCTAGGGATTATTCATTTCATTATAATTTCATATCCATATTGTTGCGGAAAATATCGATATATCAAAATTATTTGAGCAGCACTTAGGGCAAAGGCATTAGAGCATCCCACCGACAACCGACATCGGCCCGAAGGCGAGCAATCTTTTCAATTTAGTGCGCCCAGTAACTGCGCGGTCTCGCAAGAGGAAGATGTGACCTATTAATAACGGGTTTTGATGACTCTTGTAAAGTGACCTCTACTCCCTACCTTCTTACGGCTCTTCATGCGACGGCCCACAATTTCCGAGAAAACCGATGCTTAGGTTCTATGTGTATGACCTATAACAATCGTAAGCAGCTTAGTTTCATTCCTGTCATTGCTAACGATACAGGTTCAAATCCACCATATGCAGTTTACTTCTAATTCATCGTAAAGAATATGATTAAACACTGTATGTTACAGAAACTTATTCAAAAATAGTCACTTCTGCTGTAACAATTTCATTAGTATAGCAATGATTACGGAAAACTTTCTTGAAAAGTGTATTGCGTTTGTGGTTCGTATTGGAAACGCTAAATATCTGGATAACGTTAGCCTGGTATGTGCCGAGGGCTGACTGATCAGACACTTAACGATCGAATCTTCGAGATGAAAGAAAAGCGAACCCTACGCCGCAAAAATTATCTTACCCAAATGTACTCCACTTCGGCAAATCCTGTGATGTTTATTTTTAGTCAGGCTACAATTTTCACACAAAAAAATCGAAATTCCCCCAACTTGCTAAAGACTTTCAGAGAAGTCGATTCAACTGTAGATTCCATAAAAATACACACATCAAAAAAAGCTTTGAGTCAACTTGGTTCCGAGAGTTCCGGAAGCTGTCCAGAAAATTGGACCAGAGGTCAACATAAACATCATTTACACCCTCTTTATTGTTCATGAAAACCACACATTGCATGTTGTACCACCATACAGCGAGACCTTCAGAGGTGGTGGTCCAGATTGCTGTACACACCGGTTCCTCCAATATCCAGTAGTACGTCTTCTTGGGTTGACGCACGCCTGTATTCATCGTGGTGTACTATACACAAGTTCACCAAGGCGCTGTTGGTCCAGATTGTCCCACTCCTCAACGGCGATTCGGCGTAGATCCCTCACAGTGGTTGGTGGGTCACGTCGTCCATAAACAGCCGTTTTCAATCTATCCCAGGCATGTTCGATAGGGCTCATGTCTGGAGATCATGCTGGCCACTCTAGTTGAGCGATGTCATTACCCTGAAGGAAGTCATTCACAAAATGTGCTCGATGGAAGCGAGAATTGTCATCCGTGAAGACGAATGCCTCGCCAATATGCTGCCGATGTGGTTGGCATTCACGTATCGTATAGCCGTTACGGCGCCTTCCATGACCACCAGCGGCGTACGTCGGCCCCACATAATGCCACCCCAAAACATCAGGGAACCTCTACGTTACTGCACTCGCTGAACACTGTGTCTAAGGATTTCAGCCTGACTGGTTTGCCTCCAAACACAATGTCCTCCGTTAGCGAGGATACATGCATCCGCCCTCCGTCGCATGGTCTGGTTGAAGACATATGACACACTCATCGGTGAAGGGAACGTGATGCCAATCCTGAGCGGTCTACTCTGCATATTGTTGGGCCCATCTGCCCTGCGCTGCGTGGTGTCGTGGTTGCAAAGATGGATCTCGTCATGGAAGTCGTGACTGAAGTTGCTCATCATGCAGTCTGTTGCGCACAGTTTGAGCCGTACACGACGTCCTGTGGTTGTATGAAAAGCATTATTCAACAAGGTGGCGTTGCTGTCAGGGTTCCTCCGAGCCATAATCCGTAGGTAGCGGTCATCCACTGCTGTGGTAGCCCTTCTCTGCCTCGTGATGACTGGGTGTTGTGTGATGTCCTTAGGTTAGTTATGTTTAAGTAGTTCCAAGTTCTAGGGGACTGATCACCATAGTTGTTAAGTCCCATAGTGCTCAGAGCCATTTGAACCATTTTTGTAGAAGCCCTTGCGTGGTCTGAGCGAGGCATGTCATCGACATTTCCGTGTCCGAACAACATCGCTTCGGTTCATTCCAAGACGCCTGACCACTTGTTGAGAGCCCTTCATGGCACAAAGTAACAAGGCGGACGCGATCTAACCGCGGTATTGATCGTCTAGGCATTTCTGAACTTCAGACAACACGAGCTGTGTACCTCCCTCCTGGTGGAATGACTGGAACTGATCGGCTGTCGGACCCCCCTCCGTATAACAGGTGCTGGTAATGCTTGGTTATTTACATCTTTGTACGGGTTTCGTGACGTCTTTGAACAGTCAAAGGGACTATGTCTGCGATAGAATATCCACAGTCGTCTATCTTCAGGAGTTGAGGGAGCCGGGGTGACGCAAAACATTTTCTGATCTATCTACATTAAAATTCTGCGCCAGTATTCTACAACCGCTCTTACACGAATAATGAAGTACTCGTGGTAAGCATCGAAGTGATCTGCTCAAGTTTAAACGATATTCTCCGGTATCGCTTCTGGATAATTCGTGAGCCAGCAAGTAGCTTTCATTAAATGTCCGTGGCGCTCTACGAATTTCTTCCGGTTGTTTCTATGACAAATGCCATCCAGAATTCTGCTGTACCACACCAAGTGATACAAGCAATAGCGAATAAGACGATTCTGTAATCTATTCTCTGACAAACTGAATACAGATATGAAGAAAATCTGCTGCAGCGATTGTTTTATTAATGAAATTACTACGGCGAATAAAATTATTATTGAATAATTTTGCATGCTATATGAGTTTGAATTCGCCATGCATGATGAAACTGAAAAAAAAATACCCACACTGGATCTGAAGCCGCGTCGCGATCGTGGCAGCCTCGAACTTCGGCAGGTGCGCTACACTGCTAAAATTACAGGTATTCGAGCTATGCATGAAATTTCAACAGTGGTTTCCTCTGAAACTAAGGGTCGTTAGATGAAAAGCTGCTGTACAGGTAATCATGACAGGTATCTCTACAGCATTCCCAAGACTCATCAAAATCAGTAATTAACATGGGTGGTGATTCCCTTGTCAGTGAAACGATATGAACAACCGAACGTGCAGGATTCGGACGACAATTGGCGCTACTCAAACCACTGTGTTTTCTTCGGTCGAATGTCGCGTCGTTCCCACCAGCATAACGTAGATTGTGAGAAACTGCAAACACCTTCCATTTGATTTGTGTAACAATTTATTACCTAATGTCGCTTAAAATGTGTAACAATCAGTTTACAGGTTTCGGCCCCATGTTACCATCTTCAGATGTGATCAATCCACTAAAGAGCATTTTTAAGATATGTAACAACTGCAGCTACGTACGTTGAAAATAATTATGCAGAACAATAAGGCGCTGACGCACCAAGCAATAAAGTTGTGGGACAAGTTTCAGGGCTATTCCGCAACATTTGTCTCGTGTTCCACGACCATCCTTTTTTATACAAATGGTATGCCCTTTAGTATTGAAGGTAATTCCGAAATATTTCTGTTTCCTGATGACGCTAGCTTGGTAGGAAAAAAAGCTGCGTGCAACATTTGCTCCGTTTCAAATAGTGCAGTCACAAGTCCAAGGCTTGTAGAAAACAAACTAACGCTAAATCACAGGAAGACTCAGTTTTTATACTTTCAAACACACATTTCAACAAAAACCGAAGTCTTAATTTCACAGAATGCCCATTTGATTAGTGAAATTCAACAGCTCTAAAATTCTAGGTGTTCAAATGGATGATCTTGTTCAAAGACTTAATGCTGTCATTTTTACTACTCCAGTGGTATCTGAAGTACGTGATCCTTCCACACGAAAATTCGTCTACTTTGCGTATTTTCATTCACTTATGTCCTATGGTATTATATTTATGGGTAAATCTTCCCATTCTAAAACGATATTTTGAGCTCAGGTGGGTAGATCTGGCAATAATTGGTTTAAGTTCGCGAACATTTTGTCTACCCCTTTCAGTAGTCTGGGTATTTTGATATATATACATATATATATATATATATATATATATATATATATATATATATATATATATATATATAGGGTGTTACAAAAAGGTACGGCCGAACTTTCAGGAAACATTCCTCACACACAAAGAAAGAAAATTAGTTATGTGGACATGTGTCCGGAAAAGCTTACTTACCATGTTAGAGCTCATTTTATTACTTCTCTTCAAATCACATTAATCATGGAATGGAAACACACAGCAACAGAACGTATCAGCGTGACTTCAAACACTTTGTTACAGGAAATGTTCAAAATGTCCTCCGTTAGCGAGAAAATGTGCATCCACCCTCCGTCGCATGGAATCCCTGATGCGCTGATGCAGCCCTGGAGACTGGCGTATTGTATCACAGCCGTCCACAATACGAGCACGAAGAGTCTCTACATTTGGTACCGGGGTAGCGTAGACAAGAGCATTCAAATGCCCCCATAAATGAAAGTCAAGAGGGTTGAGGTCAGGAGGTCGTGGAGGCCATGGAATTGGTCCGACTCTACCAACCCATCGGTCACCGAATCTGTTGTTGAGAAGCATACGAACACTTCGACTTAATTGTGCAGGAGCTCCATCGTGCATGAACCACATGTTGGCCGGCCGCGGTGGTCTCGCGGTTCTAGGCGCGCAGTCCGGAACCGTGCGACTGCTACGGTCGCAGGTTCGAATCCTGCCTCGGGCATGGATGTGTGTGATGTCCTTAGGTTAGTTAGGTTTAAGTAGTTCTAAGTTCTAGGGGACTGATGACCACAGCAGTTGAGTCCCATAGTGCTCAGAGCCATTTGAACCATTTTTGAACCACATGTTGTGTCGTACTTGTAAAGGCACATGTTCTACAGCACAGATAGAGTATACCGTATAAAATCATGATAACGTGCTCCATTGAGCGTAGGTGGAAGAACAAACTAAAATGAGCTCTAACATGGAAATTAAGCGTTTCCGGACACATGTCCACATAACATCTTTTCTTTATTTCTGTGTGAGGAATGTTTCCTGAAAGTTTGGCCAGTTTGGCCGTACCTTTTTGTAACACCATATATATATATATATATATATATATATATATATATATATATATATATATATATATATATATATATATATATATATATTACTGTTCTTTCTTGTTGACAATATCAGCTCATTCTCAAGAATTAGCAGTTTACAGACAGTTAATATTCGGCAGATATCCAATGCGCATTTGGATCGCACTTCGTAACACTTGTCCATAGAGGTGTGCAGTATATGGCCGCATCCATTTTCAATAAGCTATCACGATAATTCAAAATTTCAATAAGAGAGGTAGGGAGAGATTAGACAGGCAGAAACACAGGATGGAAGGGGGCAAGAGGGAGCCCAGGGATAGGATGGAGGAAAGGAGGGGGGGGATCAGAGTTGACAGGAGGGATAAATGGAGGGAGAGAGGGCATCATCCAGGAGGTGGAGTTGATGGAAGCCACCTTGGGAAAGGAGATGAAGGGTGTAGAGATGGAGGGTAGAGGCGACACAACAGTGAGGGCGTGGTAGGGGGTGGGGATGGGAGAGGAGAGGAGCAACCAGGGGGTGAGGGGGATCAAGGCGGCAGGAGGTGTAGAGTATGCAGACATGTTCGAAGAAAAGGAGGAGATGGTGGAAAGGAATGAGGTCATAGAGGATCCGCGTGGGGGATGGGAGGCGTATATGGAAGGCGAGGAGGAGTGCATGAAGCTCAAGGATCTGGAGGGAGTTATAGAATTTGGGGTGGGCAGATATCCAGGTGGGACTGACATAACAGAGGATGGGATGGATTAAGGATTTGTAGGTGTGGAGGATGGTAGATGGAGGCAACCCCCATGTCCGGCCGGAGAGGAGGTTGAGGAGTCGGAGTGGTTGTGGGCTTTGGATTGGATGGAGTGGAGATGAGGGATAGAGGTGAGGTGATGGTCAATGGTGAGGCCAAGGTATGTGAGGGTGGGGCCGGCAGAGTGAGAGGCCGGCTCTTAAATACTTTATCGGGGCCGCCGCTATTGGCCACTGGAACCATGTGTTCCACTTTGGCGCCCTCACACTACATGCGGGCCAGGAGGCGCGCGCCACCACAGCTTATGGCGCGATGATGCAGAGACCTCTAGGGATCTTCGATGTCCATGCCGTCTGGCGGGGATTCAAATACCGCGGCGCGCAGTACTTTTGTATTATGCCTAATACGTTGCTGAAATGATCTATGTTTGTCATTCTGTATATAATTTTTATACAAAATAGTAATGTGGTATAATAAGGGTTTTTCTATTTACTCAGATATGCTCCAAACTACAAAACGAAAGGCACAATGTGTTCCTATGAATGTTGACAGCAACTGGCCACAATTTGAATGCTATTAGACTGATGATGGACCAGAAAATGGCACCAGATTGGGAACGTGTATTGTAAAAACATCTATTAGGCAAAATACTGTAATACTTAAACTGTAACAGATATTTCAAAAAAATTCCTTTTACAGCTTGAGTTAATATAATTCATTTGTGATGAAAAACCACAACCTCCTCCGCGTAGTGGATGAAGAGTAATGTTCACTGAGAGCAATGTATAAAAATGCAGTCCGTTCACATCCAGGTCCCCTTAAAACTGTACTGGATAACGGCTATGCAAGAACTGAAGGAGCCTGACCTGCACAGGAGAGTGCATTTCTGTTCGTGGCTGTTGAGAAATAGTGCCAATGGTTTCTTGGACCCACTTACGATAAGGATCATCATGAGTAACGAGGCGTGCTTCTACATGTCTGAGTACATATATTCCCAAAACATCTAACATTCTGCGTGGTGTCTCTTTGTTCTATATCGTGTCTCCCTACCACTTTCGCGCAACGACACTCTGAGAATGTTTTTTAGGGGATTGATTAGTTTGGACCTGGGATCTGTTGCTGGTAAGGAGACGCCAGACTACACATGACATGTAGAATTCCGAAGAGTTAAGTGAGACCAGCGATGATATAACCAAATACTTAATGATTTCAGCGTCAGCTCCACTGCACTCCCTGTAAAAGAATCTTAATACTAACTACATTTAGTGGAAGGGGTTCAAGGCTTTCCTATTTTTAGTCAGCTGGTAAAATAACGTCGAAAAAGCAGTTAAGTTTACCATTGCAAATTTTATTCTACTCACAAAACATTGTTTATAAATTGCACTATTGATAAAAGGAGATGCTTTAATATGGAATGGTAAAAACCAACTGCGTTCAACTAAAATGTGAACAAATATTCTTTGAATGGGTTTCCTAGTTCTACAATGGAACGAAGGATGACCTATGCCATATCACATCTATAATCTAGGTTTAAATTAAGTTTCACAAAAGAGAAAACTACCAAAATGGTCTACAGTGACCCTCAATTATCTTTAATTACTTATCTAACTTGTTGTAAATTACAGTTGCTGATGTGGCTTCTCAATAACTATATAACAGAAAAATCATCGCATTTCAGATTTTTACTTCAAGTGGCAATTGTGAACACAATGAGCTTTAATTGACGATCAAAATTAGTATTACGCAAAAAGGGGGTGTAACAGACGAGACTTCTGCAGTTCTGAGTGAATCTTCATGCGCTGTTATGCGGCATCGCGTGCGTTCACTACCTTGTCGGTGTTCGTCAGGAGACAGCGGGCAGCACAGCTCCGCTCACCTCGCTGTCTCGGAAGCAACTCCCCCCTAACTTCTCATTACTACAATTTACCGAAGTTGGTTTAAAAAATCTATCTGGCTGTGTTTTCATCTGAACAATCAGGGCCTCAATGTTAACCTTAAGCTCCAACCACAAAAATTCTGTCTATTCAATGAGAAACGTTATACTTTTCGTGGTGGGGCAATGTTTTTAAAGTTTGCAATGTGACAGACGTGAAAAAGTCTCACGCTAAAACTTGCAGCTGGTTTGATCCTTTTAGCGTTATCGTAAGATCTATACTGTTCTTCTGGAGGGCTCTAGCTTTTAACATGGGCTGGGGGGCTGGTCCTGACGAAACAGAGACGCGAAAAAGTCTCACGTTAAGCCTGTAGCTTTTAACATGGGCTGGGGGATGGTCCAAACGGTTAGCTGGTTACGTGGGTGTCCGTCCCTTATCGTAGGGCCTTCTAACTTAACACAGTTCTGCTCTCGGCTTCTGTTCTCGTTTCTCCCCTCGGAACTGCGTCTGTCTCACAGTGGGAAAGTATGATATGGATTTAGGCATTCTTGTGTTAGTCTGTGGTATTCCATTTGCTCACTCGTTACTCGTATTATTTTGGTTAATGTAATGTCACGATTTATTCGTAGCTATGTGACATACTACTGGATTTGCTTATCATGTTTTCATGGAAGGTGTTGGATTTGCCTGACACCTTACATATCATCACCCTTCGAACTTAATTTTTGCACTGAAGCTAGGCAATGATTGAATCGTTGTCTAAGTCAGTCAAAAGTTATTCCGTTATCTAAATTTTGTTGCCTACTGTTCAGCCACATTATTCTGTTCTATGCTAGTTTGTATTACTAATTTATACTTTCATATTCTTCCACATTATTATTAAAAATATGTTTATATTGACAAGGGAAGGATATTTTTATGCTATTATTAAATTTAAATTTTTTCTTTCTTTATTTAAGTGTGATGTTTGTTTTCTCAGAAGTTTGTTATCGAAAGTGAGGAGTCTTTCACATCGATTTTCTTAGAAATATATTTTTTTACAAACGTAGTAATTAAGTAAAATCTATTCATAACAAATTTCTAAATATCATCTATAAGTAAAATGTATTTGTTTCTAGACACTCATTTCAACATTGTTACACTAACAAATAAGAATTATTTCCAAGAATTGCTTTGACAAAGAAATTTACATACACAAATATTGAGATATTATCCTAACAAAAGAGACAAATGATAAAAAAAGTGAAAACATGCAACAAGATGATTTTTTATTCTTTTTTTATCAGGAGAAAATAAGTGAAATATAGTTATTCTTTTATTTTTATGAGGAGAAAATAAGTGTCATATATTTTTAGTGTTTATTATGCCTTACTTTTGTTCTTTATATACTGTCCATTTCAGAACTTATGACTTATTTTTATCAATAGTCTATTTTTTACTTAAGGCCATAGTCAATGACTGTTATTTTGTACTTTATTAGCTGTCTGGTGTGCTTAACTCATTTAGTTTTTCACACGTTTCTTTGCACAGTTCCTACATCACATAATTTGATTTCACACGTTCACACAATCCTATGAATGTTTAAGCATGAGGTTAGCGAATGTTTTTGCATGAAGGTGATGGACTTGAACGAGATGGATGTGGGCAAGTATTTGATGTACAGCTTCGTTCGTCGTTCCTTGTTGGCTTTGCAAGTGTGTGTTGCTGTTGTGGATGTCCCATAATGGAATTGAGCTTTGAGTGCAGAATCTCGTGGTTTATTGGCTTTGTATGTGTGAAAGTCATCGTTATGTGTCGCTGAAAGCGGTCGTTTTTCGTTGTAATACTTCGCAGACGACTAGTTTACAATAGGATAGGGATTGGGGAAGGTATGTCGTCTCTTCTTCACCCATCTTCTTTGTTGGTCTCAATCTTGCGAATCTTCAACTTCTGTTCTTCCTGCTTTTTCTCTGCTTCTTACTTGCTTCTTGGTCCTTCTGTGAACAGGATATGGAAATATTTATTGATAACTAGTCGCTTTGAAGTTCTCCTCTTAGTAACAGTTTGATAAATTGTTTGGGCGTGTCATTTTTACTTTGTGGAAGTTTTCTTTAGTTTTGTGCATCAGCGTTCTGTTTAATAGCAGTAGTGTGTCTTTTACACATATTTTTTCCAGTGGTGGCTTGCCCAAGCAGTCTTCTCGTCGGGCCGTTTTTTTTTTTTTTTTTTTTTTTTTTTCGCTCCGTTCATTCGGGGCGCTCGGAGACCCTTCCGGCATTCAGCATCCCGTCGCGTCCCTGCAGTGCTCTGCCATTTTGCACCTCCGTGTTTGATCACACATGTAATGTGTTCTCGGAGTCCTTCAGCGTGATATGTTTCATTAACATCTTCTCAATTTACAAAGGGCTACCGTGAACCCAGCTCCTGATGACTATGGCGGAGACTGCTATCGGAAGCTAGACTGTTTTATTTGAAATGACGTGGCTTTTAAAGCAAGCACATTTTATTGATACATGTAATGTTCATGATTCAATCATCCGCTACTCTTGTATAGTAATTTATTGATTGAAGTCTTTACACATCGATGTTTCTGGGATTCAATCCCGTCATCTGGCTTATCTAGAAGTAGTAGGTTGTAGCGGCCATGTTAAAGCTAATAAGGCAAAACATCGAAAGTACATGGCTCATCACATTGAATGCCCACATGTGGTTGCGGTTGGGCTTTTCACTGCGCGCCTTTTGCCAGTACCTTCAGGAATAGAGTGGCTAAGGTCAGTTACAGGTGAAAGGTGCTTCTTCCGCGCCCATACATGGGTATTCAGTCTGATGAACCATGTACAGCGCAGAAATTAATTCTGGACACTGCATTTTGAATTCAGGAGTTTATTTTAGTTTATTTATTATTCCCAGTCGAAGGTAGTAGATACGCATTATCTCGGCCCTGACAATCAGCACTTGGTTTCTTCTGTATTTCCACCATGGTTGGGTTGGAGCAGGTTATCATTCTTTTATGGTTACAAAAATGGTTCAAATTGCTCTGAGCACTATGGGACTTAACATCTGAGGTCATCAGTCCCCTAGAACTTAGAACTACTTAAACCTAACTAACCTAACGACATCACACACATCCATGCCGGAGGCAGGATTCGAACCTGCGACCGTAGCAGTCGCGCGATTCCGGACTGAAGCGCCTAGAACCGCTCCGCCACTGCGGCAGGTACATTAATTGTAAGCACAAGCAATTACACTATTAGTCAACTACGTGTAAGATCCGTTTGTTTACTACATAAACTGTAACATTTCTTATATTTTCGTATTTGCAGTAGACAGTACATGAATTTGTACAACATACAGTTATGTCACTACTGTTTGTGAAGTAATTGTAAAGCTAAATGTATGTTTAATTGAAGCATAATTAAGTCTGATTGTTAGGAAACACGAACGTTGTTATGCTTGTGATACATTAATCGGTGGCCACTTTCGTCTACTCCCACGCTAGCAGCACAGGGCGAACATAAAATCTAGAGAAGCGGCATTTGAAGCAGACTGCTGAATGATTCTACTGCCGCCAACATACACCGGGACCACTGAGATAAGACACGAGAAATTAGGGCTCATACATAGGCATACAGAGAGTCGTTTTCCCTCGCTCTATTTGCGAGTGTAACAGTAAAGGAATTGACAAGTAGGCCTAATTGTACAAGGTACCCTTCACCATGGATTGCACATTGACTTATGGTGTATATGTGTAGAGATAGATGTAGATGTCTGACCTCATTCAACAGGATAGAAGGATGTGGACATGGTGGCTTTTCGGAACTTGTTGTGTACATAGTTCCACGTAGTCAGCGCATGCACATCTTTCCCACCAGAGCGCGCCCCGTTAAGCCCAACAGCGCAGGCGCAGCGCTCGTCCGTCTCTGCACTACGAGATGGCGCTGCCATAGAGAAGGACCAAATTTTGCTTCCGCCGATCCGCTTATTAATGTGTAACGCAGCCAATGAGATTGCTGCTAAAGTAGAACCTTTTCTCCTCGCAGATCAGACTCGCGCAGTGATACCTGAATGCGCGAGGTATTATAACGAGTGTACAGACCTCCGATTAGTCAGTCGGCATTTGTCGCACTAGTCTGTACCAGTCTATATAGAGAAGTATCAGTCTGTGCCTAATAAAAGTACCATATTCCTGTACATAGCCATGAAGAGAAATGTATAGACACTTTGTCAAGTATTAGAGATATATGTGAGGATAAGATTAATGTACCACTACCAAAGGAACTTCAGATTGTCAATTGTAAATAGCATACAGAACTAAGTTAAGTAATTTTTGTGCTTGTTATTATTTTAATAAATATGTATGAAAATGAATCAAGTTCTGTTTAAAGTTGGTCACCGTCAACCTGCTACTCTAAGCGTGCAAGTGGTATTTCTACCCTCTGACCTAACGGAAGAAGATAAACACGCCACGATAAGACCACGAGACATATTTCTGACAGTCGCCTACTTCGTTAGAGCGACAGGTCAGATAATCTGATGGTGTGTGTACTGAAGGTCTTAGAGTATGCACATCACACAGGCCTTACAAAGAAGTATTGATGCCACTTTTATAAAGGAGTTTGGAAAAATGCAGGACCATCCAACACTTGGAAAACCCTCGATATTGAACAAGTGACAAATGTATCTGAATCACACACCCGAAAATCGCCACCCCGGACTGGAAGGCGAAGTGCCTCATTTGGAGGCATTGTAAATTTCGACCGCCTATAGGAGGAAAAATTTGGAGAAGTCTGTGAGCTAAGGAGATCGAAAAGAAGTGGAGAGAGAGAGAGAGTCCGTGGGACATCGCAAAAGCGACGGAACATGGATACTTTCCGTCCATCAGCTGCGGCGCGCCACGAATTCCTTTCCTGTACTAAACTCTTCATCTCAGAGTAGCACTTGCAACCTACGTCCTCAATTATTTGCTAGACGTATTGCAATCTCTGTCTTCCTCTACAGTTTTTGCCCTCTACAGCTCCCTCTAGTACCATGGAAGTCATTCCCTCATGTCTTAGCAGATGACCTATCATCCTGTCCCTTCTCCTTATCAGTGTTTACCACATATTCCTTTCGATACTGCGTAGAACCTCCTCATTCCTTACCTTATCAGTCCACCTAATTTTCAACATTCGTCTATAGCACCACATCTCAAATGTTTCGATTCTCTTCTGTTCCGTTTTTCCCACAGTCCATGTTTCACAGTTCATGCTGTACTCCAGACGTACACCCTCAGAAATTTCTTCCTCAAATTAAGGCTGGTATTTGATATTAGTAGACTTCTCTTGGCCAGAAATGCCTTTTTTGCCGTAGCGAGTCTGCTTTTGATGTCCTCCTTGCTCCGTCCGTCATTGGTTATTTTACTGTCTAGGTAGCAGAATTCCTTAACTTCATTGACTTCGTGACCATCAATCCTGATGTTAAGTTTCTCGCTGTTCTCATTTCTACTACTTCTCATTACCTTCGTCTTTCTCCGATTTACTCTCAAACCATACTGTGTACTCATTAGACTGTTCATTCCGTTCAGCAGATCATTTAATTCTTCTTCACTTTCACTCAGGATAGCAATGTCATCAGCGAATCGTATCACTGATATCCTTTCACGTTGTATTTTAATTCCACTCCTGAACCTTTCTTTTATTTCCATCATTGCTTCCTCGATGTACAGATTGAAGAGTAGGGGCGAAAGGCTACAGCCTTGTCTTACTCCCTTCGTAATACGAGCACTTCGTTCTTGATCGTCCACTCTTATTATTCCCTCTTGGTTGTTGTACATATTGTATATGACCCGTCTCTCCCTATAGCTTACCCATACTTTTTTCAGAATCTTGAACAGCTTGCACCTTTTTATATTGTCGAACGCTTTTTCCAGGTCGACAAAACCTATAAACGTGTCTTGATTTTTCTTTAGCCCAACTGACTATTCATTTTCAGTTTTTGATTCTTTTTTCCCTCTTCCACGTTTTATGGAAAAATCATTATGGTCCAGCACTTGGTAGCAGAGCAGTCGACTGAGCAATGCAGCTGTGTTGCATGAAGCACTGATTTTTACATTTACATACAGTTGAGAGATCGTCTGCACTTTGTGTCTGCACAGCAAGTGGATTAATGTGTGCAAACTTAGCTTACCACTTAGTGTGCAAACGGACTAAACATCTGAACTGTCTTCTCAAGCCCAGGATGTTAAACAGACGTTCTACATATACATGAACCTGGCCTGTAAGTCAGCTAATATCATGTGCAGATCACAACAAAAATCATTAGAAATCCTGCTGTCAGTTAAATAGACTGCATGAATTAATAAAAGTGAAAGTTTGGGGTCTATTCTAGAAACACAAAACAGCTATTCCCATTTTATTCCACATATAATTTATCAACTGTGCTTTCAGGGGTCAAAAAACACAACAGTCACGTTCAATTACTTTCAAAACTCAGCAAAATAATGTTTATCTCTTAGGCATCATGAATTGACGATTATTAAAATCGTTATTTCTACATATGAAAAACTTTTCATCACAGGAAAGAATGATAAATATCTTCATTAGCCCATTTACATCTACGATGTCATAGCTGGACAATGCACTGAGTCGGTGGAGAAAAAATTTACTTTTTTAAATCAGTGAAAAACTCTCATGTACTCGATGTGAGGGTAGGTTCGTATCCTAGCTTTTGATATTCAATGGTCAACGCATATGCAAGCTGGAGTGAGCAAAATCTCGACTCAGCATTTACTGTGGCCTAATGCACAACGGTACTTTACCAAGTACCATCTGCAACGGCGTTGTCTCTGTGCTGGATCTGAAACGCTAATTCCCTACTCTGGCCTTGACTGAGTTTACACAGTCTCAAATTTCCTATGTTCCACAGAACGTTAATTTTTCTCTAGTCGAAATACGGGCTATTGCACACTCGCTAAGGGTTGGAGTGATGTGCACAATTTCTTTGCCCGCAAAAATTCCCGCTTGAATTATTAACTGTCTCTTTGCTATCTGTCGCCACAATAAACGAAGCGTATCGTCCACACTTTGCAGAAAACAAAACTCTCAACGCCCTCGCTATTTATCACACACTTGTCTGGGCTGCCATGAGACGAGAGAGATATCTAGAATTTTTAGTTCTCAAAATGCTTTTATATAACGGGGATCTCCCCACTGTGTCACTTCTGCATCCCCCAGTATGGCTCCAGCCAGTCGCCGTCTCGTTAGAGGTGAATTTTCAAAAAAAAAAAAATGGTTGAAATGGCTCTGAGCGCTATGGGACTTAACTTCTAAAGTCATCAGTCCGCTAGAACTTAGAACAACTTAAACGTAACTAACCTAAGGACATCAACACACCCATGCCCGAGGCAGGATTCGAACCTGCGGCCGTAGCGGTCGCGGGGTTCCAGACTGTAGCGCCTGGAACCGCTCAGCCACCCCGGCCGGCTAGGTGAATTTTATTTTTGTTGCTGGGTCGCGGCCTAGCCATAAAGGGAATAGTGTATTGTTCTGGCCTCATCCCTTTCTGCGCTGAAGCTCGCCGTTCTCTTGTTAAGTGGGGTTTTGCAATGCCATTAACCATCTGTTGAGTTTGTCACCAAAATGAGTTTCGCTTTAACTTATTTATTCATGCCCTTGTCCCTATTGGTAGATATTGTTTTGTTAGTTTTATGTACATGAGATTATTGCAATTGACTTTTGTTGATATAATATAATTAATATTTCCTGAGGACCGCATACTGTATCATACTGTTGTTATGGATCGAGCTCATCTAAGTTCTGTAAGATCCAGATGCCTTACATGCTAGACTTGCATAAAATTTAATTACAAGTAAAAGGTTTAGTAACCTTAACAGTTAAACCCTAAACTTACTCTAGTTATGGCTTAAAAGTTACATAATGAGCACACATAGTTGCAATAGTAAAGAAGAGTTTTATTGTAATTACTCGCCTCTTCCCTGGAAATCAAACAGTGGGTTGTGCCTGCTTTTTGCGACACTGAGCTTTGAAGGCGAGGACAACTAAAGTTAATTAACGTCCCAGTACACAGTCTTTTTCTATAGTTATTTTTGAAATAAGCATATGAAGAAAACGACTTTTCGCACCAATATATAGACTAAAGGGGTAAAAAGCCGTTATGTTCTTATTCGCTAACCGGAAACCAGTTAATGACAAAGGTTTATAACTTTCCTGCAACTGAAATTGTGGAAATTTCAAGAAGCAGTTCATTTTCATTTACGCTTAATGTTGATTGTAAAACTGTTGACTCCTTTGTAGGATTGATAATCCAATTGTTAGTGTTGGAAATAGGAAGGAAACACTCCTTGAAGCCCGTTCAGATGTTCATTAACCATGTTCTTGACATTTTTGTCCAAAGAATGATGATTTTCTACTAGAAAGTCGTGAAGGATGTCAAAGCACTCGGTATGATTGCCACTGAAATACGTTTCCCAAAACTTATATTTTTTAAGGAATGATTCGATACTGTCTTGCAGAATATAAACGTTTATATTCGACCCCCGGGAAGATAAGTTTAAACTGTTACCTTTTCAGAAAATTTCTGCCAAATAAGCTAAAGTCGGAAGCGGTGCACTTTGCTTTGTGAAAGGCGTTGCTGATGAGAAAAACGTAAACTCGTCTTTTAGCTCTTACAGTCTCGAAATAGTTATACCTCGGCGTAGCCACCTAACGTCAGTGTGAAACAACGTTTATAAATGCTTCCCATTTCCTTGTAAAGATGCCGGAATTTGTAAGGCGAGCCTTAATATAATTAATTGTTTTCGCTGCATCGTCTGGCACAGTTTTCAGTCCATTGGACACGCGTTTAGAAACAACAGTCTGTCTTTGAAGGCAACAATGTGTCCAAGACGCGTTTGGCGCTATCGATATCAGTTTGGAAACAAACCCAGCATAGCACCCTATCATAGATTTCGCACCATCTGAACAAAAGCCTATACAGCGAGTCGAGACTATTGAACATTCGCAAAAGTACTCGTCAGTTAACTTAAACATGTGTCCTACAGTAATTCTCTCTTTTAATGGTCTGCAGAATAGTAACTGACTCGTCATTAATATAATCGACGAAAAGTAATAAAACGGCTAAACTGACAGGATTAGTCCATTAGTCAAGATGAATCTCGAAAGAAGAATAGGAACGAACTCCTCCAACAATATCTTTTTGGCCTAAGTTAACATGTCGTTAACCGGCAGTTGATTGTGTTGTCGGACAGTGGTATGATACACTCCTGGAAATTGAAATAAGAACACCGTGAATTCATTGTCCCAGGAAGGGGAAACTTTATTGACACATTCCTGGGGTCAGATACATCACATGATCACACTGACAGAACCACAGGCACATAGACACAGGCAACCGAGCATGCACAATGTCGGCACTACTACAGTGTATATCCACCTTTCGCAGCAATCAGGCAGCTATTCTCCCATCGAGACGATCGTAGAGATGCTCGATGTAGTCCTGTGGAACGGCTTGCCATGCCATTTCCACCTGGCGCCTCAGTTGGACCAGCGTTCGTGCTGGACGTGCAGACCGCGTGAGACGACGCTTCATCCAGTCACAAACATGCTCAATGGGGGACAGATCCGGAGATCTTGCTGACCAGGGTAGTTGACTTACACCTTCTAGAGCACGTTGGGTGGCACGGGATACATGCGGACGTGCATTGTCCTGTTGGAACAGCAAGTTCCCTTGCTGGTCTAGGAATGGTAGAACGATGGGTTCGATGACGGTTTGGATGTACCGTGCACTATTCAGTGTCCCCTCGACGATCACCAGAGGTGTACGGCCAGTGTAGGAGATCGCTCCCCACACCATGATGCCGGGTGTTGGCCCTGTGTGCCTCGGTCGTATGCAGTCCTGATTGTGGCGCTCACCTGCACGGCGCCAAACACGCATACGACCATCATTGGCACCAAGGCAGAAGCGAATCTCATCGCTGAAGACGACACGTCTCCATTCGTCCCTCCATTCACGCCTGTCGCGACACTACTGGAGGCGGGCTGCACGATGTTGGGGCGTGAGCGGAAGACGGCCTAACGGTGTGCGGGACCGTAGCCTAGCTTCATGGAGACGGTTGCGAATGGTCCTCGCCGATACCCCAGGAGCAACAGTGTCCCTAATTTGCTGGGAAGTGGCGGTGCGGTCCCGTACGGCACTGCGTAGAATCCTACGGTCTTGGCGTGCATCCGTGGGTCGCTGCGGTCCGGTCCCAGGTCGACGGGCACATGCACCTTCCGCCGACCATTGGCGACAACATCGATGTACTGTGGAGACCTCACGCCCCACGTGTTGAGCAAGTCGGCGGTACGTCCACCCGGCCTCCCGCATGCCCACTATACGCCCTCGCTCAAAGTCCGTAAACTGCACATACGGTTCACGTCCACGCTGTCGCGGCATGCTACCAGTGTTAAAGACTGCGATGGAGCTCCGTGTGCCACGGCAAACTGGCTGACACTGACGGCGGCGGTGTACAAATGCTGCGCAGCTAGCGCCATTCGACGGCCAACACCGCGGTTCCTGGTGTGTCCGCTGTGCCGTGCGTGTGATCATTGCTTGTACAGCCCTCTCGCAGTGTCCGGAGCAAGTATGGTGAGTCTGACACACCGGTGTCAATGTGTTCTTTTTTCCATTTCCAGGAGTGTATTGACTTTTTCTTTGAAAGAGTCTCCAAGTAAGCACTGTACAACAACAATTTTCCTTGGCCGCACTAAATCTTCAGCTACTGAATGAGGTTACGCAGTTTTAGAATTTCTGCAGTCAACACGAAAAGATGTTTCACGAGCCTTCCAAATTGTCACTATTTGCAGCAGAAACATAAATAGCTAAATCTTTTTCCCACTCGTTAGCTTTACGTGTAAAAATATCAGTGGAGTTGTTTACCCGGCTAGAGTGTTTACTTTCTAGTAGTCACTGCGTGCATTATATCATGAAATTTAACCTGTAGCAGGAACTTTTGTCATGGTCCTTTGTTCTGCGTTCCTGTGATATGGAGACTTGTGTTGACAAACTGGTCTGTTTGAAACATTTTTTTTTACAGAAAACCTGTTTTCTCGCAAACTCGACAATGTAAAATAATTGCGTCATATGTAGATGTTCCAGGATGGTCAGATATCCAGGCAGTGACCTCTCTGTTAGCGATTGCAAGCTGTTGTAGGTCGTAGTTAATCTGTGAGACATCAAAACTAGATAGAGCTAGAGACCGACGGTCTAAATTTGTAAAACATTGTAAATACAGAGCGAAAACATGCATCGTCACTAGTTTTTAGTTAAAATATGGAATAACCGGTGGAAATGAGTCAAATATGCGAATGCATACGCAACATCCAAATGCATATAATCCGGTCTCGAGTTATAACACAGAGAAGCTGACAGACTAAATTTCCATCGTAGCGAAGTCAGATACATTCCTAACGTTGTTACGTAACTGTAAATTAGGCATTCGCGGTAAATATTATTTTACTGTGAAAATATTGTGAAATATTCCCGATGTTACACGTATATAACAATGTCCATTAAAGGGTGAATTTAATCTTTAAATAATAATAATAATAATAATAACAGTTATTATTGTTATTATTATTATTATTGTGAAAATCTGTAAACCTGCCATTATGGAAAAGAGTTTTGGCGAGCCCCTTGCAATATTTTGCGAACCCCTGTACAACTTGCCGGACCGACTCAGCTTGTGCCGCCAGCAAACACTACACGACCAATGCCGACGAAGAATAGTGAGATAATTCATTCCTCCCCTCTTTCCCCTTAATAACTGCTAAGTCAAATCTGGCCTGAGGTTTGTAATTTTTGTGTGTAAAAGGTACTGTAAAAGAAGCAAAAACTTCATAATTTAATATTCCAATTAATCTGTTCCATTTGTACTTCACTCTCTTTGATTTCACTTAGTTACTTATGTCACTTAATTATTGGCTCTCAGGGTGGGGCGATATCATGAATAATCTGCATGTTACTTCGTGCTAGAGATGAGATTTTGAGGTTTCTGCATTCTGGCGCCCAGCGTGCAGCCATCTCAGTAATAATTTGATTGCTACGTCATATCACAGAATTTTTAAGCTGAAGCTATAGTGCTGTTTATTCTTATTTCTGAGTATAATCTCAGCATGTGCCGGGTGATCAAAAAGTCAGTATAAATTTGAAAACTGAATAAATCAAGGAATAATGTAGATAGAGAGGTAAAAATTGACACACATGCTTGGAATGACATGGGGTTTTATTAGAACAAAAAAAGTTCACAAAATTTCCGACAGATGGCACTGGACAGCAAAACGTCAGTGACTGCGCATGACAATCGTGTATATAAGGAGCTGTAATGAGAGAGAGAATCAGATGCGCCAGCAATCACAGCATGTTGACGTTACCTGAAGTTGCGCTTTTAGTGAACGTGTTTTATCAGAATGGGGAATGTGCTAGTTCAGCGTTACGATCCTATCACTATAGGAAGGGGATTCGAACGGGTAAAGGTCCGTTAACAAATGCAGCTGTGGCGAGAATGATTTCGACGTTCGAAGCCACGCGTTGTTTAGACGATAGACCCCATAGTGGCCGACCGAGCACAAGGCGTAATGCTGCTGAGACAGTTCATTAAGAAATGGAGACTGTAGCGGGTTCGTCTATGCATTGGGAAGTCAGCGCTCGTGCAGTCGCACCGGCATTCCATACACTACTGTTTGGTTGGCACTTAGGCGTACCCTCCAATGCTATCTGTACAAAATCCATCGGCATCATGAACTGTTACCTGGCGGTTTACTGAAGCGGGGGGCATCTGCGGTGTGGGCGTTTCAAAAGATGGCGGAAGATGACGACTGGTTGAGTAACGTGTTGTGGACCGACGAAGCACAATTCACGCTCCGAGGATCAGCCAACGCCCACAACTGCAGAATTTGGGCAACCGAAAATCCTAGAACTGTCGTGAAAACTCCATTGCACGACGAGAAAGTCACGGTATGGGTTGGATTTACCACATCTACCGTCACTGGGCCTTTTTACTTCGAGGAAATGCGTGATTCTGGTTTTGTAACTGCTACCGTGACGGGTGAGAGGTACGCCGATATGTTACAGAATGGCATCATCCCCAGCCTGGCTGATAAACACCTGCTGGAAGGTACGATGTTTATGCAGGATGGCGCTCCGTCCCATATTGCTTGAGGCGTGAAAGATCTCTTCCGCGCGTCGTTTGGTGATGATCGCGTGCTCAGCCGCCACTTTCGTCATGCTTGGCCTCCCAGGTCCCCAGACCTCAGTCCGTGCGATTATTGGCTTTGGGGTTGCCTGAAGTCGCAAGTGTATCGTGAACGACCGACATCTCTAGGGATGCTGAAGTCAACATCCGACGCCAATGCCTCACCATAGCTCCGGACGTGCTTTACAGTGCTATTCACAACATTATTCCTCGACTACACTTATTGCTGAGGAATGATGGTGGTCATATTGAGCATTTCCTGTAAAGAGCGTCATCTTTGCTTTGTCTTACTTTGGTATGGTAATTATTGCTACTCTGACCAGATGTATCGGACAATTTTTGAACTTTTGAATTTTTTTGTTTCTATAAAACCCCATGTGATTACAAGCATGTGTGTTAATTTGTACCTCTCTATCTCCATTATTCCGTGATTTATTCGTTTTCAAATTTATACTGACTTTTTGATCACCTGGTGCATTTTCTTAAGTAGCCTATAAATGGAAATGCCGTGTGACTAGGGCCTCCCATTCGGTACATCGTTCGCCTGGTGCAGGTCTTTCGATTTGACTCCACTTCGGCGTCTTGCGTGTCGATGGGGATGAAATGATGATGACAACGACAACACAACACCAATCCCTGAGCGGAAAGAATCCCCCACCCAGCCGGGAATCGAACTCGGGCCGTTAGGTGTGACATTCCGTCGCGCTGACCACTCAGCTACCAAGGGCGGATAAGCAACCAATGGCATGCTCCAGTAGCAGTTCAATTATTTTTCATGACTGTAATTTAATTAAAGTTGTGTTGACAATAATACAATGCCTTTAGTTGTTAGAATTTTAGTTCAATGGCTGCTTCTGCCATGTCACTGGAATGCAGTTCACAATGTATCAAGTAGAAACATTAAACGTGTTAAAAAGAGAATAAGCTCGCAAATTCTGTGTGTGTGTTGTTTCCAAGAATTCCATAACCACCAGACACAAAACGTAGGCAGCCTCGGTGGTCTAGCGATTCTAGGCGCTCAGTCCGGAACCGCGCGACTGCTACGGTCGCAGGTTCGAAACCTGCCTCGGGCATGGATGTGTGTGATGCCCTTAGGTTAGTTAGGTTTAAGTAGTTCTGAGTTCTAGGGGACTGATGACCACAGCTGTTAAGTCCCATAGTGCTCAGAGCCATTTGAACCATTTGAACCACAAAACGTAGGAATTGAATATTAGTCCTAGCAGAGTCCGGTAACCATTATCATCAACAACTGTACATACTAGATAAAGAAAATTTTTAATACTGTTCCATCTACTGCAGCCACTCAATTTGTGACAAGCTTCATATTTTCGTAGAAGCGAAACACAATATAAAACAACATTTTATTGGAATTTTTGACAGGGGAGTGGTACAGTACGAAGCTGAACGATGCAGCAACAAGTTGGGAAACGCTGGCTGTAACACAGCGATTCCTCACACCAGGTGATTCACACACGTGTTGACAGTAGTTGTATACAATTTCAAAACTGAAACTGGCTGCTGAAGAGTGACGCTCAGTTTCTTCCACATAAACGTCTATTCCTCAAGACCGTGTTGTGCTTCTTCTTTTGGGTACCACGGAAGGGAATAACTGTTGAAACATTTGACGACGCGAACGCTTCCCTCCTGTTTCCCAACCTCACGTGCTAAACGGAGCGACGTTTAGGCTACACTATGCGAGACACTTTGTTTCGCGCCCGAAAACCACAGGTGTCTGGCTCGCTGCAAAGCGAGGCAGCCCCACGCAACACGTTTCGCTGTGGGGACACGTTGACTGCACGCACGACTTAACTCGCCAGATGATTGCGTGGCGCTGTTTTGCGTAGCGTAAAAACAGGTTTGGGCGTATATATACCATTGTCTTTCATCGCCAGTGATTTCGTACTATTGAAAATAAGTTTGTTCCGAAAAAACTTGCTTTACAAACGTTGTGTGGACTAGCGGTTGTGAACATGCTACAGGTTATTTCATTCGCCATTCCACAACAACCTTTTATGAAGTGGATATAAAATCAGCAAAGTGGCTACTGGAAAAGCAACAGTAAGCCAAGTAGTTTTTCAGCATGGGTGACAGTGGAAACACACGGTTATGCCGCTTAAGGGGAAACGACATGGTAACAGTGGAAAAAACTAGAAATCTTCTTTATTATGGAATTCGAATGTACACTACTGGCCATTAAAATTGCTACACCAAGAAGAAGAGGTGCTACAGACGCGAAATTTAGCCGACAGGTAGAAGATGCTGCGATATGCAAATGATTAGCTTTTCAGAGCATTCACACAAGGTTGGCGCCGGTGGCGACACCTACAACATGCTGACATGAGGAAAGTTTCCAATCGATTTCTCATACACAAACAGCAGTTGACTGGCGTTGCCAGGTGAAACGTTGTTGTGATGTCTCGTGTAAGGAGGAGAAATGCGTACCATCACGTTTCCGACTTCGATAAAGATCGGATTGCAGCCTATCGCGATTGCGGTTTACCGTATCGCGACATTGGTGCTCGCGTTGGTCGAGATCCACTGTCTGTTAGCAGAATATGGAATCGGTGGGTTCAGGAGGGTAATACGGAACGCCGTGTTGGATCCCAACAGCCTCCTATCACTAGCAGTCGAGATGACAGGCATCTTATGCACATGGCTGTAAAGGATCGTGCAGCCACGTCTCGATCCCTGAGTTAACAGATGGGGACATTTGCAAGAGAACAACCATCTGCACGAACAGTTCGACGACGTTTGCAGCAGGACGGACTATCAGCTCAGAGACCATGGCTGCGGTTACCCTTGACGCTGCATCACAGACAGGAGCGCCTGCGATGGTCTACTCAACGACGAACCTGGGTGCACGAATGGCAAAACCTCATTTTTTCGAATGAATCCAGGTTCTGTTTACAGCATCATGATGGTCGCATCCGTGTTCGGCGACATCGAGGTGGATGCACATTGGAGGCGTGTATTCGTCATCGCCATACTGGCGTATCACCCGGCGTGATGGTAAGGGGTGCAATTGGTTACACGTCTCGGTCGTCTCTTGTTCCCACTGGCGGCACTTTGAACAGTGGACGTTACATTTCAGATGTGTTACGGTCCGTGGGTCTACCCTTCATTCGATCCCAGCGAAACCCTGAATTTCAGCAGGATAATGCACGACCGCATGTTGCAGGCCCTGTACGGGCCTTTCTGCATACAGAAAATGTTCGACTGCTGCCCTGCCCAGCACCTTCTCCAGATCTCTCACCAACTGAAAACGTCTGGTCAATGGTGGCCGAGTAACTGGCTCGTCACAATACGCCAGTGACTACTCTTGATGAGTTGTGGTATCGTGTTGACGCTGCATGGGCAGCTGTATCTGTACACGCCATCCAAGCTCTCTTTGACTCAATGCCCAGGCGTGTCAAGATTGTTATTACGGCCAGAGGTGGTTGTTCTGCGTACTGATTTCTTAGGATCTATGCACCTAAATTGCGTGAAAATGTAATCACATGTCAGTCCTAGTATAATATATTTGGCCAATGAACACCCGTGTATCATCTGCATTTCTTATTGGTGTAGCAATTTTAATGGCCAGTAGTGTAGATACAGTGAAGAACTGTTCCAAAAAGTGAGCGTTTGAAGCTAAAGCAAAGCGTGAATTGGAAACGCTATTGCCACAAGTCGTTAATCAGCCCTATTTGAGTAAACTTGATTTGCTGCAGCGCTGTTTGGGCGGTTGTACTGAAAGTTTCAGTAGTCTCGTTTGGAGGTACGCGCCAAAAATAACATCCAGCCGAAGTGAAATTGTCAACATTGTTTCAAATTTGACCGTATGTCTACTCAGTGCAGGCCATACTGCATTAATGCACGTGTCAAACGCCCTACAAATCAAAATCGGCGATGAAATGCACCGATTCTGTGACGATAGAGACGCCAGCGGTGATGCACTCAGCGATTAAAAGAGCTTTGAGGACGAAAATTAGGGCTTATCTGGTCAAAGGAGCAGAAAACGGCCATCCACTAGCCGTAGCATTAGTTATTATGGACGAGGCATCGGTGATATCCAGTAAATTTCAAGCTTGTCAATCTTTTTCAAATATTAAATACTTGTCAGACTTTGAATGTGTTTTTCTCAAAACCATGTTTTTCGACATGGTTGTCGTCGCTCAAGCTACAATTTTCATCTAATTGTAATGATTTTTAGTCTGCCTTAAAACAAACTGAATTCTCTTTAGCTCATAGTAGCCGATTGTTTAAAGTTGTTATTTCGTATTTTTTTCAGCCAAGAAAGGATACAAAAGTGGCAGTTGCTTTGAAATATCTATAATTTGACCAAACGTTTTTTTCTGAAAATCCGTACTATGAACTAAGGAATCAGTGTGATATGTTAATTTCATGTTTCAGATAACCACAAATGGAGTTACAGCGATCTACCTCTTTTCAGAGCCAGTGACTGCTAAATTAAATCTGAATTTCTTGACAGAACGAAAAACCAGTTTAATTTGCAAATATTTAAAAAATAAAAGTAAAAGTAAAAAAAAAATCGGACCTGGACTAGTTTTTCGATCTACTGATTAGCAGAAGTTGCTGACCGAAGTTACTCCAGCATGCTCGAAGTTCCTGAATTTCTTGGTTCACAACTGGCGTATTTGTACACAAGGTGTAAATTTTAACTTGACAAACCAGAATAACTCGAAAAATAAGCTTCAACGAAAAAAGTATAGAATCCAAAGTTATTATTTTCGAGAGTGTCATCTGCTGGTGCTAAAATTAGCCCGCCAACCAAGCCCTCTGGGGGTGTGTGGGGTGGGGGGAGGTGTGTGGGAGACAACTTTAAAATTTCAAATGGGAACCCCCATTTTTTATTGCAGAACCAGATTATACATTAAAAAACTACGTACATTTTGTCTTAAAAATTTGTTTTGATTCTTGGTAGTTTGCGCTGTAATTCAAGAAATCCATGTTGTCATTTCTGAGTGGAAAATGGTTACGGATAAATAAAATAAATAATTAAGTTAAAGTAAATAATTAAAAGTTGTGTGGATTATGACCACGAAACAAATAAAACTGATCCGACTTTGCGGATAAATTTAATATTTTTATCAACATTTGTAAAACACTAATTCCTCTCTCTCAAACCCCAACCTATGGGGAGAGAGGGAGAGTTTTAGTTTTACGAAGTAAATAAGTATTTTTTATTTATACGTAACCATTTTCACGCAAAACTGAGAACATGGATTTCCTTGAATTACAGCGCAAACTACCAAGAATCAAAACAAATTTTTAAGACAAAATGTACGTAGATTCGTATGTAGAATATGATTCTGCAATAAAAGATGGGGGTTCCCATTTGAAATTTTAAAGTTGTCTCACACCCCACCCCCACGGGGCTTGGGTGGCGTGCTAATTTTAGCACCAGCAGATGCCCCCCTCGAAAATAATCAACATAGGATTCTACACTCTTTTTCGTGTGAAGCTTATTTTCGAGTTATTCTGGTTTGTCAACTTAAAATTTACAGCCTGTTTATAAGATTTCACCTGTGTTACTTAAGGCGCGCACACACAAACTCGTTTGGTAATGATAAATTTTGTACTGCGAGTATTTCTGTGTACAATGAAATGTTTTACTGCCTAGTCTTGTTCTTCCTGCTGAATCACCAACTACTTAAATCACTGGGCTGAATGAAGACTTTATAACGATCTTTGGCTGACGCTCTTGACCGGTAATGAAGTTGTCAATGCATGATTCCTAAAGCGAAGATTCCAGTACGGTTTTTGTGAACCTAGGCTTATTTTGGTTTTGGCACGGGAGATCACTCTTTGTGATTAACTTTCTGTTATTTTAAGGCTCGTTTCTTCTTTAAAGTTTGAGTATAATTTTAATATGTTCAGAAAACGTAAATGAAATAGCTCTGAGAAGAATATTCGTCCAGATACATTACATTTGATTAAAAATGAATTTGAATAAAAAGAATAATTGAACAGATGAACACAAATTATGTTTTTAAACAACGCTTACGTTTCTATCTGTTCAAATACAAAAAATGTATGCCATACTTTATAATTTGCTATCACTATAGCTTGCTGGAAGCCTATCAGACATGTGAACGTTTGGGCAAGTCGACACGCACGTAACGAAATATGATGGAGGAACGGAGTTAGCGTGTTCGTAACAACTCGGTATTACTTGATTATCGGCTTTCAATGGTTCAAATGGCTCTGAGCACTATGGGACTTAACAGCTAAGGTCATCGGTCCCCTAGAACTTAGAACTACTTAAACCTAACTAACCTAAGGACATCACACACATGAGGCAGGATTCGAACCTGCGACCGTAGCAGTCGCGCGGCTCCGGACTGAGCGCCTAGAACCGGTAGACCACCGCGGCTATCGGCTTTCGACAGTTGTTAGTTATTCGTATTACACAGCAGAAAGTTTGATTTCGCTGCTATTATGATGAATATGGGATTTATAATCTGCGTAAAAAGTCCACGGAGAGATTATTATTGAATTGAACAAACCGGCAAGAAGGTAGCGTGCGTTTTCTTCTCCAAGCAACTGATAAAAACCCATACCCTTTAGCTACATTCGTGGGGTAATTTATTACTCCACAGGTCGCTCTTTTGTTTAATATTCCGTTCTATTGCAACGTTGCTTCCAAGAAATCTTAGTACCAGCTGTGCTTTTCCATTCTGTAGGCGCATGCTAAGCAGTGACCTGTTGGTGTCGAAATCTACCACACGAAGTCATCAACGTTGCATTTTTTATTTATCAACGTAAACTTTTTTAAATTATTTCAGGCAGAATGAAGCTAAGTTGGAACAATGAATCTTTAGAAACAATGAAACAAAAGCATCCGATCATGAAACTGAGATGAAACAGAGGATGTTTATGAAGAAAAGCTAGAAATACGGAGACAATCTGGCTATTTTTGAGGACAAAAATGTACGTTTTAACTGTGATGAATGAAAAGAAATTATAACATTTAGGAAGGATACTTTTCGTGGTTTAGCTGATTCGTTCATGTACACATTGTCACTTTTTTCTTGAAACTCATTTTTATCTTCTTCTTTGTAGTTTACTTAACTGATGATTATTTGCTCTCAAGACATATCTGAACATTTTTGAAGTACGTGATCTTTATTTTTTAAGTAATTTCCGAAAATTCTATTTAAGAGGCCAATGTTAATGTAAGAGCTGTTCGTAAGATCACATTATCTTTTTTAATAAAAGTTTATTTTTCATAAATAGAAACCTTTCGTTTATTGATTCCTTAACAGTCCTTTAGAGAAAAGTAAAATAGGTTTCAGATGGGTTATGTTTTTTGGGGTCGGAAACTACTACATGAAGTTTCTGATGTCTGTCGTGATAGCGAATGTAATTAAGAGCTACCACCAGGTCAACAGAAGATATCATCCTCAGTACTGCTAAAGTTAACTGTCTCCAATCATTAACTGAGTATACTCCATTGCTAATTAATTCAAAGTGTAAAAGAGAAGCTATCAGATCTGAAATGCTTCCATTGACTAAATTTTCTCAATAATATCATTGTTGGAGCTGGATACACTGGCCTTCGCTACAAAATTCAACCGAAGCGACTAGCTATCAAGACAAGCCTCATCATACCGTTCTCGTTGACATATTTCAAATACGCGTTGGTCGACAATTCTAATAGCTATAGCTGCTAAAGAGGTAACAGGTGAACCCTGAAAAAAGATTATAGAGGAATTAGTCGGATCCTCTTCTTCTTAGAAAATGTGGTGAATATTGTGGAATGCAAGTTGATAATTCCTTGTGCGAAGAATCGTGCCATCCCTAGACCACATTATTATTCTGTTGTTGTTATTATGGTGCCGTAGTCATATAATATATTGTATGACAGACAGGCAAATGAAAGCGAGACAGATGGATAAAAGTTAGTGGTGGTGGTGGTGGTGGTTAGTGTTTAACGTCCCGTCGACAACGAGGTCATTAGAGACGGAGCGCAAGCTCGGGTTAGGGAAGGATTGGGAAGGAAATCGTCCGTGCCCTTTCAAAGGAACCATCCCGGCATTTGCCTGAAACGATTTAGGGAAATCACGGAAAACCTAAATCAGGATGGCTGGAGACGGGATTGAACCGTCTTCCTCCCGAATGCGAGTCCAGTGTGCTAATCACTGCGCCACCACGCTCGGTGATAAAAGTTAGTAAACTGGTTATTATTTCAAAAGTATTCGCCATAACTGATGATATATTTATCTCAGTGAGAGACAAGACGGTCATTGCATCCAAGCAAAAATGTTTTCTGTTGCCCACGGAACAAGATTGCACCCTAGCGTCCACCTCTTCGTCCGAAGCAAATTGACGGCTACGAATGTCTTTGTTCATGACACCAAAAATATGGAAATCGCTTGGGGAGAGATTGGGGCTATTTGGAGGGTGTGTAAGAGCTAACCAGAGAAACTTCTCATGACACCAAAAATATGGAAATCGCTTCGGGAGGGATTGGGGCTATTTGGAGGTTGTGTAAGAGCTAACCAGAGAAACTTCTCATGACACCAAAAATATGGAAATCGCTTGGGGACAGATTGGGGCTATTTAGAGGGGGTATAAAAGTTAACCAGAGAAACTTCTCCATCGTACTCGAAACAACCTTGACAACATCATCCTACATCAGAATGATGTAGTTTGGACTACACCGCGGAAGATCGCTGGCAAGCCGATACACATCCTCCAAACAGTCTCCATTTGTCCCAATGTGATTTCCATATCTTTCGAGCCATGAAGCAAGCCATTGGTGACAATCAATTTGCTTCACACTAAGACGTGCATCCCTTGGTGCAATTACGGTTCCACAGGTAACAGGAAACGTTTTTACATGAAGCCACTGACGCCCTTGTCACACAGTGAGATAAATCTAATAACAGATATTCCGGCTGCGTTTGAAATAATAAATAGTTTCCTTACTTTTTTTCACCTGACTCTTTTTCATTTGACTGCCTCTTAAGCTACTGACACGCTAACCTGTCTCGTTAGATGTAAGAAAGCACTTGAAGAATCTAAACTTGACACGAGAGTCGGCCGCTGTGGACGAGCGGTTCTCGACCCTTCAGTCCGCAACCGCGCTGCTGCTACGGACGCAGGTTCGAATCCTGCCTCGGGCATTGATATGTGTCATGCCCTTAGGTTAGTTAGGTTTAAGTAGTTCTGAGTTCTAGGGGACTGATGACCTCAGATGTTAAGTCCGTTAGAGCGTAGAGCCATTTCAACCATCCATTTTTTTTTTTTTTTTTACACGAGGAATGGATGCGAAAGCAAGTAAGTAAAAAATTCGAAAAATGAACCTGAAAATGTACATTGTGAAACGTACACTTAGAAAAATTAATGAATTACTGTGATGATACACCTTTTACTTTATTTGATTTTCAAACAGCTGAGCAGAACTGAACGTACTCAGACATTTATCTCTTTACTTATTCTGATCAACACTAAACTGATACAATATTTTTAGCGCAACGCCATCTTTCAATAATCCCTACAAAAGAATGGCCCTTACTGACAATTCATGAATCACTTACCTCACAAAAAACTTCGTTACTCGAACTACTACAATACAGCGAGCGCCAATACTGTCAGCTAAATAAAAGATTCTAACTACTGAAGGCACTAGCTACTGGTAGGCTTAGTTAGCAAATGATAGAGAACAAACAATGTATTTACCCTAATAGTGTTCAAAAGCCTATATATATAGTCTTACAAATGATGGACACACGTCCAGATCAAAACTCCGCCATCTCACTCCCCACATCGACCAGCGCTGGCAGCTCACCTCCAAATGCGCAACTCTACGCGCTGTTCGCATCTAACTGCCCAACACTACTATAGCGACTATTACAACAATGCCACCCAGCCACAGACTGCACACACCACAGCTAGTGATTTTCATACAGAGCGCTAAGTGGCGTTACCAACATAAAATCCTAAACAGTCTACTTACATGAGTCTATAAGAAAAAAGAAACAGTCGTCACATGGAGGAATTATCGGAATGCTACTAAAAACGGTAAATTTGATGTACATGTGAAAATAAATAAATGATTACAGCTTCACAAATTAAGCAAATAAATAACGCGTTGGTCCATATCAGGCCCTTAGGCAAGCACTTCGTCAGCTTAGCATAAACTGACCGACTTGTAGGATGTCCGCCTGAAAGATATCATGGCAAATTTTGTCCAATTGACGTGTTGGATCATCAAAATCTCGAGCCGGTTGGAGGGCTGTGCCCATGATGCTCCAAATGTTCTCAATCGAGGCGAGATCTGGCGACCTTGCTGGACAAGGCATGGTTTGAGAAGCATGCAGACAAGCATTAGAATCTCTCGCAGTCTGCAGCCTGGCATTATCTTGCTGAAATGTGAGCCTAGGATGGCTTCCTATGAAGGGCAACAAAATGGGGCGTAGAATATCGTCGGCGTACCGTTGTGCTGTAAGAGAGCATTTGATGAGAACCAAAGGGTCCCGACTATGAAAAGACCATCGTCCCTGGTTGTTGGGGCGTATGACGGACGACAGTCGGGTTGGTATCCAACGCAGCGTCTATAATCACGTCTTCGGCCTGGAATCTCACTGACTAGAGTAGAATTGTTTTCAGTGATGAGTTCCCCTTCGGACTGAGCCCCGATGAGCAGCCTTGACGTGGCTAGAAATGCTCCGGACTGTGGCGAGAATTTATACTGATTGCCTTCGTCCTTTTCAAACCATGCCTTGGCCAGCATGGTCTCCAGATCGCTCCCCAATTGAGAACATTTGGAGAGGTGTAGGCAGGGCCCTCCAACCAATTCAGGATGTTGATGATCTACTGTTCCGTTGGACAGATTTTGGCAGGATATCAATCAGAAAGACATCCAAAAACTCTGTCAATCAATGCTAGGCCGAAAATCTGCTTGCGTAAGGAGCAGAGGTGGGTCAACCTCTTATTGATTTGTTCAATTGGTGAAACTACCGTATTTATCTTGAGTAAATCATCAAATTTTTCTGCAATTATGATAATTTGTTCTGTTGCTCCATATACCTCTACATGGATACTCTACAAATCACATTTAAGTGCCCGGCAAAGGGTTCATCGAGCCACCTTCACAATTCTGTATTATTCCAATTTCGTATACTGCGCGGAAAGAACGAACACCTATATCTTTCCGTACGAGCTCTGATTTCCCTTATTTTGTCGTGGTGGTCGTCTCTCCCTGTGTATGTCGGTGTCAACAAAATATTTTCGCATTCGGAGGAGAAAGTTGGTGATTGGAATTTCGTGACAAGATTCCGCCGCAACGAAAAACGCCTTACTTTTAATGATGTCCAGCCCAAATCCTGTATCATTTCTGTGACACTCCCTGCCATATTTCGCGATAATACAAAATGTGCTGCCCTTCTTTGAACTTTTTCGACGTATTCTGTCAGTCCTATCCGGTAAGGATTCCACGCAGCGTAACAGTACCTGTATTCTAAAAGAGGGCGCACATGCGTAGTGTAGTCAGTCTCCTTAGTACATCTGTTACATTCTCGAAGTATCCTGTCAACAAAACACAGTCTTTGGTTAGCCTCCCCCACAACATTTTCTATATGCTCCTTCCAATTCAAATTGTTCGTGATTGTAATACCTATGTATTTAGTAGAATTTACGGCTTTTAGATTAGGCTCATTTATCGTGAAACTGAAGTTTAACGAATTCCTTTTAGCACTCATGTGGATGACCTCACACTTTTCGTTATTTAGGGTTAACTGCCACTTTTCACATCATTCAGATATCTTTTATACATCGTTTTGCAGTTTGTTTTTATCTTCTGATGACTATGTTAGTCGATAAACGACACCGCCAACCTCAAACAACCTATACGGCTGCTCAGATTGTCTCCCATATCGTTTATTTAGATAAGGAAAAGCAAATGGCCTACAACACTGCCTTGGGGAAAACCAGAAATCACTTCTGTTTTACTCGATGACTTTCCGTCCATTAATATGAACTGTGACCTCTCTGACAGAAAATCACAAATCCAGTCACATAACTGAGACCATATTCCGTAAGCACGCAATTTCTCTCCAAGTCGCTTGTGTGGTACATTGTGAAAAGCTTTTCGGAAATCCAGAAATACGGAATCGATCTGAAATCGCTAGTCAATAGCACTCAACACTTCGTGTTAATAAAGAGCTAGTTGTGTTGCACATGAACGATGCGTTCTAAACCCATGTTGACAGTGTGTCAATAAACCTTTTTCTTCGAGGTAGTTCATAACGTTTGAACACTATATTTGTTACAAAACCCTGCAGCATATCGACGTTAACGATATGGGCCAGTAAGTTAGTGGATTCTTCCTACTACCTTTCTTGAATATTGTTGTGACCTGTGCAATTTTCCAGTCTTTCACTGCAGATCTTTCGTCGAGTGAACGGTTATATATGATAGATATATATGGAGCTAAAGCATTTGCATACTCCGAAAGGAACCTAATAAACCTAATTGGTATACAGTCTGGACCAGAAGACTTTCTTTTGTTAAGTGATTTAAGTTGCTTACTATTCCGAAGGTATTTACTTCTACGTTACTAATGTCGGCAGCTGTTCTGTATTCTTTTTAATTCTGGAGTATTTCCTTCGTCTTCTTTTATGAAAGCATTTCGCCTGGCTTCACATCTATCGATTTCCGTCTCAATCGGATAATTCCCTCGTGGTGAATCTTTTTTTTTAAATTAGAGTGTATTTAACAAAGAACCCTTCTTTTAGTATCGATATTACGAACTGGTAACTAAGCATTCAACTTCACAAAGAGTTTCTTTTTAGCATTCTTTCATTAGTTTTGAAAGTGCGTGAATGACAGATATTTAGTGTATATTTCTCACATTCTTGTTCATGTTTCCGGAATATTACATCTGCATTTGGATTTGTATTTGCATCTGTATTCTCTAAGGCATGCCAAGTGCGATGTAGAGGGTACTTTCATAGTACAACGAAATAGCGTTGCTCCGTTTCAATTCGAGTATGGAGCTTAAACGTGACTGTGTGCGCTATAATTAGTCAAATTCTATTTTAGTACTATAACTTTAATACAGTTGCAATTTGTAGAAAGTAAGGGGACGGAGGAGCTCGTGGAAAGTACCAATTCCACGAGCTACTATCCGGACGAAAGGGTGTCTCCACGGCGTAGCTTAAGAGCTGTGCGGTGGACTTGGAAGATGTGTAAGTAGGCTGTTTAGGTTTTTATGCTGGTAACGCCACGTAGCGCCTATATGAAAATCACTGGCTGTGCTGTGTGCAGTCTGTGGCTGGTTGGCATTGTTGGAACATTCGCTATTGTAGTGTTAGGCAGTTGGATGTGAACAGCGCGTAGCGTTGCGCAGTTATAGGTGAGCCGCCAGTAGTGGTGGATGTGGGGAGAGAGATGGCGGAGTTTTGAGAGCGGATGATCTGACCGTGTGTCCATCAGAGAGAGTAAATTTGTAAGGCTGGATGTCATGAACTTATATATAAATGGTGGTATCACCGCTAGACACCACACTTGCTAGGTGGTAGCCTTTAAATCGGCCGCGGTCCGTTAGTATACGTCGGACCCGCGTGTCGCCACTATCAGTGATTTCAGACCGAGCGCCGGCACACGGCAGGTCTAGAGAGACTCCCTAGCACTCACCCCAGTTGTACAGCCGACTTTGCTAGCGATGGTTCACTGTCTACACACGCTCTCAACTGTAGAGACGACAGTTTAACATAGCCTTCTGCTACGTCATTTGCTACGACCTAGCAAGGCGCCATATTCAGTTCGTACAACTGTATTGTGAACAGGTAATACTGTGAATCATGTACCGTCAAGAGCGACGTTCATCATTAATGGATTAAAGTTAAGTATCATACTAATTACGTCTGCTTTCTGAATTCTAATTCCTTGTCATGTTCCAGACCTCACGTCAGTATAGTTCTTCCCTTCCCACGCCAGCCTGCGTGAGCTAAAACGCGTGCATTTCGGCCTCCTCTAGTAACACGGTGTTGGCTCTTCTGCCAACACAACATATATGTTATGAGTTTTGAACACTATTTTAATTTGCTGACTATGCCTATCAGTAGTTAGTGCCTTCAGTAGTTGGAGTCCTTTATTTAGCTGGCTGTTTTGGCGCTCGCTGTATTGCAGTAGTTCGAGTAACGAAGATTTTTGTGAGGTAAGTGAGTCATGAAAGGTATAGGTTATTGTTAGTCAGGGCCATTCTTTTGTAGAGATTTTTAAAGTCAGATTGCATTGCGCTAAAAATATTGTGTGTCAGTTTAGCATTGATCAGAATAGGTAAAGAGCGAAATGTCTGAGTACGTTCAGTTTTGCTCAGCTGTTTGAAAATCAAATAACGTAAGGGGTTTACCAGCACAGTAATTCACAAATTTTTCTAAGGGGACGTCCCAGATGCCGGCTAAGTGCACTGAATGGAGCTTACGGCCTGAACAAAACTTATTAGAGGGCAAGCCCTATTAGCCCAAATGCAGCATGGGAAAGAAACAAAAAATAGTCTAATACTGACTTCGCGGTACCTACGGGAGAAGTAAATAGGGTCTTGTAGCATATTTCTAGGTTCCTTAATTAATACCGGTTCTTAAAGTTAATATGTCGGCTTTCGCAGGGTAGTTGGCCCCTATCTTCAAGGGTCTTCCAAACTAAATCTTCCTGGGAGATTCAAACCCGGGACCTTTGCCTTTCGCGGGAAGTGCTCCACCAACTGAGCTACTCAAGTACTACTCACAATTCGTCGTGACAGCCATGTCTCTGCAATATCCCCTCTTTCAGGTGTGCTAGTCCTGCAGGTTTCGCAGCACAACTTTTGTGAAATTTGGAAGGTAGGAGATGAGGTACTGGCACAAGTAAATCTGAGAGGAAGGTTTGTGGGTTATGCTTGCGTAGCTCAGTCTATGGAGGACTTGCCCATGCAAGACAAAGATTTCAAGTCTCGGCAAGTTTCACATCAGCGCACACTTCGATGCAGGGTGAAAAATTCATTCTGTCGCCCAAATTAGACTTTTCCACCATCTCCTTGACCTCCTATCGCGAGCCAAACATTGATGCGGTCCTCTTTGGCACATGTTCAATATCCCGACACAGACCTCTTTGGTACATGTCCCATACACTTAACCCGTGTTCTAAGATACTGGGCGCGTGTTTTGTAAGCAATCTCCACTGTAGATTGATTTTCCCAGTAACCTGCTAATGAGCTGAAGTCTATCACATGGTTTACCTGCGACTGAGTCTACGTGACAATTCCATTTCAAGTCCATATAAAAGCCTTCCATCGAGGGACTTCCACGAGTTTTCTGATGTCAAATGTGAGTCATCGATACTGTAGTCATAGGTCTTTTTGATTTGCGAAATGCTGAATTTTACGTTTCTGAAAATTTAAAGCAATTTGCGAACTTTTGCACCAGTTTGAGATGTGATCAATATGTGACTAAATGAAGGTGTACCTTCTGTCAGTGCGTTCTTCTGCCAGTTTTAATATATCAAAGACAAAGCGGTCCAATACCTCGGAAATGTGCGCACGGAAGCAGATGCGGCAAGGTCCCAGAAGATGTGGTCTGCTGTTGCTTTCTTCCGACATCTTATGAAATGTAAAGTGTGTATTCTTCCCAGCTCTCATTACATGTCAAGTGTGTTTAAATAACATATGGGAGTGCAGCTGGGTGATGTCGTCGACAACCGACGATAGTTCGACAGCAGCACACCATGTCATTTTCAAGGCGTAACTGCGGCAACTAAGCACTGTCCGAGCGAATTTAAAAACCTCGGTTCGCAGTGAAATATTCGAAAGATAACACACTCACACACACACACACACACACACACACACACACACACACACACACACACACACACCTACATCTACATCTACATCTACATGACTACTCTGCAATTCACATTTAAGTGCTTGGCAGAGGGTTCATCGAACCACAATCATACTATCTCTCTACCATTGCACTACCGAACAGCGCGCGGTAAAAACGAACACCTAAACCTTTCTGTTCGAGCTCTGATTTCTCTTATTTAATTTCGATGATCATTCCTGCCTATGTAGGTTGGGCTGAACAAAATATTTTCGCATTCGGAAGAGAAAGGTGGTGACTGAAATTTCGTAAACAGATCTCGCCGTGACGAAACCGTCTTTGGTTTAATGACTTCCATCCCAATTCGCGTATCATATCTCCCACACACTCTCCCCTATTACGTGATAATACAAAACGAGCTGCCCATTTTAGCACCCTTTCGATGTCCTCCGTCAATCCCACCTAGTAAGGATTACACACCGCGCAGCAATATTCTAACAGAGGACGAACGAGTGTAGTGTAAGCTGTCTCTTTAGAGGACTTGTTGCATTTTCTAAGTATCCTGCGAATGAAACACAACCTTTGGGTCACCTTCCCCACAATATTATCTGTGTGGTCTTTCCAACTGAAGTTGTTCGTAATTTTAACACCCAGGTACTTAGTTGAATTGACAACCTTGAGAATTGAACTATTTATCGAGTAATCGAATTCCAACGGATTTCTTTTGGAACTCATGTGGATCGCCTCACACTTTTCGTTATTTAGCGTCAACTGCCACCTGCCACACCGTACAGCAATATTTTCTAAATCGCTTTGCAACTGATACTGGTCTTCGGATGACCTTACTAGACGGCGAGTTACAGCATCATCTGCGAACAACCTAAGAGAACTGCTCAGATTGTCACCCAGGTCATTTATATAGATCAGGAACAGCAGAGGTCCCAGGACGCTTCCCTGGGGAACACCTGATATCACTTCAGTTTTACTCGATGATTTGCCGTCTATTACTACGAACTGCGACCTTCCTGACAGGAAATCATGAATCCAGTGGCACAACTGAGACGATACACCATAGGCCCGCAGCTTGATTAGAAGTCGCTTGTGAGGAACGGTGTCACAAGCTTTCTGGAAATCTAGAAATACGGAATCAACTTGAGATCCCCTGTCGACAGCGGCCATTACTTCGTGCGAATAAAGAGCTAGCTGCGTTGCACAAGAACGGTGTTTTCTGACACCATGCTGATTACGTATCAGTAGACAGATACACACTATAAACGCCAGCGCCGTCAGAAGCCGAAGATAACGAAAGGGACAATTTACCGGCAGTGAAATTAATAATCAGCGGGCGAGCTAGCATTATCTCTGTCCCTCTGTTTTTGACAAATGTGAGAACAGGATTCCATGAATAAAATAAGAGAAAAGCACCTGTCCATTTACAAGATTACTTTCTAATTTAACCGAGCAAAGTGGCGCAGTGGTTAGCATACTGGACTCGCATTCGGGAGGACGACGGTTCAATCCCGCGTCCGGGCATCCTGATTTAGGTTTTCTGCGATTTAGCTAAGTAGGTACACATCCTTCCCTAATCCGATGAGACCGATGACCTCGCTGTTTGGTCTTCTCCCAAACAACCCAAACCAACTTAATAATTTAATAATTGAACTTCGTCTTTGATAACACTGTCCCAGTAGCTGGAAGTATATGCCAGAATCTCAGTGTTGTTATATGCCGTAGGATGATTGGAGTCAAGGCAATGTTCTGCATTGGCGGATTTTCTCCGGTGTGGTAAGCGTGTGTGACGCTTATCCTCAGTACATCGATCCTGCAGAGTCCTGATAATGTGAACAACACAACTGCAAGGAATACACTAGACACCCGCCTTACGGCTAACCGAGATAACTTTTACGGAACCTAAGAGGACCGCAATGCTCCCTGCATAGGGCACGATGGCCGTACACTTTGGTATTGCCTCGGTATTGTCATCATTCGCCCGATGCACAGTCGGTCGACAGCGTAACGCACGTCTGTCTTTCACTATGACCACTCCGACGAAATCTTTGTTGTCCAAGACACAGCAGCTATTCAAATATTTAACAATGAAGTTCGCCAAACACCCGTGCAATTGTGATATTATTTTATTTTATTTTCGTTACCAGTTTCGTCAATTCGTTGTCCCATCCTCAGACCCCATATGCACCTTTAAAAAAAATCGATTTTGGCATACTGAGGCCATACGTTTCTGGATGTCTTGAATTCGTAACTCAAGTGCTTACTTCGAAGACTTGACATCAGTTGCTTCGAAGGAAGTACTTGCCCTACGAATTCACGACATCCAGAAAAACAATATCCATGCTTTTTCAGATGTGCGTATGGGGCCTCAAGACGGCATAAGGTGCTGCCGAAAGTGGTAGTGAAAAAGAAATAAAATAATATATCACATGCACGGCTGTTTGGCGAATTTCATTCTTAAATAAAACTGTTAAAACTCTGAGGAAAGGTGACCTCGAGATGGGCTACCTCAGCTGTCTTTCTCTGATGATCCGATATAAAATGCGTCCTGTGAACCAAGGAACCAAATGAAATAGTGAAGGCAGCAGAGGAGCAAGTAGGTAAAAGAACGAGAGCTAGTAGAAATCCTTGGGTAACAGAAGATATATTGAATTCAATGGATGAAAGGAGAAAATATAAAAATGCAGTATATGAAGCAGGCAAAAAGGAATACAAACGTCTCAAAAATGAGATGGACAGGAAGTACAAAATGGCTAAGCAAGTATGGCTAGAGGACAAATGTAAGGACGTAGAGGCATATCTCAACAACAGAAAATGTCGATACATAATTCTGCAGCCGTGCAAAACACAACAGTTTAACACGACAAAGAAGAATGTCCCAAAATTGTGACAATGGTGAGTACTATAAATGACGAGAACAAAAAGATATACTATTTTGTCCTCGGGAGGATTTAATAAGAATTAACAGCCCATTGCCACTAACAAATCGTTGTTATTTTCAGGAGCCAGAGCTTCAGTTATTTGTGTAATAAGGGGCATAGCTATGCTGCACACTGCCCTTACCATATGATATATTGCATTTAGAGCTACATTAGTGTAACATGAAACTTGAAAATGAATTAGTTAATTGCTCATTGTACACTTGCATATTTATTGCTGCATTTTCTGAGTAAAGTTCGGTGTTTGAAAATTTACTGTTTCATTTGTTCCCCACACTCCTGTATGTCTACTCTTGAGACACTCATTGAGTTTAATTTGTCCCAACACTACATTACCCCTTTTTATTGAGAAATGTCGGAGTTGGTCAAAGTAGCCCTCAATTCTTTTTAATGGTATCACAGCTACACATGTGACGTGTTTTGATTAATATCTTTTTTTAATGGTGACACAAATCTTTGAGAATGCTAGGAAATAGAACGAGGAATTCCGACGTATGCCAGACACCTTCTATGTTTGTAACATATGATACATCGTTTGTTCATAGTTCACAATTGAGATTTGTATTATCGACTTGATGCAATGTGTGTTGTTTATAACATTATGTCTAAAGTTCTAGTTGTAATTAATTGTCAAAGGTATGTGTGCATCACTAATGTAAACTAATGCACAAATCCACTCTTTTGTCAGTTAAACTATAACTATAGACACAATGTTATAAACAGCACACAGTGCATGAGGTCGATAATACATATCTCAACTCTGAACTATTAACAAACGATGTATAATATCTTAAAACAATTATTCATTCACAAATGTAAATATTATGAACCAAAATTTTCGCTAAATATTAATATGTAACAACAATTTTACAGTAAGAAAATAAAAAATAACCCACTGAAGGTAGCACAAAAAGTGCTGAAACATGTCTGAGTAAAACAAAGCAGAAAAGGTGTCTTGCATACGGTGGAAATCCTCGTCCTATTTTCATAGGAATCACGGACATAAAAAGAAGAACTGCAACACAACACATCATTAATGATAGGAAAGTGTCTCTGTATTTTTCTCTCACCATCAAACTTGTCTTTCCATTTACAAAAGGGCAGGCAAAAATTGGGTCAAAGTAAGCCCAGTTTACGGTTCTTAATTTGTTTTTCCTTGTATCTGTTGGTAACACTTTTTTGTTTTCTTCAGTACACCCACCGCATTCTCGCCCCGGTTCAGGTACTCTTTCTCCCCAGCATGGGGCTACAGTATACAAGATTATTTTTAGGAAAATTTTTATTACTCTTCTAATAGTAATTGTCAGTGAAACTTTTACATAATCTTCCAAAGATTTCAAACTAGGTGTAACTGATATAATTATGTTGCAAATCTTCTTTCAATATTTAGTAAAACGAAAAATGCTTATTTTTACCCCCACCAATCCTACTGGCAGTACAAAATTGTCCACAACAGGAATCGAACAGGCTTACTTAAGAGTCGAGTGCCAACCGGCAGGCAAGCGCTTTCGAGCGCGGCTTAATTTTAATGCATATACGCATACATACTTATGTCGATTTTAGTCCTCCCTCTGCTCGCGACACTGAGTACTATAAAGTGAACGGAATATGCAAATCTACAGCGTAGCGCTTGTCGTATTGCAACATCGACAGTGAGCGAACTGGAAAACGAGCTTTCTGTATCTTGTTCGGCGAGCTTTGAAACGTTTCGTGCAAATTGCAGTGTAGTTATCTACGTATCGACCTTGGCTTTAAACCGTTCCCCTTCCATCCGGGCGGAAAACCTGTAATTCTCGTATCACTCGCGAAGGGCAACGGAATGCAGAGCCAATGTAATGTCACTCTGACATTAAGCAGATTCTCTCATCGGTTACTGCCGATCAGGTTGCACATAGTTACCCTCACGTGTTGGACCGTCTTTTATGTACACTAAATAATCTTCTTAAATATTACAACATCAGCAAGAACAGAACATTTTTATTTTTGTATTATTTCTGTCTGCGTTTCTACAACTCCGCACCATCATTTGTAAGTCTAGACTTTATTTCTGTGAAAATTACCTAAAACCTCAGACCCATTTGAGGCTACGACAGGAGTTAGGCAAGGCGATGGACAAAACTCGAGTTGTTAACTGTGCTCTTGAAAGTGTATGCTGGAAGAAAACTGGTAAAACCTGAAAGATACTTGTAAGTTATAGATTTGCACGTCAGACAAAGAGCAAGTTGTTGCTGTTGTTGTGGTCTTCAGTCCTGAGACTGGTTTGATGCAGCTCTCCATGCTACCCTATCCTGAGCAAGTTTATTCATCTCCCACTACCTACTGCAACCTACTTTCTTCTGAATCTGCTTACTGTATTCATCTCTATGATTCTTACCCTTCACGCAGCCCTCCAATGCTAAATTTGTGATCCCTTGATGCCTCAGAACATGTCCTACCAATCGGTCTCTTCTTCTCGTCAAGTTGTGCCACAAACTCCTCTTCTCCCCAATTCTATTCAATACCTCCTCATTAGTTATGTGATCTACCCACCTAATCTTCAGCAGTCTTCTGTAGCACCACATTTCGAAAGCTTCTATTCTCTTCGTGTCCAAACTATTTACTGTCCATGTTTCACTTCCATACATGTCTACACTCCATACAAATACTTTCAGAAACGATTTCTTGGCACTTAAATCTATACTCGATGTTAACAAACTTCTTCAGAAACGCTTTCCTTTCCATTGCCAGTCTACATTTTATGTCCTCTCTACTTCAACCATCATCAGTTATTTTGCTCCCCAAATAGCAAAACTCCTTTACTACTTTAAGTGTCACATTTCCTAATGTAATTCCCTCAGCATCACCCGACTTAATTCGACTACATTCCATTGTCCTTGCTTTGGTTTTGTTGATGTTCATCTTATACTATCCTTTCATGGCACTGTCCATTCCGTTCAACTGCTCTTCCAAGTTCTTTGCTGTATCTGACAGAATTACAATGTCATCGGCGAACCTCAATGTTATTATTTCTTCTCCATGGATTTTAATACCTACTCCTAACTTTTCTTTTGTTTCCTTTACTGTACATCAATATACAGATTGAATAACATCGGTGAGAGGCTACAACCCTTTCTCACTCCCTTCCCAACCACTGCTTCCCTTTCATGCCCCTCGACTCTTATAATTGCCATCTGGTTTCTGTACAAATTGTAAATAGGTTTTCGCTTCCTGCATTTTACGCTGCCACCTTCAGAATTTGAAAGAGAGTATTCCAGTCAGCATTGTCAAAAGCTTTCTCTAAGTCTACAAATGCTGGAAACGTAGGTTTGCCTTTCCTTAATCTATATCCTAAGATAAGTCGTAAGGTCAGTATTGCCTCACGTGTTCCAATATTTCTACGGAATCCAAACTGATCTTCCCCGGGGTCGGCCTCTACCAGTTTCTCCATTCGTCTGTAAAGAATTCGCATTAGTATTTTGCAGCTGTGACTTATTAAACTGATAGTTCGGTAATTTTCACATCTGTTAATACCTGCTTTCTTTGGGATTGGAATTATTATATTCTTCTTGAAGTCTGAGGGTATTTCGCCTGTCTCATACATCTTGCTCACCAGATGGTAGAGTTTTGTCAGGACTGGCTCTCCCAAGGACGTCAGTAGTTCTAATGGAATGTTGTCTACTCCCGGGGCCTTGTTTGGGCTCAGGTCTTTCAGTGCTCTGTCAAACTGTTCACGCAGTATCGTATCTCCCATTTCATCTTCATCTCCATTCTCTTCCAATTCTATAATATTGTCGTCAAGTACATCACCCTTGTATAGACCCTCGATATACTCCTTCCACCTTTCTGCTTTCCCTTCTTTTTTTAAGGACTGGGTTTCCATCTGAGCTCTTGTTATTCATACAAGTGGTTCTCTTTTCTCCAAAGGTCTTTTGTAACACCCTATATATATATATATATATATATATATATATATATATATATATATATATATATATATATATATATATATATATATAGGGTGTTACAAAAAGGTACGGCCAAACTTTCAGGAAACATTCCTCACACACAAATAAAGAAAAGATGTTAGGTGGACATGTGTCCGGAAACGCTTAGTTTCCATGTTAGAGCTCATTTTAGTTTCGTCAGTGTGTACTGTACTTCCTCGATTCACCGCCAGTTGGCCCAATTGAAGGAAAGTAATGTTGACTTCGGTGCTTGTGTTGACATGCGACTCATTGCTCTACAGTACTAGCATCAAGCACATCAGTACGTAGCATCAACAGGTTAGTGTTCATCACGAACGTGGTTTTGCAGTCAGTGCAATGTTTACAAATGCGGGGTTGGCACATGCCTATTTGGTGAATGGATTAGCACGGGGCAATAGCCGTTGCGCGGTGCGTTTGTATCGTGACAGATTTCCAGAACGAAGGTGTCCCGACAGGAAGACGTTCGAAGCAATTGATCGGCGTCTTAGGGAGCACGCAACATTCCAGCCTATGACTCGCGACTGGGAAAGACCTACAACGAAGAGGACACCTGCAATGGACGAGGCAATTCTTCGTGCAGTTGACGATAAACTTAATATCAGCGTCAGAGAAGTTGCTGCTGCACAAGGTAACGTTGACCACGTCACTGTATGGAGAGTGCTACGGGAGAACCAGTTGTTTCCGTCCCACGTACAGCGTGTGCAGGCACTATCAGCAGCTGATTGGCCACCACGGGTACACTTCTGCGAATGGTTCATCCAACAATGTGTCAATCCTCATTTCAGTGCAAATGTTCTCTTTCCGGGTGAGGCTTGAGTCAACGTGATCAAATTGGAAATTTTCACAATCAACATTCGTGGGCTGAAGAGAATCCGCCCGCAATTGTGCCATCACGTCGTCTACACAGATTTTCTGTGAACGTTTGGGCAGGCATTGTTCCTGATGTCTTGATTGGGCCCCATGTTCTTCGACCTACGCTCAATGGAGCACGTTATCATGATTTCATACGGCATACTCTACCTGTGGTGCTAGAGCATGTGCCTTTACAAGTACGACACAACATGTGGTTCATGCACGATGGAGTTCCTGCACAATTAAGTCGAAGTGTTCGTACGCTTCTCAAAAACAGATTCGGTGACCGATGGATTGGTAGAAGCGGACCAATTCCATGGCCTCCACGCTCTCCTGACCTCAACCCTCTTGACTTTCGTTCCTGGGGGCATTTGAAGGCTCTTGTCTACGCAATCCCGGTACCAAATGTAGAGACCCTTCGTGCTCGTGTTTTGGACGGCTGTGATACAATACGCCATTCTCCAGAGCTGCATCAGCGCATCAGGGATTCCATGCGACGGAGGGTGGATGCATGTATCCTCGCTAACGGAGGACATTTTGAACATTTCCTGTAACAAAGTGTTTGAAGTCACGCTGGTACGTTCTGTTTCTGTGGGTTTCCATTCCATGATTAATGTGATTTGACGAGAAGTAATAAAATGAGCTCTAACATGGAAAGTAAGCGTTTCCGGACACGTGTCCACATAACATATTTTCTATCTTTATGTGTGAGGAATGTTTCCTGAAAGTTTGGCCGTACCTTTTTGTAACACTCTGTATATCCAGCTGTCATACATGACACCAATTAGAAATTATTTCCAAGCCATCCTGCACACTCCTACAGTCATTGAAGTATTATACTACCCGTACAACACAGCGTCATCAGCAAACAGTTGCAGATTGCTGTTCACCCTAATCATTTATGTATATGGAGAACAAGTGTGCACCTATCACGCTTCCCAGGGACAATACCTTGGTCTCTAATAAACAATTGCCGTCGAAGATGTCACAGTAGCTTGTAATACTTAAGAATTCTTCGGGTCACATATCTGGGAACCTGTTCAATACGCTCCCATCTCTGTTAACAGTCTGCATTGGGGTACCGTGTCAACCACAGTCCGGGAATCTTGGAATACAGGATCTGACTGTTGCCTTTAATCCAAGCATCGCACTAAATTACGTGAGAAAAGTGCAAGGTACACTAGCGATGCTTTCTAGATTTCTCATGATCTGAGATCACAATATTTTCTTTTTTAAGAAAATACAAGGTGTTAAAAATGGGCCGAATACTTTGGGAGGTGGCAGTACTAATCGAAACAAGAAAAATAAAACAAATAAACGTGGATCCGGTAATGCATACTTCCTGAGATAAGTCCCATACACACGGGTCCGGAAATGCAAACATACTGCAATAAACACGTGTTTAAAGGAGGTATTCAGGTTGGCGACCGTTGATGAAAATGCAGCCCTCTGCCGTGCTCTGTTTGGAATGACGCACCCTTTGTAGTAATGGCGGTTGTTGTTGTAGGTGCCGCATTGAAGACGCAACTCTGAAGTGTGCACACATCGTTGACTGGCGTGGCGTAGGCAAGTCTATGGGACTGAGGTCTGGGGAAGGAATGAGCAGGCAAATTCTGCCCCCTCCCCCCGAGCAATAGTGACGAACCTGAGCTGGGTGCAACATCATGCACGAACCATATTTATATTCGTTGCTACAATGCCACAGCCTCCAGCAACATAGGCATAGGCAAACAGACTTCAGGCCAAAGTAAAAAAAAATTGTTAAAAAATATGGACTACACACTGGGTGACAGAGAAAAAGGTAAAGTAATACAGAACAATCCTCTGATGCCAACCAAAAATCCATAAACCAAATATCACAGTGAAACCCATTGTAAACTTCAAAAAAGCTCCCACTTACAAAACTGCATGACACATGTTGAAATTACTAATAAAAATTATAAAATAACAGGTGAAAGTAGTATAAGGAACATGTCACAGTTAATACAATTTATAAAAGATGTAAAAATCCCAGACAAAACTACTCTCTTTTGACAATGATAAAGTCCAGATAACGCATCCCAGTTAATCTTTGGTGTAATATATAGCTAAGTACTCATATCCGTACGTCTTGATTGAGAAAAGTTGCTGATGCCCTCATTCCTGAATTGCTTAAGGTCTTACATCTGCCCATACACCATGTCTTGTCAACTTTGGCAATGATATAATGTTGAATGTGGACAGTGGATCTCCGGCAGCCATTATCATCTGCCATAATGATCCTTTGGCCTTAGGGTTAGAATGCGGTGTAGATGTTCATGAAACCCCCCCCCCCCCCCAGATACGATAGTATCTGCTAATAGTCGCACACTCGTCCCTGGGGTTTCTCGTTTCTACCAAACGTAGCACATGCTCCTCTGTGTCAGGCGTACAGAGTATGCGGGGCCTTCAACTGCCAGTCTTTCGAGATGCAAGGACACCTGTGTCCCTCAGACACTGCCGAACAGCTTATCAGAGGACACTCTGCGCTGTGGGTATTTTTCAACGCAGAGGGTACGGGCTCGCAGGCTACGTACATTTGTTAAACTGTAGCAATATATCACATCCACCATTTCACTAGCTGACAATTAGTGTACGAGAGAAAATGTAAATGTACTACACCATTTGTACGTACAAACAACAGGATTACAGTAACACATTAGTGAATCCGCGATTGTAAGAAAGTAAAAATGAGCGTATGGCATTGGTGGCCGGGAGACCATACTACGGTGACTTGCGAGTGAATGAAGATGATATGACGATGAAAAACACACATCACCCAGTCATCTCGAAGCAGAGAAAATTCCTGACCCCGCCAGGAATCGAACCCGGGTCCCCTGCGAGAACGCTACCGCAAGACCACTAGCCGCGGGCATTTTAAGGAAGTAAAAACACCACATAGTACCCAAGGAAGACAGTACTGCCCAATAAGGCAACAAATATGACGGAAAGTAAAGTAACCTACACCAAAACTCGAACCTCCTAATGGTAGGCACAGTACTGTGAATAAGACAGCCTTGTTGCAACCCTTGTTCACTCAAGTACGAACAGCCCTTATCGGCTCGCCATCTTATTTACAACTATTCATGACGTCGCCTTTCCGGCTTAGATTTTTCTTAATGTGACTTGTAAGTACATCTCTTTGCAGTCAGTACATACTTAAATTTTATTGATGTATTATATACCTAATACGTTTTAGAACAGTTCGTTTAATTCTGAAGACGACGCAGACATAGTAGCGTCGAAACCTGGTCAATTTTGACTTAATATTTGCGACCGAGGGCTTATTTGTTCTAATGCATCATAATACCCTGGAAATGCATTTCACGGCGCGCCAATGTAACGACTGTGCTAACATCCTCAACCAAGCCTTGTGTAGCCCCTCCTATAAACACGCGTTTATCACGGAAAGCATTCGTTTACTGACCCATGTATATTGGCCTTATTTTTCTTCAAAATGGTTCACATGGCTCTAAGCACTATGAGACTTAACACCTGATGTCATCAGTCCCTGAGACTTAGAACTACGTAAGCCTAACTAACCAAAGGACATCACACACATCCATGCCCGAGGTAGGATTCGAACCTGCGACCGTAGCAGCAGCGAGGTTCCGGACTGTTGCGCCTAGAACCGCTCGGCCACAATGTCCGATTTATTTTTCCTGTTTCGATGATTACTACCAGCTCTAGAAGTATTCGACACTTTCTTTTGAGCACCCTGTACGTTATATTCGAACTTTGTAAGAATACTAGCTGTTTTTTTTTGTGTTCGTTGAAAGTCATTTTACCTCTATATTTTCGTTCGATGTGTCTTACTTCATATCTCTACAAGGCATCTTTTCAAAAAGAAGTTTCCAGTACACAGAGGTTTTCACAAGGGAAATCTCCCAACGCACCCCCGTCAGATTTAGTGGTAAGATGACCGAGTGGGTAACCCGTCCAAAACTGAACACAGATCAAGCGTGAGAACAGTTAGAAGGTGTACTGAACTGTAGAAAAAAGCAAAATAGAAAGTGAAAGGTCCTAGAACCAAAAGTGCAGTACAGAGCAACCCGGAGAAGCAGTTGCGTGGTGGTTAAGTGGTTACAGTTGCGTGGTGGTTAAGTGGTTAACGTGTTGGACTGATTTTCTCCCTTACTGTAGTCTTGGCAGATGTCATACTGTACATTGGTTATAGAATATGAGTCTTGTGGGAAGAATACGTTACCGTCGCAGGTAAACGCAGTGAATAGAGCAGACGAAATACCACATAGACGTCTCACAGAAATGAAAACAAGAAACAAACGGTTGTGGACAATGTTAGAACAAAGGACCATGAGTCAAGACTTCCAAAACGTAAAGCAACGTTAAAAACATATGTTTTGACAGAGCACATAGAAAATGTGTGATTGTGGAACTGTTGCGTTCATTTGTTGCAGCTTATGTAACAGATTGTTAGCTTTACTTCATTTCCTTGGGAGTGATCACATTAACATTCATACGAACGCCTCTATCGGCATACCTCACTCACTAATCAGTCGTATAAATTAGATGTGTCGATCATGACACACTTAGTGTCAATATGCCTTGTGTGACACACCAGGCGTGTTTTCCGTTGAAGGCTTCGGCTGACCAGTCGCTTCGTCATCAAACGTTTGTTGTTCCCATTCCTTTTGGCTGTTAATAGAGTAGTTGAGCAGAATCAGCTGTCAGTATAGGTCCCCACCTCTCACCTCGCTGTTGCGAACGGACGTTAAACCACGACACAGACACAAATCTGAATAAAGCGAACTGCGGGAAAAAAAAGAAATGGCACGAGGGAGGTTTGAACACAGCTAGTCCAGTGGACACGCCCATCACCATAACCACCTAACCACGACGCCATATCTCTTCCAGGCTGCTCTGTACTGCAGTTCTTCTTGTTGAACTATTCACTATCCCTATTTTCCTTTTTTTACGGTTTAGTATACCTTCTTCCTGTTTTCATGTTCAATCTGCGTTTAGTTTTTGACGGCCTGTCCACTGAGCCCTCTTATCACTGCCATAGAAATCTGATCTTTGTTTGTCAGTGGTACTGCTGTTGAGTGTGTAGCCTTCTGTGAGAAGTAAGTGAGTCCGGTGTTGGAGTTGGGCATTCTGATTAGTGCTTCACTACTCCCCCACGAAGTTTGTTGTAAATAATCCACTACAATTTAAAGGAACAATGAGGTACATAACTACAATACTAGATGAAAAAATGGCATTCATTACTTAAGGCTATCTTTAGCACAGTACACAACGCTGCAACAAAAAAATTTGACCACTTACCCAGTGATATGAACTGTCTAACGGACAACAAGCTAAAATTTTAAAATAAATTGAAAAAGAGAAAATGATATGAAAAGAGAAAATGATATGAACTAAAAGAGAAAATGATATGAAAATATTTAGAATAAGTAGTAAAAGACATCTCCTAACACTACAGGAAAATTATCATATATACAAAACAAAGGCAGAAAATAAACAACTACAAAATGACCAAGTAAATATGACTAACAATCACTGTTTACATTGATTGATAATATAATAGACAGAAATCCCTACAAATGATTACACATCTGATTGCTCTCATAAGTATATACAGAAGAATTCACTGTAAAATATTATAATAATAATAATTATTATTATTAGGAATGAATAAATGATTAAAAACAGTGATAAAAATAAAATAAATGGTTTTTATTTTATTTTAAAAAAATAAGAAATCTCCCCCCCCCCCCCCCCCCCCCACACACACACACACGCACACACACACACAAAATGGTTCTGAGCAGTATGGGACTTAACTGCTGAGGTCATCAGTCCCCTAGAACTTACAACTACTTAAACCTAACTAACCTAAGGACATCAGACACATCCATGCCCGAGGCAGGATTCGAACCTGCGACTCTAGCAGCAGTGCGGTTCCAGACTGAAGCGCCTAGAACCACTCGGCCACTCCGGCCGGCATTCACACACTCGCACACACACACACACAAACACACACACACACACACACACACACACACACACACACACACACACATTCCTAACACTTAGAAAAACAAATTAATCTCTGTACTAAAAGATGGAAGTTACAGTGATGTGTAACGTAAACAGTGAACTGAAAGTGAACTATAATATGTCCACCTGGTTGCCAGATGAGAAAAAGCACTTTCCTTAGATGCAGTGAAATTACCTGAAAGTACCTTTCCATTAAAAAAACTGCGTTAAGAAACTTTTTTTAAATCTATTACCTAGATGTGAAACCATAACATATGTGTAAAAAGGACGAATCATGTAATATTTCAGGTCACTCACAGAAGATGCCTTGTAAAAAAGGCGAAAAGAGTCGGGGTGCATAAATAAAAATAAAAATTTTGATGTGCAGCATACAAAAAAGGCATTTTCTTTGAAACAACTGCAATTTATATACAGCCGCTGCGGAAATGGGCACTACAAGAAACACATATTAACTGTTACAAAAGTGGTTCAGATGGCTCTGAGCACTATGGGACTTACCTGCTGTGGTCATCAGTCCCCTAGAGCTTAAAACTACTTAAACCTAACTAACCTAAGGACATGACACACATTCATGCCCGGGGCAGGATTCGAACCTACGACCGTAGCGGTCACGCGGTTCCAGACTGTAGCGCCTAGAACCGCTCGGCCACTCCGGCCGGCCGGTTACAAAAGTTGTTTTAAACACATGAAAAGGTTAAAGATTCATTAAAACAGTTCTAAAATGTACCAGACTAAGTACAATTCTAATCACTTCTTAGTACAATTCTGATCATTTACATCTTTCACATAAGAAGCGTTTCTTTTCCCCTCTGGCACCGATCCTAACTTCGTGGTACCAAACATTACACTTTCGAGGGCAATTCCAGTCACACTTTGCAAATTAGTCCACACTTTAATAATTCAAGAAACAAAATCAATTATTATTTGCTGGCAATTTGACTTTTAATACCTCTTTAACCATTACTCAAAGAGCTATATTTCTGTTTATTGTTATCAATTATTTATTTCTACCTTTGTTCCCAGTTGAAAAAGATTTCCCTTCCTGCGGTTTTCGAGTTGTCCATCTCAAGTCAATGGAATCGATGTATCTTGATTGGTGGAGTTGAAGGACCAGGAGCCTCGATTAACGATGAAGGCGCAAATTTCTCCTCGGGAACCATGTCTCTGCAGAAGGGCATTATTCCAGTGCACTGGAACCACTTGGTTGCACACAGTAAATAATATAAATAACATCATTGCTTCTGCGTGTGTAGAAGAGGTTACAGATAAGATAATCAGTGATATTTCAAAGTACCAGAGCTCCAAGCGCTAATAGAAAACACTGATGCTAAAACCGTTATACGCACAGAAAGCTGGATAAAGCCGGATATAAGCTCGGCCTAAATTTTTGCAAAGAACCCAATGGTGTTCCGAAAGGATAGGCTAATCTAGATTGACCAAATTATTTTCGGTGAAAACCGGGACACATTCACCCGGGTGCCAATGGACACCTCATTCCACATGTACCCAGGTTTCTTAATTTTAAATCTTAATGTTTTGTTGATACATTTTGTTAAGCTGATTATTATAACTAATAAGAGGATACAAAAGATTGATATAATCTAGATTATCTGTATAATTAATGACATTTAATAAACGTATACAGCAATAAAGAAATGTATTACGATTTTACAAAATTTTACAGCCATTAAATTTTTAATCAGTTAATATTAACATGAGCTTTAATATTACTGAGCACTTGTAGATGGAATTGACTGTCCTTGGAGAAAATGGTATTTTTCACTGCATCCAGCCTTCTTGATCATGTCTTTGTTCTTTGAGACACAGTGATAAAACTCGGCACAATCCATTTTGTAGTTGTGCAGGATCTGTAGGATTGCTTCAAGAGAGTCCACCTCCATTCTGTTTCCTTCATCAGTCCACTCGATATTCATGAACGGAAATATTCCTTCCACATTGGCATTATGGGCTGGAATTGCAAACAAATACCTTGCAATTATTACCAACTCAGGGTAATGCTGAAGACAGTCACAGCTTTTAAAAAACTCACCCACTTCTGATGACATTTGAATGATGTTTTTTTTTCGTCATTCCACTTGTGAAGACTTTCTTCAACAAAATTTGTCCGTATGCCGTACTGATCAAAGAGAATGGAATCGTCGATTTCAATCTCTTTACTCTTCAAATAAGAAACTGTCTCTTCAACAGTTTCCCATTTCGGCACTCTCTTCAGTAACATCCAATCGAACACCGGCGATGAGGGTAAATATGAGGCACTACACTTGCTGAGATATTCTACACAAGTGTCATAAAACTTGTTAACTTCAACTCTAATACTCCTTTCCGCTGCTTCTGATACTTCTGCTCTTTTAAGGACAGATTTAACAATAAAAGAACTGAACTGCTGTTCTCTCCTCTTAGTCTCCAGAGTATTTTTCAAAACATCATTTACCTCTATTACACTTTTCGTGCTTCCCTCAATTTCCTTTATCGCATGCTGCAAAGTGGTAAGCTGACTGTGATTGAACCATACGTAGGCTTCACTTAAAGGGTTACTGAAAAACTGAATCAATATTTTGGGGGCTTTGTCTTCATTTAGGAAAAAATCTTTTAACGGTTCAAAAAGGCGGATTACTCTTTCAACTGCTGGAAACAGTGATAACCAGCGAGTTTTCGAGTGACACATTACATTCATATATATTCAGTTCCCACATAATCACAGAACTCCTTAAGCCTCTCTGTTCTATGGGTATATATGTAAAAGTGTGGGTATACCTTCATGACGATAGTTTCAACATCACAGCTTAAACTGTCAGCAGATGTCTGCACGCTATTGCCTAAAACATGTACAGGGCACCCTATGCCTTCAGTGTTTTCATGCAATGTTGCCTTTAATTTGGTAAATACGTTGCATTTGCCTTGTGTTTTTAAACCACCAAAGTTTCTGTTCGTGTTGTCTTCACAAAATGCAACACATTTATATTTCTCAAGATCAAACATTTCGATAGTATTCATACAAAATTGTGAAATTTCGTCAGATGTTTCATTAGGTAGGAAACTCACCTTCAATTAATATCGAAAAACTGAACAACAAACGGAAATATTTTAGTGGCCTTATGATTGCTGGCATCAGTGGGTATCCCGTAGAAAGAATACTTTTTGATGTATTCAAGGCTTTCCTTTACGCTCTGGGGAGCAATAACTCCTTTCACTAAGGCTGCCACTGAAGTTCTTGCTGATCTACACTTTTTTGCAAAGGAAGAATCATCAAACATAATGCTGTTAAGTTAATTAGTACAATCACTAGATCTATAAGTTTGGTGATGTTTTACCGTGTGGTAGGCTAGTGTAAGCTCGGCTGCTCGAACCTTCGTCTCTTCACTTGACTGATGTTTCACAAAATAATTTTGTAGAGTTTTACTGCAGCTCGGTGCACTGTATCTGTTAATGTGTTTCTTTGACCTGATGTGATCAACTATGTCGGAACGTCCACCATGACTTATACTAATAAAAAAGTTATATACAGAACACTCTGCTTCGTAATAAAAACGATCTTTATTAATGAAATTCCATTCCTTGGAATAACACTCACTGAAGTTGCTGGCACGTTTCGGCATTGCGTTTTACAGTAATGCAGCTATAACACCACCAATATGAGAAAAAACTATTGCAGTTCGTCTGACAAAACATCAACTACTACACTGTTTCTGACAATGAGTGTGTGAGTAATTGGCGCGACAATCGGACGGTTTCATAGTTCTGTTGCAATAATACAACTTGCTACTTGTTGGCCAAAGTACCACTCAAAGTAAATTATTGCCTGAGTGTATCAATACTGATACCGTGATTACTAGTATGGAACAATGGAGGTTTTAGACAAATAAGCTAAAATATATTAATTTCTTGTGTTGTATTTCCTTTAATATAGCGAAATCCCAAAAACTTGAGAAAGTTTCATGAAATGTATTTAAGAACTGAATTCCGGGACTATTGAGCGTCCCGAAACAAATTTTCGGGACACCGGAACACGGGGATGAAAACCGGGACAATCCCGGTTTTCCGGACGTTTGGTCACCCTAGGCTAAACATGGTTGGCGGTGGAGTGTTTGTTGCTACTAGTAGTTTATCTTGACACGATATTGAAGTAGATACTACCAGTGAGATAGTATGGGCAGAGGTCATTGTTGGCAACCGGAATAAAATAATAACTGGATCCTTTTACCGACCTCCCAATTCAGATGATAAACTTGCTGAAAGGTTTCAAACACGTACCCGGCTCATTCAATTGTAGTCGGTTGTTAATTTACCCTCAATATGCTGGCGAAAATACATGTTTAATTCCGGAGGAACGAATACAACATATCCGGAATTGTGCTAAACGCGTTCGCTGAAAATTATTTCGAGCAGTTAGTTCATGATCCCCACACGAATAGTAAACAGTTGTGAAAACACACATGACCTTTTAGCAACAAATGATCCAGAGTCAATAACGTGCATAAAAACCAATGCTTGGATTAGTGCACACAGGGTTGTCGTAGCGAGACTGAATATTGAAAACCCCAAATCACTCAAAAACAAACGAAAAATATACCTATTTGAAAACAGCATTCACTAGACGCCTCTCTGAGAGACAATCTCCAGTGCTTCCAAATTAATAATATAAGTGTAGACCAGATGTAGCTTGAATTCGAAGAAATACTATCGGCAACAATTGACGGATTTATACCCAATAAATCAACAAACGACGGAGCTGATCCTCTTTGGTACACAGAACGGGGTACAACACTGTAGCAGAAACAACGAAACAAACATGCCACATTTAAACAAATGCAAAATCCCCACGATAGGCGATCTCTTACAGAAGCTCGAAATTTAGCGCGAACTTCAATACGAGATGCTAATAACAGTCTCCATAACGAAACTTTGTCTCGAAACTTGACAGAAAATCCAAAGAGATTCTGGTCGTATGTGAAGTATATTAGTGGCAAGAAGCAATCAATGCTTTCTCTGCGCGACAGCACTGGAGATACTATCGAAGACAATGCTGATAAAGCAGAGTTACTGAACACAGCCTTCCGGAATGTCTTCACAAAAGAAGACGAAGTAGATATTCCAGAATACGAAAGAAGAACATTTGCCAACACGAGTAGCGTAGAAGTAAATATCCAGGAGTAGTGAAGCAACTTAAATCACTTAAAAAAAGCAAGTGTTCTGGTTCAGACGGTATAACAATTAGGTTCCTTTCAGAGTATTCTGATGGATTACCTTCATGCTGTCCGCCCTCGGTAGCTGAGTGATCAGCGCGACAGACTGTCAATTCTAAGGGCCCGGGTGCGATTCCCGGCTGGGAAGGAAATTTTCTCCTACTATTGGGTGTTGTGTTGTCCTAATCATCATCATTTCATCCCCATCGACGTGTAAGTCGCCGACGTGGCGTCAAATCGAAAGACTTGCACCCGACAGAGGCTCTAGCCACATGACGAGTCAGCTCCATAATTGACAATCATATACAACCGTTAGCTCTTCGAAAGTTCCGTACCCAAAGACTGGAAAGTTGCACAGGTCACACCAATAGTCAACAAAGGTAGTAGGAATAATCCACTTAATTATAGGCCCATATCGTTAAAGTCTATATGCAGCAGGATTTTGGAACATATGGCGGTCGGTGTGGCTGAGCGGTTCTGGGCGCTTCAGTCTGGAGCCGCGCGACCGCTACGGTCGCAGGTTCGAATCCTGCCTCGGGCATGGATGTGTGTGATGTCACTAGGTTATTTAGGTCTAAGTAGTAAGTTCTAGGGGACTGATGACCTCAGCTGTTAACTCCCATAGTGCTCAGAGCCATTTGAACCATTTGGAACATATAGTGTGTTCGAACATTTTGAATTACCTCTAAGAAAATTCGCATGAAGTGTGGAGTGCTACTGACAGGGGATTTCACAACGATCCCGTATTTCTGGATTTCCGGAAGACTTTTTACACAAGCGGTTTGTAGTGAAATTACGTGCTTATGTCAGAGAGATCAGAGTTCGTAGTAATTGACGGAAAGTCATCGAGTAAAGCAGAAGTGATTTCTGGCGTTCCCCAATGTAGTGTTATAGGCCCTATTCTGTTCCTTACGTGTATAAACGATTTGTGAGACAATCTGAGCACCCGTCTTAGGTTGTTTGTAGATAACGCTGTCGTCATAAAGTCATGAGAAGATCAAAACAAATTGCAAAACGATTTAGAAATGATATCTGAATGGTGCGAAAATTGGCAGTTGATCCTACATTACGACAAGTGTGAGGTCATCCACATGAGTGCTAAGAGGAATTCGTTAAACTTCGGTTACACGATGAATCAGTCTAATGTAAAGGCCGTAAATTCAAATTAATACCCAGAAATTACAACTACAAACAACTTAAATTGGAAGGGACACATAGAAAATGTTGTGGGGAAGGCTAACCAAATACTGCGTTTTATTGGCAGAACACTGAGAAACTAACAGATCTACTAAGGAGACTGCCAACACTACGCTTGTCCCTCCTCTTTTAGAATACTGCTGCGCGATGTGGGATCCTTACTAGATAGGACTGACGGAGTACATCAAAAAAGTTCAAAGAAGGGCAGCATGTTTGGAATTACCCTGAAATATGAGAGAGAGTGTCACTGAAATGATGCAGGATTTGGGCTGGACATCATTAAAAGAAAGGGTTTTTTGTTGAAACGGAATCTTCTTACGGAATTCAAATCACCATCTTTCCCCTCCGAATGCGAAAATATTTTGTTGATACCGACCTACATAGGGAGAATATATCACCACGATGAATTAAGAGAAACCAGAGCTCGTACGAAAAGGTTAGGTGTTCGTTGTTTCCGCGCGCTATACGAGATTGGAATAATGGAGAATCAAGAAGGTGGTTGGATGAAACCTCTGCCAGGCACTTAAATGCTATTTTCAGAGTATACAGATGTAGATGTATTAAGATTAAACGATATTATTTCCTCACACTTTGTCTGGCATACGAACAGTAGCATTGGTGGCTGAGGTCGTGCGTTTGCCAAGTATTTTTGCATTACCGTGTGAAATATTGGACTTGTTGCAGTAAAATTGGCATGAAGATAGACTTAATGGGTCTTTTATGCTAGGACTTTACAGTATTCCATCAGACTGCACACAAACTTCTGCCATGTCGCAGAAGTTTACATCAGTGTTAAAACTAATATAAATAATAATTGTTGCCTGGCAGTACATTAATATAAATGATCACGCCGATGCGCCTCTTTAAATGTCCAGTATGTAACAAAATGTATGGAGTTACAGTTGTTGTTGTTGTTGTTGATGCAGCTCTCCATGCTACCCTATCCTGTGCAAGCTTCTTCATCTCCAGTACCTACTGCAACCTACATCCTCCTGAATCTGTTTGGTGTACTCATCTCTTGGTCTCCCTCTACGATTTTTACCCTCCACGCTGCCCTCCAATAGTAAATTGGTGATCCCTTGATGCCTCAGAACATGTCCTACCAAACGATCCCTTCTTCTAGTCATGTTGCGGCACAAACTCCTCTTCTGCCCAATTCCATTCAACACCTCCTCATTAGTTATGTGATGTACCCATCTAATCTTCAGCATTCTTCTGTAGCAGTCAGTATTTCCAGGCTTCTTCCATGTATACAACCTTCTTTTAATGTTTCTTGAACCAAGTGTTAGCTATGATTAAGTTGTCCTCTGTGCAAAATTCTAACAGGCGGTTTCCTCTTTCATTTCTTAACCCCAATCCATATTCACCTACTACGTTTGCTTCTCTCCCTTTTCCTACTACCGAATTCCAGTCACCCATGACTATTATATTTTCGTCTCCCTTCACTATCTGAATAATTTCTTTTATTTCATCATACATTTCTTCAATTTCTTCGTCATCTGCAGATCTAGTTGACATATAAACTTGTACTACTGTAGTAGGCGTGGGCTTCGTGTCTATCTTGGCGACAATAATGCGTTCACTATGCTGTTTGTAGTAGCTTACCCGCACCCCTATTTTTTATTCATTATTAAACCTACTCCTGCATTACCCCTATTTGACTTTGTATTTATAACCCTATATACGCCTGATCAAAAGCTTTGTTCCTCCTGCCACCGAACTTCACTGATTCCCAATATATCTAACTTTAACCTATCCATTTCCCTTTTAAAATTTTCTAACCTACCTGCCTGATTAAGGGATCTGACGTTCCACGCTCCGATCCGTAGAACGTCGGTTTTCTTTCTCCTGATAACGACGTCCTCTTGAGTTACAGAGCAATGACAAAATGCGTCCTTTTAGAAACACATTATTTCACCACTTTAAAAAGCGCGAGAGGACGAAAAGCTGAAGTACAATATTAAAACATCTGCTGTTTTTTCACCGCAACTACGTATTGTTTATCGACAGCGCTTCATATCATGACTTTGACAGCACGAAAAATTTAATTATTGCTTTCGCGTTCAGATGAGCTCTCGAAACACCCAAATGATACAGTTTGACTCCAGGCGTCACGGAAAATTGTACAGAATATTTCCTTTGTAAGGCTTTCATTGACATTACGATGAATCTACCCAGTTGCTCTTCTGTGATATTGGGCCTTCAGAGACTTGAAGAAAGTTCTGTCTAATGGCCGTAGTACATGCGAACTGTGTGGAGACAGTGTCGAAAGTTCTATACCATCTTCTCCACAGCACGCTACAACATCGAAGCTCGTTTGGCAGCCATGGGTGTCAATAAGAATGGTAATAGTACCCACTCTTTTGTATTTCTTGAAGTATCGAAGCCAGATCATTATCAGTTCTCCATTACTGTACCCCGAATCACGCATATCCCTAAAGAAAAGAGGCAAGTCGTGTTGGAATTTAGGTCGTTTCCTCACTCTTTTGAAAATAGACATTCGTGGGAAATACGTACCAGACGGTTTCATGCATGCAGCAACAGTCACGTTTTGTCCTCTTTGCACGTTTGCTAATGAAACAACTTCTCGCTTGCCTTCACGACTAACTATTTTTGGGAGTCAGTTACCAAGAGGAAAGCCAGACTCATTCATATTGTAACAATACTCTGGTTTATCAAACAAATTATGTCCCTTTAATATTTCCTCCAAATTCTGGAAATATTTACTTACTACAGCTTTATTGAAGCCTTCAGCTCAGGTTCGCGAAATACCGTCGGGTTTTCACAGGCTAAGGTTAGCGTGTCTCTTAATAAATCCGCTATTCAAATTGATTCCAGCAGCCTCGGTTTAAGAGTTGCATGGGTGTTCCAAATTATTTTTCTAAGCTATCAAAACGCAATTCTTCTTAACTGAAGTGGCGTCAGACGCAACCTTCCCTGTCCCAGAAATAAATCTCACTGGAGCAAAGCATCTTCCCTTTCGGAAATGCGTACAGTCGGATGACCAATTCTGGTTCCTATAGTCGGAAGTAATCCAGTCAGCATTTCCTTTTTAGTTTGGAGGGAATGTTTCATAATTCTGATGCAGCCTGAGGTCAAATGTGTAAAGTGTCAGGCAAATCCAACACCTTACATGAAAACCCTGACATGATAAGCAAATCCAGTAGTATGTCACATAGCTCGGAATAAATCGTGACATTAAATTAACCAAAGTAATACGAGTAACGAGTGAGCAAATGGAATACCACAGACTAACACAAGAATGCCTAAATGCATGTCATAACTTCCCACTGTGAGGCAGACGCAGTCCCGAGGGGAGAAACGAGGACAGAAGCCGAGAGCAGAACCGTGTTAAGCTAGAAAAGGGAGGGGCTGGGCACCCACGCCGCGAGCCTACCTGTACGACTACACAACCCGCACGTTTTAGCGTGAGGCTTTTTCGCGACTCAGGTATGTCAAGGACAACCCCCAGCCCATGTTAAAAGCTAGAGCCCTCCAGAAAAGCAGTATAGATCTTACGATAACACAAAAAGGGCCACTACCACCCGCAAGTTTTAGGGTGAGACTTTTTCGCGTGTCTGTTACATTAGGATCACTCCCCAGCCCACGTTAAAAGATAGAGCCCTCCAGAAGAGCAGTATAGATCTTACGATAACGCTAAAAGGACCACACTAGCTGCAGGTTTTAGCGTGAGACTTTTTAGCGTCTCTGTTACGTTGCAAACTTTAAAAACATTGCCCCACCACGAAAAGTATAACGTTTCTTATTGGATACACAGAATTTTTGTAGGCGGAGCTTAAGGTTAACATTGAGACCCTGATTGGTCAGATGAAAACATAGCCAGATAGTTTTTTTAAACTAACTTCGGTAAATTGTAGTAAGGAGAAGTTAGTGGAGAGTTAGTTCCGAGACGGCGAGCTGGATGGCTGCTGCGCCGGCCGCTGTCGCCCTGACGCTACCTAAACACCGACAAGGTAATGAACGCACGCGATGCCGCATTTTTGAGCGCATAAGGCTTCACTCAGAACTGCAGAAGACTCATCTGTTACACCCCTTTTTCCCGTAAAACTATTGGTGATCGTTAATTAAAACTCATGGTGTTCACATTTGCCACTTGAAGAACAGATCTGAAACGCGATGATTTTTCTTTTATATAGTTATTGAGAAGCCACATCGGCCACTGTAATTTACGACAAGTTAGATAAGTAATTAAAGATAATTGAGGGTCACTATAGACCATTTTGATAATTTTCTCTTTTGTGAAACTTAATTTAAACCTAGATTATACATGTGATATGGCATAGGTCATCCTTTGATACATTGCAGAACTTGGAAACCCATTCAGGGAATATTCGTTCACATTTTTGTTAAACGCAGTTGGTTTTTATCATCCTGTATTAAAACGTTTCCTTTTATCAATAGTGCAATTTATAAACAATGTTTTGTGAGCAGAATAAAATTTCAAATAGTAAACTTAACTGCTTTTTCTCTGTTATTTTATCAGTTAACTAAAAATAGGAAAGCCTTGAACCCTTTCCACTATATTTAGTTAGAATTAAGATTGTTTTACAGGGAGTGCAGTGGAGCTGACGCTGAGATCATTTAGTATTTGGTTATATCATCGCTAGTCTCACTGAACTCTTCTGAATTCTACATGTCATGTGTGGTCTGGCGTTTCCTTACCAGCAACAGGTCCCAGATTCAAACTAGTTCCCTAAAAAACACGCTCAGAGCGTCGTTGCGCGAAAGTGGTTGGGAGACACGATATAGTACAATCAGACACCACCATGAATGTTTAGAAATGTACATCCATTACACTTTTTATTGCCTCATGTAATGCAGCTGGACTCATTTAATTGTAGAATTCTGGTAGTTTCGAGGCTTGTAAGTGAATAAATAAAAGTTTTGCTTCAAAATATCGCCAAAGAAGATACGTTGAAATTATAGAACTTACACTACTGGCCATTAAAATTGCTACACCAAGAAGATGATGGGTTACAGACGCGAAATTTAGCCGACAGAAAGAAGATGCTGTGATATGAAAATGATTAGCTTTTCAGAGTATTCACATAAGGTTGGCGCCGGTGACGACACCTACAACGTGATAACATGAGGAAAGTTTCCAACCGATTTCTCATACAAAATCAGCAATTGACCAGCTTTGCCTGGTGAAATGTTGTTTTGATGTCTCGTATAAGGAGGATAAATGCGTACCATCACGTTTCAGACTTTGATAAAGGTCTAATTGTAGCCTATCGCGATTGTGGTTTACCGTATCATGGCACTGCTGCTCGTGATGGTCGAGATCCAATGACTGTTAGCAGAATATGGAATCGGTGGGTTCAGGAGGGTAATATGGAATTCCGTGCTGGATCCCAACGGCCTCGTATCACTAACAGTCGAGATGACAGGCATCTTATCCGCACGGCTGTAACGGATCGTGCAGCCACGTCTCGATCCCTGAGTTAACAGATGGGGACGTTTGCAAGACAACAACCATCTGCACGAACAGTTCGACGACGTTTGCAGCAGCACGGACTATCAGCTCGGAGACCGTGGCTGCGGTTACCCTTGACGCTGCATCACAGACAGGAGCGCCTGCGATGGTGTACTGAACGACGAACCTGGGTGCACGAATGGCAAAACGTAATTTTTCCGGATGAATCCAGGTTCTGTTTACAGCATCATGATGGTCGCACCCGTGTTTGGCGACATCGCGGTGAACTCACATTGGAAGTGTGTATTCGTCATCGCCATACTGGTGTATCAGCCAGCGTGATGGTATGGGGTGTCATTGGTTACACGTCTCGGTCACCTCTTGTTCGCATTGACGGCACGTTGAACAGTGTACGTTACATTTCAGATGTGTTACGACCCGTGGCTCTACCATTTATTCGATCCCTGCGAAACCCTATATTTCAGTAGGATACTGCACGACTACATTTTGCAGGTCCTGTACGGTTCTTTCTGGATACAGACAATATTCTACTGCTGCCCTGGCCAGCACATTTTCCAGATATCTCACCAACTGAAAGCGTCTGGTCAATGGTGGCCGAGCAACTGGCTCGTCACAATACGCCAGCCACTACTCTTGATGAGTGGTTGTTTCTTAGGATATGTGCACCTCATTTCCGTGAAAATCTAATCACATGTCGTATTTGTCCATGAATACCCGTTTATCATCTGCATTTCTTCTTGGTGTAGCAATTTTAGTGGCCAGTAGTGTATTTGTAGTAACTGTGTATAACATCTTCACAGTAACCAGTCTTGATGGAGTAAAGTAAGGAAATACTTTGATCTAAATTGTACTAGGGTATCGAAATTGTACTGTTTTTCTGATCGATAATGTACTATTGGCGAGAGTGAGATCACGGCTAAATAGTAGTGAAGTGTGCCAGGAAATGACAGCAGATCTCACTCAGTTGTTCTCCATAGTTACTTCAGAACTCTCAGGAATGGAAAACATGTATATAGCACTCCGTCTTCTGGCCATCGGGACCATCCGACCTCCGTGTCATCCTTAGTAGAGGTTGCGGATAGGAGGGGCGTGTGGTCAACACACCGCTCTCCCAGTCGTTAAGATGGGTTTCTTTGACAGGAGCCGCTACTACTCGGTCGAGTAGCTCCTCAATTGGCATCAAGAGGCTGAGTGCACCCAGAAAAATGGCAATAGCTCATGGTGGCCTGGATGGTCACCCATCCAAGTGCCTGTCACACACGACCGCGCTTAACTTCAGCGATCTCACGGGAACCGGTGTATCCACTGCGGCAAGGCCGTTGCCGCAAAACATATCTATAGCATCACTAATATTGACTTTACAAGCACATGCAAACTGCACATTAAACTAAGTACCTTCACACTCCTCTCAACAAGAAAAAGATTAGATCTGTGTGCCACAAACTGTGTATTCAGGGAGAAGGCCCGTGCTCCAGCAAGGATCTTCCACACTGCAACAGCACACATGGGCAAGTGCTACCAACAACATGGTTGAAATGGCTCTGAGCACTATACGACTTAACTTCTAAGGTCATCAGTCGCCTAGAACTTAGAACTAATTAAACCTAACTAACCTAAGGACATCACACACATCCATGCCCGAGGCAGGATTCGAACCTGCGACCGTAGCAGTCTCTCGGTTCCAGATTGTAGCGCCTTGAACCGCATGGCCACACCGAGCGGCCAAGTGCTACCAACACTATGTAACTGAAAAGTTGCGCGAAACCTTATGTTGATCGGAATTGAATGGTAGCCCATTCTTCAAGGAGAGTTGCACATTGTCGGAAAAGGTAGCCATACTAAATAAAGAAGTTTCAGCATGTCCTTTTGGTGTAGACTAGTTGTCATGTTGAGATTTATGACCAATGGAGAATAATTACACTCATTGGCCTCCGCAAAAAGAATTGCATCAAATACATTATTTATAATAAATAACATCAACAATCGTATGTGATTCCTCTATTAAATAAATAACAAAGAACGAAAAATTTGAGAGGAGCGGGATGCGAACCGTGTGCCATACTCTTTTCAGCTAAAGGCGTTACCAACTACAACGGCTGTATCCACAATCTACTTATATTTATCTGCAACAAAGATTACCAAAACGACGCATTTTTGATAGATCATTAGTGTGCTGTAGCGCTGAAACGGTGTGTTTCCGTAGCACACGAGTTATAATACCAGAAATATCACTACGGGAAACGTTTAACTACCGACATGTGGTTCCTTCTCATTTTATTATAATAAATAGTATCTAAAACGACGCGTTTCCGAGACATTCCCGATTTGCTGATGCTATCAAACAGGTTCTATTAATATCACGCATTCCGTAATAAAATAAAAAAAAATTCAATTACGAACTCCATACAACATTGGGGCACTGGAGTTCTGCTTGTGACGTAATAATGATGTCGTATCTCATCGTGCACGTTACTCTCCATCGACCGAAAGTGTGTCATGCCAGATTCTTCATTTCACGCTTGGCAAGTTGGTAGAACGTGGAATTCCACGCTGTGACGTCACAGGTTGTAGGCGCAGCAATCCGGAGCTTTACCGAACCAGTTGTTGACAACATCCGCTATAAAAATGTCATTTACAGGTGCAGAAGACGAAAAACAGGTGAAAACTGGGTTCATGACTATCATTGAGAACCGTAAGCAGATGCGAGATGACGACGGCAATAAATTTTTCAGAAGTGCAGCAATGTGCGGAAAAATACTGAGAGCAGACCTGATCAAAGAAGCGAAAATGGATAATCGTAATCAACTTCTTCAGAAATGCCAGTCAGCATGATCTGCATCCTGAACACCAAATAACCACTACGATGGAAAAGTAAATATCAGGGATTATAACTTAGCGCCATTTTCGTGTAGAGTTAACTCGGAAACAGGAGGAGCTGCCACATACGTGAAAGTTGGATACAGGCTCAAAAACATTGGAACAAATATATTTTAAATAGTTCAGAGCCTAGAATCATTTGCCAGTGAGGTGTTACTGCACAATACTTCACTGGTAATTGTAACTGTCTACAGCTCTGCTCTAGGTAACTTTCAGTTATTTATGAGAAATCTAGATAACATTTTGATCTACTTGTCGGACAGAAATGCAGTTATTAATGTGTGAAGATTTCAGTAAAGATAATTTAAAAGATACGGACAGGTAAAAATGAACTGGAATCATTATTTCGTGTTTCAATCTAATTTCAATAGCCAGTTTTCGAACTTGGTTACAGCAAGATAGTAGGGCAGTGATTTATAACGTTTTTATACACAGTGCCCAAACTGAACTAATGAAAGTGTAATCAACTATTAACTGTCTGATCATGAAAAATTTGGAAATTTGTGGTGAGTTCCTATGGGAACAAACTGCTTACACAGTACTTAATGTAACTCAAACTAATTTACGCTATGGACAACTCACACACCGATGCCCGAGGGAGGAATCGAACCTCCGACAGGGGGAGCCGCGCGAATCGTGGTGTAACGTCTCTTAGCAAAAGACATATTATATGTGGTAAAATAGAAAAGGAGAACTGGATGATTGTAATTGAGCGGGCAAAGATTGTGTGAACTTTATGTAATAAAGAGAAAGCATTGTGTGTCATGTTTTGTTCTAGTATAGAATTACGTACAGATATTTTTAAAGATAATACCTGTGTCGGCGAGTACGGAAACCGCCACAGACGATACTTATTAAATATCAAACAAAGATGAGGATAGGTGACTAGTATAAATAGTAATGACCGTACATTAATTTCTCTGTCGTCTTCTTGGAGTTACGTGAGTAGGAAGAGCGTGCAACGTTATATTGTACGCTTGCGTAGCATTCTTTTGTCAAGATTGAGAGACGGTCGCCATTAGACATAGCTTGGGAAAGGTGTGTAATCACTTGAATTGTTTAAATGTTTTGAATAGAGTTACTTAGTGAAAACTTGCATTATGATTTGTAATAATCTTGCCTTGTATTTTATCCCATCCCTTTAACACATTTTCAGTTATTTAAATATTATTCGTGGTGCAGAGCTGGGCTACGAACGAATGAGCCGCTGCCGCGGCGCATTCAAACTACATCAAATGAAACCAATCATTCTGCAAAGAAGCGGGCAGGTAATAGTGAATTAAAATTATTTCTTTCAGCTTTCAGAATTGCATAGCAGAGCAGCAGATTTTATGATGTGTTTTACAGGTTGACGCGGGCTGCTGATAATACACTATTAACAGTGCAAAAAGATAATTTACCTTCATAACATAAAAGAAATCTTGCTGTGCGTAGTTCTGGTCTGGCAAACCTTATAGTAAAAACATCTTTTTCTCTGATAATAGTCTCATGTTCTCGTGTTAGTCGTGGTACTTATTGATGTTTTACTGTTAACAAAAATCCACTGCAAAATTTTGATGTTGAACAAACATTGCGTACTGTAACATCAGTATTGATAACGAAATAATGTTCATTAACCTTTTCAATAACTGTAAAGTAAGGAAGATATGTTGAACTTTATGGCGAGTTACAGTAACGAAAAAATGTTCCATTAATAGAAAGCCAGATCTAGAATAATAACAACATAATATATTTTGTTTTGTTGAAAATTAATGATCCGAAGAAAGTCACAGGACAGCATCACTAAAAGGTATTACGGGGCTCTTTTCGTAGCAACATATTTTATCTCAAATATTAGTTGTTACGCGAGTAATAATAAAACAAAGCAAATAGAGAGCCATCGGTGTTTCAATCTAATTTCTATAGCCAGTTTTCCAACTTGGTTGCAGCAAGATAGTAGGGCCGTGATTAATAACGTTTTCGTACACAGTGCTCAAGCTGAACTAATGAAAGTTTAATCAGCTATTAACTGACTGACCATGAAAAATTCGGATATTTGTGGTGAGTTCCTATGGGACCAAACTGCTTACACACTACTTAATGTAACTCAAACTAACTTACGCTATGGACAAGACACACACCCATGCCCGAGGGAGGATTCGAACCTCCGACAGAGGGCGCCGCGCGAACCGTGGCAAGGCCCGTAGACCGCGCGGCTACCCCGAGCTTTTATCTGACCATGGCGCATAATTAATGGAAATAAACAACGTAGCATCTTACAGCCCTGAGGCAGGTTCATACAAAACAGTGAGGCTTTTCAATGAAAACAGGATATAATGTTTTACGAATAAGTTGAAAGAGGCGGTATGAAATGCGGTATATGTTATATAGAAAGAGATGCTAGAGTCAAATTCAATTTATTCCATAGCAAATTGCTGTCAAGATCTGAAAGAAATTTTCTTAAAAAATCCTGCAGAAGATCTATTAAAAACAAGTAAGTCGCAGATAACTAAGGGAATTAACATCTCATGTAAGAGGAAAAGGGAAATTTATATAAAGGGCAGAGTAGGTCAAGACCCGCCGCTACTTGCGTGCTACAAAAGGTGCTATAATAATTTAAGCAAAGTCGTAAAAAGTTTGCACGGCCTGTCAGAAATAAATAACGCAGATAATACGATTAGAACTGTATAGTAGATTGTCAAACAGGAAACAGTACATCCAGTCAGTGTACATGATACCATAACGGTTACTGTAAATGAGTATGCTGTGACTGACATGTCACAAGCTGCGAATACTATTAACAACTACTTTTTTTAAATTTTACAGCAAAATAGGATTCAATGATTCTGTTGAAGTAGCCAGAGATTATTTAATATGGCAACAACTATGCCCTTTACAAGAAGTCATTAAAGAACACCTAGCTCACGTTGAGCGAACAGTAGGGCTGAACAAAAATGACTGACAAGGCCCAATGCATATTGTAGAGGGTATAGTATGGACGTATTGGAATACTTAATGTCGGGTGATGGTTTTAAAGTAATTCACATGACATGAAAACTTTGTGGAAACGCGTCGATTTACTGTAGGCTTGTTTATCCCAGGGAAGTATACAGAGTTGACCTTGGCTGGCAGGGAAGTGGCGAAGGAAAACGACAATAGGCAGCTCAGGGTGGCTCAAGCTCTGAGAAAGCGGTAACGGGGCGCGGCCTCCAGCATGCTGGTGTACTGGGAAGCAACGGAGAACTTATACGCCTGTTGATAAATGTCCGTCGTCCCGTTTTCTGTGAAACATGTGAGAAAGCTGCGCAAAGGTATGGTGGAGCGGTCAACAGAGGTCAAAATATGCGTGTTCGTGACTATAGCAACTTCACGCTAAATTCACAATCCGCAGAGTCTGAAGTAAATCAGGTGACAAGCGACAGAATGAAGTACGCCGTCCTCCGATGGGAACGTAGGACCGAGGAATTTGAAGTACTCTCCTGGGAGTGAGAATTCCGGAAAAATTGGTGTTTGTGCAGACGCTAACCTTGATGGGTGGCCTGGGAGGAGCTAAATAGCAGAAGTTGAGAGGTAGGAAAATTTTGTGGGAATTTGTTCACTTCCCAGAGCAGGCATTGGTCGGCGCTGGGGAGCGACGCATAATTAACGTGACTTGCACTGCAATTGCCGTAAGTGATTTTGCTGGAGGGGAAAAACGAGGCGAAGAGCGGACTGGGAGAAGTCTCCGTAGAAGTCTTCCGTTCCCAGCTTGCCTATAGTGCGGACGTGGCGTTCTTTACTCAGCTTGCCTGAGAAAGAGTGAGCATCTCTGCAGTTTAGGACTTAGCAAATGGAACGATTGAGCTTGAAGATAGGAAGCTTTGGTTCAGCTATGTACTGAGCAAGATAGCTAGGAGTGAATAGACGAGCGCAGCCTTGCAGCACCACGAGATCGGCCGACGTCCGCAGAACAACATCGCTCTGCCACGCTGACTTCGGTGATATTGTGCCCACTCCGGCCACTCTTTAATTTGTTGAATCACGTCGGCAAAGTTTCCAAGAGGGTTTCATGGGCCGTGTGTTGTAGCGTTCTTCTCGAACTTCGCATTACACCTGGGTTAGTCGATAGGAATTACTTTTGATTTATCACGCTTTACTCCACGCAAACGCAATTTATACCACTCCCTGTTAGGAGAGTCATGTAATGTGATGATTCAACGTCATGAGTTAAAATAAATCTGTCCTAATCGACTGCATCTGTTTTCAATCAAGTAGTTGGAATCCCAAGACACTTTCTTAATTAATTTTATGTTCAACATTTGTATCTGGTGTTCAATAGCTGAATACAACATCAATGTGCACCCGTTTTTTATTAAAAGGGATCAATTCTGAATCAATTAATGTCAACACTGCCACCACAGCTCAATCAGGAGTCACAGAGCCTTATTACTTTCTTTGCGTTATCTGACATTGTGGGAGTTTTGCACTCTCTTCTGATCAGTAATTCAATTACCTGGGTGAACACACACCAAAACCAGATAAGTGACGGGTGGGGTGTTACAATTATATTAAAAATGACATTACACAAAACTTTTAGCGAACCTCAGGTAAGACCAACATCCTTCACTGATGTTAATGGAACTATAGAAATTCTAAAAAACGAAAGCTCTTACGGTGTTGATGCGATATTGAACGAAAATCTGAAAAGTTGTTCCAGATCAATATGCATGGGTCCTTTGAGACATAAACTATACATCACTGGCACAGGGCAGTTTAAAATATGCAGTTGAGAAACTTCTTCATAAGAAAACTGACAAGACACAATTAACCAATTATTCTCCAGTTACCTTACTGAGACTCCAAGAAAAAAAAAGTCATATGTTACCTGACAGTATCTCTGTCCCTGCGTCTGTTAACAACCCTTTTTCTCAGACACCTGTAGAAGTATCAAGTTGAAATACACTCCTGGCAATGGAAAAAAGAACACATTGACACCGGTGTGTCAGACCCACCATACTTGCTCCGGACACTGCGAAAGGGCTGTACAAGCAATGATCACACGCACGGCACAGCAGACACACCAGGAACCGCGGTGTTGGCCGTCGAATGGCGCTAGCTGCGCAGCATTTGTGCACCGCCGCCGTCAGTGTCAGCCAGCTTGCCGTGGCATACGGAGCTCCATCGCAGTCTTTAACACTGGTAGCATGCCGTGACAGCGTGGACGTGAACCGTATGTGCAGTTGACGGACTTTGAGCGAGGGCGTATAGTGGGCATGCGGGAGGCCGGGTGGACGTACCGCCGAATTGCTCAACATGTGGGGCGTGAGGTCTCCACAGTACATCGATGTTGTCGCCAGTGGTCGGCGGAAGGTTCACGTGCCCGTCGACCTGGGACCGGACCGCAGCGACGCACGGATGCACGCCAAGACCGTAGGATCCTACGCAGTGCCGTAGGGGACCGCACCGCCACTTCCCAGCAAATTAGGGACACTGTTGCTCCTGAGGTATCGGCGAGGACCATTCGCAACCGTCTCCATGAAGCTGGGCTACGGTCCCGAACACCGTTAGGCCGTCTTCCGCTCACGCCCCAACATCGTGCAGCCCGCCTCCAGTGGTGTCGCGACAGGTGTGAATGGAGGGACGAATGGAGACGTGTAGTCTTCAGCGATGAGAGTCGCTTTTGCCTTGGTGCCAATGATGGCCGTATGCGTGTTTGGCGCCGTGCAGGTGAGCGCCACAATCAGGACTGCATACGACCGAGGCACACAGGGCCAACACCCGGCATCATGGTGTGGGGAGCGATCTCCTACACTGGCCGTACACCTCTGGTGATCGTCGAGGGGACACTGAATAGTGCACGGTACATCCAAACCGTCATCGAACCCATCGTTCTACCATTCCTAGACCGGCAAGGGAACTTGCTGTTCGAACAGGACAATGCACGTCCGCATGTATCCCGTGCCACCCAACGTGCTCTAGAAGGTGTAAGTCAACTACCCTGGCCAGCAAGATCTCCGGATCTGTCCGCCATTGAGCATGTTTGGGACTGGATGAAGCGTCGTCTCACGCGGTCTGCACGTCCAGCACGAACGCTGGTCCAACTGAGGCGCCAGGTGGAAATGGCATGGCAAGCCGTTCCACAGGACTACATCCAGCATCTCTACGATCGTCTCCATGGGAGAATAGCAGCCTGCATTGCTGCGAAAGGTGGATATACACTGTACTAGTGCCGACATTGTGCCTGCTCTGTTGCCTGTGTCTATGTGCCTGTGGTTCTGTCATTGTGATCATGTGATGTATCTGACCCCAGGAATGTGTCAATAAAGTTTCTCCTTCCTGGGACAATGAATTCACGGTGTTCGTATTTCATTTTCCAGGAGTGTATGTGACACGTACTGTAGTCCCTTTATGGTTCAACAACTTTTTATCTTCAAACTCAATCCAATCAAAAGTTATCGCATTATTATGACATATTTTCATTTTGTTTTCCTCGTGACCTGTAGCGTAGTAGATACTTTGTAAAGACATTTCAGGAAGCTGCTGTTTTTGAAGCTTTTTTCAAGAAATATACAGTTGGGCGATAAGCTTTTTTTGGGTGCATTGCCATATTCAAACGATTTGTATATCTCATCGTTGACGTTGTAGTTGCTGTTGTTGTGTTCTTCAGTCCAGGGTCTGGTTTGATGCAACTCTCCATGCTACTCTATCCTCTGCAAGCTCCTTCTCGCCGAATAACTATTGCAACCTACATCCTTCTGCATCTTCTTGGTGTATTCTCCCTCTACAATTTTTACCCTCCAAGCTTCACTCCATACTAAACTGGTAATCCTTTGAAGCACCAGAATGTGTCCTTCCAACCTATCCCTTCTTTTAGTCAGGTTGTGCTACAAATTCCTCGTCTGCCCAATTATATTCAGTACCTCATCATTAATTACATGATCCACCCATCTAACATTCAGCATTTTTCTGTACCACCACATCTCGAAAGCTTCTATTGTTTTCTTGACCAAACTATTTATTGTCCATGTTTCGCATCCATTCATGGCTACACTCGGCACAAGTACTTTCAGAAACGACTTCCTGACGCTGAAATCTGTACCTCATGTTAACAAAGTCTTCTTCTTTACAAAAACTTTCCTTGCCAGAGCCCGTCTACATTTAATATCCTCTCTACCTCGACCGTCAACAGTTATTATGCTTCCCCGAAAGTAAAACTCATCTAATACTTTAAGTGTCTCATTTCCTAGTCTAATTCCTTCAGCATCAATTTAATTCGACTACATTCCATTAACCCATTTTGTTTTTTTGAAGTTCATCTTATATCCTTGGTTCAAGACACTGTCCATTACGTTCAACTGCTTTTCCAGGTCCTTTGCTGTTTCTAACAGAATTACAATCTCATCGGTAAACCTGAAAACTTATTTTTTCCCCATGGCTTTCAATTCCTACTTCAAATTTATTTTTTGTTTCCTTTACTGCTTGCTCTATACACAGATTGAATAACGTCGAGCCAGCCGTTGTGACCGAGTGGTTGTAAGCGCTTCAGCCCGGAACCGAGCGACTGCAACGGTCACAGGTTTGAATCATGCCTCGGGCATGGATGTGTGTGATGTCCTTAGGTTAGTTAGGTTTAAGTTGTTCTAAGTTCTAGGGGACTGATGACGCCAGATGTTTAAGTCCTATAGTGCTCAGAGCCATTCGAATAACGTCGGGGATAGGTTACAACCCTGGCTCACTCCCTTCCCAACCACTGTTTCCCTTTCATGCCCCTCGACTCTTATAACTGCCATCTGGTTTCTGTGCAAACTGTAAATAGACTTTCGCTCCCTGTATTTTACCCTGCCACCTTCAGAGTTTGAAAGAGTGCATTCCAGTCACCATTTTGAAAAGCTTTCTCCACGTCCACAAATGATAGAAACGTCGGTTTGCCTTTCCTTAATCTTTCTTCTAAGATGTCGTAAGGTCAGTATTGCCTCAGTCTTCCAGCATTTCTACAGAATCGAAACTGATCTTACCAGATGTCGGTTTCCACCAGTTTTTCCATTCGTCTGTAAAGAATTCGTGTTAGTATTTTGCGGCCATGACTTATTCAACTGATAGTTCGGAAATTTTCACAACTGCTCTCTTTGCGGTTCAAATTATTATATTCTTCTTGAAGTCTTAGAGTATTTCACCTGTCGTATACATCTGCTCATCCGATGGTAGAGTCTTGTCATCGCTGGTTCACCCAAGTCTATCAGTAGTTCTAATGGAATGTTGTCTACTCTCGGGGCCTTTTTTTGACTTAAGTCTTTCAGTGCTCTGTCAAACTCTTCACGCAGTATCATATTTCCTATTTCATCTTCATCGGCATTCTCTTCCTTTCCTGTAACATTGTCCTCAAGTACACGAACAAAAAACTCAATCTGCGCTACAAACACAATTAGTAGAAATATTTGACAGCTATTACATCAACGATGATACGTGTAAATCACATGATAGTTCAACCAAACTGTATGACTATTGAATAAAGCTTCAAAATAGCAACGACCTGGTATAATACAAACGAAACGTCCTTACACTATATTTTAATACTCTGAAATTCAATCATTAAAGTCTATAGGGTACTTCAGTTTGAAGCCGTTTCACGAAATTTGTCAAAAAGAAAGGTTTCACAATACTAGTAAAGGAAAAAGATCTGTAAATTTTTAATTTGTAATCATATCACACGAAAAAAATATATCATTTGTCACTTGTTATCCGACTTCAAACCTGAAATTGAAACATTCGCTAAAGTCTTGGAATTCCTTGCCAGCCTTACTGTAGATAACAGGAGAAAATTGTCGAGTTCCCCGTTACCCAGAATGGATGAACTGTCAAGAATCTATTGTCGGTCATCACCCCCATGTTTTTGAGAAAATCACCCCTAAAGCTCATGACGAGCGATCGACTCAAAATTGGCGGGGTCGATAGATAATTGTAAATAGAGCATTTTTCATCATCAGGAATGGGGCTCGAAAACGCATAATTTTCCAGAAATCGCAGTAAGAAACTTTTACAACTGCCGCGTCTCTACCCCCATGGTGAACGCCTATTGTCGACAGCTTCGATAGCGCAACGGCCAAGGTAACTGGTTCGTAACCTGAAAACCCGTATTCGAAACTCTAAGAAATGTTATTCTTCTCGTTTGTATTTTTCCATATCTCAGTTGATAGGGATAGGAGGGTTAAAAAGGTAAGTAAATCAATAAGGAATGATAATAATAATGTAGGTAAACTAATTTCCCAAACGCCGTGAGTTACTAAAGTATTAAAATTTTAAGCCTTGTGCTGCGCATTCCTCACGAGGGATCAACCGCGCGACGCTTGTTTACAGCGAGGCACGGGACAGAATGCACGCGGGGAGAGTTACGTTGTCCAGGTTGCCTCTTCGTTGTATCATAGGGAAGGAACAGTGTAGCTGTCGAAAGATTGCATTTATTAGATGTTCTTGGTGCTGTGAGAATATTTGTTTCGAATGTTTATATGAGAAGTACTATCCATTTCGTTGTTCGAAGAAAAGTGAGGACACGTAACAGTGACTGGAAGAGCCATTGTAAAGTGACCTGGAGTAACATTTTAGTTGTTTACTATCCCATGAGTTTTGAGAAATTTATTTGGCTACCTTATTGTCATTTCTTGTTGATTTACTTACCTTATTGAACCTCCTATACCTATAAATTGAGATATGGAAAAATACAAACCTGTCCGCAGCTCGTGGTCGCGCGTAGCGTTCTCGCTTCCCGTGCCCGGGTTCGATTCCCAGCGGGGTCAGGGATTTTCTCTGCCTCGTGATGACTGGGTGTTGTGTGATGTCCTTAGGTTAATTAGGTTTAAGCAGTTCTATGTTCTAGGGGACTGATGACCATAGCTGTTAAGTCCCATACTGCTCAGAGCCATTAGAACCAAAAATACAAACCATAAGAATAACATCCACTACGAGATTCGTAGCCTTGGCCGTTGCGCTATCGTTGCTGTCGGCGAAAAGCGTTGACCATATGGGTACAGAAGCAGCAGTTGTAAAAGTATCTTACCTGTATTTCTGGAAAAGTATGCGTTTTCGGACCCCATACCTGGTGATGAAAAATGCTCTATTTACAATTATCTACTGATCCCGTCAACTTTGAGTCGATCGTTCGTCATAACCTTTAGGGGTGATTGTCTCAAAAATGCGGGGATGTTGACCCAAAATATCTTAGAGTCCTTCGTTTTAGGTTGTACTCAAGCGACCGGCGAAATCTGAGCCGAATCGGTTGGCCGCGTCTGAGGTCTTCCCCTTGTGAGAACTACTTAAACCTAACTAACCTAAGCACATCACACACATCCATGCCCGAGGCAGGATTCGAACCTGCGGCCGTAGCAGCAGCGCGATTCCGGACTGAAGCACCTGGAACCGCTCGGCCACAGCGGCCGGCCGCTACTCGCAGCAGGCCAGTTTTTTCGGAGTGATGATTACAACTTGACGCCTACCCTCGTACTTTCTCTAGGACCAGACCTTCAGAAATTTCCAGACAGTTTTTTGCGGACTGTGGGGGAGTATTTCGATCAGGAGCCAGGCTGACAGAGCGAACCGCAGCGGCGTGTTAGTGGAGCAGGCCGCTCTAGAGATCCGCTTAGTAAGGCTGCGTCGCGGTCACTTGTTTGCCAGCGAGGAGCATGAGAATGCAGTCCGCCTGCAGATGACCGCAACTGCGCAATCGGCGCATTTTGTGTGGGAGCTGAGTCAGTCGAGGGCGCTGGAGACGCCACGTGTTCCAACCACATAGAGTTGCCGGCAAGGTTATGAAGCAAGGCGACAATGATCCGAGCTTCCGAGAAATGACGCGGCAAGATTTCGCGTTTCCAAGGTCGCAATGTAAGCACACTTACCACAGCTGCCGTCGCCAGAGAACGCTGGGTACACAAACACTGCATCCTCAGTCTCCTTAAGAAAATGTAATTTTCTTGCTGACCGGAGCGAAACTTGAAAGGCGGCCGTTCTCATAATGAGCTCCATTATACACGGCGCATCAGAATTAAGGAATCACTTTCCCGAAACCCCGTTATGTTCTCCCAAAGCGACGCATAAGTCTGAAATTTGGCACAAAGGTGCCTACAACCTTCCTGCGATGTCACCCTCGGACAGCGTGGTCTGGACCCATGCCAATAAAGGCCAGAGATCGGAAGCTCATGTGAGCTTTACGGTGAGGTTAATGATGTTACATTGGCACCAAATTTTACCACAATTCTGCCCACTGCCTCCGTGGACGAGACGCAAGATGGGAAGGTTGTCAAACGCCCTCTTACCCACACTGTATCCCTTCTTTTGAGGCGGCCGGAGTGATCGAGCGGTTCTACGTGCTTCAGTCTGGAACCGCGCGACTGCTACAGTCGCAGGTTCGAATCCAGCTTCGGGCATGGATGTTTGTGATGTCCTTAGATTAGATGGGTTTAAGTAGTTCTAACTTCTAGGGGACTGATGACCTCAGCTGTTAAGCCCCATAATGTTCTGAACCATTTGAACCTTCTTTTGAAGCCTTTACGACGGAGGTCAGAACTGCACCACCGAGCGTTGAAATGACGCGGTCATCTTGTGGGTGGCAGAGGAAAACATTTCAGAACCACGGACGCTCGGAATCGACACGGAAATGCCTCAAGGGGTGGCATGAAGGTCGTCAATGAAGCCACCCGTGTTCCATGGGTGTTGATCCCCACACATGTCACGTTCGAGAAAGGCATTTCCCTGTGCGATGAGGGACAGGAAATCGTTCTTGACAACCTTCGACGTTGCTGACGCCCTGGGACATTTCAACTCTTCACTAAACACATAGCGGTGCTGCATTCTCGCTGAGTGTGATGTCATCCCTTTCGAATGCAGTGCGACCGCAATTTTTGATTTTCTGTACAGGTTGGAAACACGACGACAGTTCAGAACCACTCGAGGACAATCGAACGTAATCTGAAGCAGCACACGGTACTTAAGCTTTCACAACCCTCCTGTTTTCCGACATCCAGTGGAATGATGGCGTGGGAGTGCGGCATTAACAACATGTGGGACAGTAAAATGGCAAAGGATCCCTCTCAGATCCGCAGTTCAGCAACGCCATCTGTGCCATATACACTACTTTATGGCATTTGAGACTGAGAAATTTCGACACCAAATCAACTTGGCGGCTGCTCTAGCGCTTGCACCTTAGGTAACCAACTGGAACCCCCTTCGGCGTGGTTCCACAACCTTAGGTCGCCAGGCTGATCGGTGTCGGATCCTTTGCTCAACAAAAATGCGTGGATGGCGCTGAGGGAGTTGCCGAAATCGGGGGTATTAGAGGATCTCTTTGCACTCTTATTCTGTGCTAGCCTAAGCACTCGCCATCTCACCAGTTGGAAAACATGAAGCGCGAAGATCGATTAGCAGGCGCTGGATCAAGTTCACCTATCTTGAGAGAGGCCAGAGACACACCCGTAAGCAACAAGCCGCCAACGCCCTCTCGACACCAAGTCTTTAGGCCGCCGCTGCTGACACAGGGGTGTCGCTAACTCACACTTCAGTTTGGCGTCAGTTAATTGCAGAATGGGTCACAGGCTTTGACAGTACATAGCAACCAGATTAGCGTTATTGTTGTTGTGGTCTTCAGTCCTGAGACTCGTTTGATGCAAATCTCCATGCTACTCTATCCAGTGCAAGTTTCGTCATCTCCCAGTACCTACAATAGCAAGGGTGAACGATCCACGTCCAGTATTCCCTGTGCCAGCATCGAGACTAAAATTTAACGACATCCACGGAAACAATATGGGTCTATTCAATATAACACTTTGTGTGGTTCCATTTGTGCCATGTTTATTTTCCAGGCTTAATATGTGTTTGTAGACAGGCATGCGGTGGCGTTGTTGACGATACACCAAGGCCAAGCGATAAGAGTGTTTACTTAACAAAACTGTTGCATCCTTGACCCTCCGGTTCTAGATGTACCCTTGTCCGGTTAGTGGCTGACGCTACAGATCTTTATTTATGGAAATATACGGTACAGTCATGAACAAATTTTACATACTCACATACACTTTTACCTTTTACTTAAATAAATACAGACACATTTTGATTAATTTTTCTTTCGCTACTAGCATACAAAACAAGAGGAGATGTTGAGGCATAAGCTGATTTACCAAAATTTTTACTACCAGTTTCAAACATATGATAAGTACGATAAGCAATTACATATCTATCATTAAAACTTTCAAGACCAGGTACACTAGAATCTCCGCTACCACCTCTTTCTATGGCAACGGTGAACCACCCATTTCCATGCGAGAAAGTGTCGTTTATATCCAAACTAAAATTAAGTGAACATCCAAGAAATACACAGGGTCCATCGACGAGAGCGTGAGCTGCAACACTCTCCACTGGAATGCGATTTTTCTTCTCTCCTGATGTTGTTGTAAGTTGAATGTACATGCCGTACAGGAGATATCGTCGTACCCGCACAACCGTCTACAAAACCATAGAAAACATTCAACTTACAACAACATCAGGAGACAAAGAAAATCGCATTCCAGTGAAGAGTGTTGCAGTTCACGCTCTCGTCGATGGACCCTGTGTATTTCTTGGATGTTCACTTAATTTTAGTTTGGATATAAACGACACTTTCTCACATGGAAATGGATGGTTCACCGTTGCCATAGTAAGAGGTGGTAGCACAGTTTCTAGTGTATGTGGTCTTGAAAGTTTTAATGATAGAGATGTAATTGCCTATCGTACTTATCATATGTTTGAAATTGGTTGTAAAGATTTTGGTAAATCAGCTTATGACTCAACATCTCCTCTTGTTTTGTATACTCGTAGCATCCTTCTGAATCTGCTTAGAGTATTCATCTCTTGGTCTCCCTCGACGATTTTTACTCTCCATGCTGCTCCCCAGCACTAAATTGGTGATCCCCTGACGCCTCAGAACCTGTCCTACCAACCGATCCCTTCTTCTAGTCAAGTTGTGCCACAAACTCCTCTTCTCCCCAATTCTGCTCGATACCTCCTCATTAGTTAAGCAACCTACCCATCTGATCTTCAGCATTCTTCTGTAGCACATTTCGAAAGCTTCTATTCACTTTGGCCAAACTATTTATCGTCCATGTTTCACTTCCATACATAGCTACACACCATACAACTACTTTCAGAAACGACTTCCAGACACTTAAATCAAAACTCGATGTTAACATATTTCTCTTCTTCAGAAACGCCATTGCCAGTCTACATTTTATAACCTCTCTACTTCGACCATCATCAGTTATTTTGCTCCCCAAATAGTCAAACTCCTTTACTACTTTAAGTGTCTCATTTCCTAATCTAATTCCCTCAGCATCACCCAACTTAATTCGACTGCATTCCATTATCCTCGTTTTGAATTTGTTGATGTTCATCTTACATCCTCCTTTCAAGACAGTATCCATCGCGTTCAACTGCTCTTCCAGGTCTTTTGCTGCCTCTGACAGAATTAGAATGTCATCGACGAAACTGAAAGTTTTTATTTCTTCCCCATGGATTTTAATACGTACTCTGAACTTTTCTTTTGTTTCCTTTACTGCTGGCTCAATAGACAGATTGAATGACATCGGGGAGAGGCTACAACCCTGTCTCACTCCCTTCCCAACCACTGCTTCCCTTTCATGTCCCTCGACTCTTATAACTGCCATCTGGTTTCTGTACAAATTGTAAATAGCCTTTCGCTCCCTGTGTTTTACACCTGCCACGTTCAGAATTTGAAAGAGAGTATTCCAGTCAATATTGTCAAAAGTTTTCTCTAAGTCTACAACTGCTAGCAACGTAGATTTGCCAGATTAGTGTAATATCAAGATTACTGATACTATCTGCAAGAGGACTATTACTGATGAGCTTGTACCAGGAACGTGGGCTCTATTCTAGTTAAGAAGCAGTTTAGTGAAAATAAATGCATTAATCCACATGTGCATCTGTCTTGTAGAAATAGGAAACGGGGCACACACATAACGAAATCCACTCGCTTGCTTCCTTGGTACAGGACTCTACATATTCAGCATACGTCAATGTAGCACTGTGATGAGGCCAAGCCACAGCAGAGTGAAGAAAAAAAGAGGGTCCAAACTTATGCATCACAATGGGATACAATTATGGAATTTCGAAAAACTTTTGATGTGTAGTGAATGTAAGGAACAGTACTGTGCTCGGTGCAAGTTATTTGTGCATGCACAGAGTCTTCACCACAAGGAGGAACTGCTGTTTTTTCTTACCGTGGGGCAAACGCTTTGACCGGAGATGGTCGATGAGAGCGCCAGGCGAAACGAATTGTTTCAATTCCATCATCTACATCTACATCTACATCTATACTCTAGATATCAAATTTAAGTGCCTGGCAGAGGGTTCATCAAACCACCATCACATTCCAATCTCGTATTGCGTGGTGAAAGAACGAACACCTATATCTTTCCGTACGAGCTCTGATTTCCCTTATTTTATCGTGCTGATCGGTTCTTCCTACGTAGATCGGTGTCAACAAAATATTTTCGCATTCGGAAGAGCAAGTTGGCGATTGGAATTTTGTGACAATATCCCGTCGCAACGAAAAACGCCTTTCTTTTAATGATGTACAGCCCAAATCCTGTATCGGTTCTGTGACACTCTCTCCCATATTTCGTGATAATACAAAACGTGCTGCCCTTCTTTGAACTTTTTCGATGTACTCCGTCAGTCTTATCCGGTACACCGCGCAGCAGTATTCTAAAAGAGGACAGACAAGCGTACTGTGGGCAGTCTCCTTAGTAGATCTGTTACATTTTCCAAGTGTCCTGTCATCAAAACGCAAAACGCAGCCTTTGGTTAGCCTTCTCCACAACTTTTTCTATGTGTTTCTTCCAATTTAAGTTGTTTGTAATTGTATTTCCAAGGTATTTAGTTGAATTTACGGCCTTTAGATTAGACATTTATCGTGTAACCGAAGTTTAACATATTCCTTTTAGCACTTTCTGTATTTAGGGTCAACTGCCAATTTTAGCACCACTTAGGTATCTTTTCTAAATCGTTTTCAATTTGTTTTGACCTTCCGATGACTTTGTTGGTCGATAAACGACAGCGTCATCTGCAAACAACTTAAGAAAGTTCAAATGGTTCAAATGGTTCTGAGCACTATGGGACTTAACTGCTGTGGTCATCAGTCCCCTAGAACTTAGAACTACTTAAATCTAACTAACCTAAGGACATCACACACATCCATGCCCGAGGCAGGATTCGAACCTGCGACCGTAGCAGTCACACGGTTCCAGACTGTAGCGCCTAGAACCGCTAGACCACTCCGGACGGCAACTTAAGAAGGCTGCTCCGATTCTCTCCCAAATCGCTTATATAAATAAGGAACAGCAAAGAGTTAATAACACTACCTTGTGGAATCCCAGAAATCAGTTCTGTTTTACTCGATGACTTTCCGTCAGATACTACGATCTGTTATCTCACTGACAGGAAATTACAAATCCAGCCACATAACTGAGACGACATTTCATAAGCACACAATTTCGCTACAAGCCGTTTGTGTACTACAGTGTCAAAAGCCTTCCAGAAACACGGATTCAATCTGAAACCCCTTGTCAATAGCACTCAACACTTCATGCGAATAAAGAGCTAGTTGTGTTTCACAAGAACGATGTTTTCTAAATCCATTTTGACTGTGTGTCAATAGACCGTTTTCTTCTAAGAAATTCATAATGTTCGAACACAATATATGTTCCAAAATCCTGCTGCATATCGACGTTAATGATATGGGCCTGTAATTTAGTGGATTATTCCTACTAACTTTCCTGAATATTGGTGTGCCCTGTGCTACATTCCAGTATTTGCGTACGGATCTTTCATCGAGAGAACAGTTGTATATGATTCTTAAGTATGGAGCTAATGCTTTAGCATACTCGGAAAGGAACCTAATTGGTATACAGTCTGGACTAGAAGACTTGCTTTTGTTAAGTGATTTAAGTTGCTTCACTACTCCGAGGATATTTACTTCTACGTTACTCATGTTGGCAGCTGTTACTGGTTCGAATTCCGGAATATTTACATCGTCTTCTTTCGTGAAGGTATTTTGGAAGGCTGTGTTTAGTGACTCTGCTTTGGCAGCACTGTCTCAGATAATAGCTCCATTGCTATCGCACAGAGAAGGCATTGATTGTTTCTTGCCGCTAACATACTTCACATAAACCAGAATCTCGTTGGATTTTCCGCCAGGTATCGAGACAAAGCTTCGTTGTGGAAACTATTATTAGCATATCGTATTGAATTTAGATCCAAATTTCGAGCTCCTGCAAAAGATTACCTATCTTGGCGAATTTGCGTCTGTTTAAATTTGGCATGTTTGTTTCGTTGTTTCAGCAATAGCGTTCTAAACCGTTTTGTGTACCAAGGAGGATCAGCTTCGTCGTTTGTTAATTTATTTGGTATAAATCTCTCAATAGCTGCCAATACTATTTCTTTGAATCCGAGCCACATCTGGTCTACACTTATATTATTAATCTGGAAGGAGTGAAGATCGTCTCTCAGGAAAGCGACGAGTGAATTGTTATCTGCTTTCTTCTTCTTCTTCTTCTTTTCACCCTCTTTGGGGTACGCTGGATCAATCATTTCGTTGCGCGTTGTTCTTTTCTTATGGCCCAGTATTTCTTTATTCTTTCTGATCTTCTTTTCCTCTCTTCCTCCGAGATGAACGGTTTGGACTTTTGTTTGATTTGTCTCTGAACCTTATGTTTTTCATCTTTAGTAATTAATTTAGCTGTTCGATCGATAAGTGAATTTGCGGTCTTTCTCTGTTTCTTTAAACCAGTTGGGTTTCGTTTTGCGGTTACGGAAAAAATCAACGATTTGTTTGGTTGATCTGTTGAAATTCATTCTGAGAAGATGACCATAAAAATGTATCCTCCTATCTCGCATAGCATGTGACAGTTTTTCAATTTTCTTGTAGAGAGTTTCATTTTTTATGTATATAATCTTATTGTCTTGAAATTTTGGTACTATGCTTTATCTCCTTTATTGAATAGGAGTAAATGGTTCAAATGGCTCTGAGCGCTATGGGACTTAACATCAGTGGTCATCAGTCCCCTAGAACTTAGAATTACTTAAACCTAACTAACCTAAGGACATCACACACATCCATGCCCGAGGCAGGATTCAAACCTGCGACCGCAGCCGTCACGCGGTTCCAGACTAAAGCGCCTAGAACCGCACGGCCACACCGGCCAGCGAATAGGTATATTTTACGTTTAATTTTGTAGGATTTGGGGTTTACAATATTCAGCCGCGCTACGAATAACCCTGTATTGGCTAATCCCTGGATCCGTTTTGATTCTCGTTGTTAACTCCGGATTATTTGTTGCTAAAAGGTCAAGTGTGTTTCCACAACCGTTTAGTAATCGCGTGGGGTTAATGAACTAATTGTTTGAAATAATTTTCAGAGAACGCGTTTAGCATAATTTCAGATTATGTTTTATGCGTATATCCGGAATAAAACATGTAGTTTCGCCAACATATCGAGGGTAAATTAAAGTCATCACCAACTATAATAGTATGAGACGGATACATGTTCGAAATCAAACTCAAGTTTTCTTTGAACTTTTCAGCAGTTATATCATCTGTATTGGGAGGTCGGTAAAAGGATCAAACTATTATTTTATTATGATTGATGACCTCTGCCCATACTCACGAAGTATCTACTTTAATTTCGCGATAAAGTAAACTACTTTTAACATTAACAAACACGCCACCGCGAACCGTGTTTAGCCTATCCTTTCGGAACACCGTTAGGTTCTTCGCAAAAATTTCTGCTGAGCTTATATCCGACTTTAGCCAGCTTTCAGTGCCTATAAGATTTGAGCCTCAGTGCTTTCTACTAGCGCTTTGCATTCTGGTACTTTCCTAACACAGCTGCGACAATTTACATCTGTTATACCGATGGTTCCTGTATCTACGTTCTTCCTGTGTTCAGCTTGTACCCCTTGTGTTTTCCCTACGATCCCTAACCTAAAAAACCGACCAGTTCACGCCACAAAGCTCCTGCTACCCGTGTAGCCACCTTCCGCACATACTGGACACCTGACATATTCAATAGAACCCGAAACCCAAACATCGCATGGCGCAAGTCGAGGTATCTGCAGCCTACACGGTCCATCTGAGCCTCTGATTCGTCCTCCTCTCGGCTCTGTACCAGAGGTTCACAATCGGTCCTGCCGACTGTGCTGCAAATGGTGAGCTGTGCTTTCATCTTGCAAGTTAGACTGGTAGCCTTTATCACTTTGCCGGTCGAAACCAGAGAGAATCTCTTCTGATCCAAATTGACCCACATCATTGGTATCAACGTGAGCCACCACCTGGAGTTGATTGCACCCTTCGTGAATCTGGGAGGACCCTTTCCACATCTGGAATGACTGCACACGGAGTGCACATTGGATTTCTTACCCTTCTTGTCAGCCAAGTCCCTAAGGGGCCCCATAACGAGCCTAACGTTGGAGCTCCCAACTACCAATAATCTCACTCTCTGCGACTGCCCGGATCTTGCAGGCTGAGTGGTTACCTCTGGAACAGGACAGGCGACAGCATCTGGCTCAGCGACAGTGTCATCCACAGACTGCACCTGGAACCTGTTTGTCAGCCAAACTGGGGAGGCCTTACGTGCCGCCGCCTGGGAAGTGTTTCGCCACCTGCTACGCCCCGGGGCGACCTCCCAGTTGATCACAGGTGAGGGGTCAACCTCGATGAGAGCAGTAACTGGGCTCACCACCAGTAAGGACTGATCAGAGGACTCGGACGTGCTGGACGTCCGTTGGATACCCACAGCCGGCCCACAACAGTGGTGCGCATCCACTGCAGCCTCAAGCTGTGTAACAAAAGCCATCACCGCCTGGAGCTGTGAGTGAAGTGTCACCGACTTCAGTCACATCTGCACACGACAGTCGCACTCCCTGTCCATGTTAAAGACTGTGGAAAACTAGACTATGCAGATAAACCAACTATCGGCACGTGCTGCGCAACTCTGCTGTAGACACTGACGAAAGTGCAGGAACAGTGTCTAATAAAGTAGATTAATACGCAGACATTCAAAAACCAAACTACCGAAGCAGTAGCTGGAACTAAATAATTCGCCCCTGCTTAGAAACTTGTAATACGAGGGCTATCCACAAAGAATATTACGTTTTCGTTTGTGTCCGTTAGGGGCTGGGCTAGCGCGGCCATCTTGTTGTCATGGCATTCCACCGCTCAGACGGCATCCTGCAGTGCTAGTGAGAGGTTCGTGCTGTACTCCGTTGAGTTACTGTGACAGTTTCAAATGTCAGCGTTAACAGAAAATGCCGCGAAGTGTGAAGTGCGTGCTGTAATATGGTTTCTGACTGCAAAAAAAATGTACACCGATAGAAATTTATCGGCAGCTTTGTGAAGTGTATGGGGACAACATAATCACTGAAGGTGGAGTGCGTCGATGGGTCATAAAATTTAAAAATGGCCGAACTAACTTTCACGACGGAGAGCGAAGTGGAAGACCCAGCATAGTGACTGCCGAACTTGTCGAAAAAGTCGATGCTGCGGTCCGTGAAAACCGTAACTTCACAATAACGGATCTCTCTATGAGTTTTCCACAAATTTCACGAAGTTTGTTGCACGAAATCATTACCGAAAAGCTTGGTTACCATAAGTTTTGTGCAAGATGGATACCAAAAATCATGACAGAGATTCACAAAAATCAGCGAATGGCTGCAGCGTTAACGTTTTTGGACGCTTACGAGAAAGATAGCAACTCATTACTCGATTGCATCGTTACTGGTGACGAAACATGTGTTAAGCATGTGAACTCCGAGACAAAATTGCAGTCAATGCAGTGGGGGCACACAAATTCCCCCCAAAACCCAAGAAATGCATGCAGACAATGTCGCAAGGAAGGTGATGGCGACTGTCTTTTGGGACAGAAAAGGTGCGATTTTTGTGGATTTCCTGGAAAGAGGCACTACAATAAACTCTGCACAATCTCGGAAGAGCAATACAAAACAAGCGCAGGGGAGAAGTTGGGCTCAAAGATCTTTCTGATTCACGACAACGCCCGGACCCACACGGCAAATGCCACTCGTGAAATTCTCGAATCTTTTAAGTGGGAGTTGTTTCCTCATCCGCCGTACAGTCCCGACCTGGCACCGAGCGACTCCCACTTATTCCCAGCAATGAAGAAGTGGCTGGCTGTGCAGCGTTTTGATGACGACGCACAGCTTCAAGAAGAGGTAACCACGTGGTTGAAGACGCAGGCGGCCGAATTTTACAACGAAGGAATTTCCAAGCTCGTCCATCGATACGATAAGTGCCTTAATTTAAATGGCAACTATTTAGAAAAGTAGTATTTAAGTGTGGATTTCATCTGTATATAATGAAAAAATTTCCAATAGTTTATTTATTTTTAATTACAAAACGTAATGTACTTTGTGGGTAGCCCTCGTATGTCACAAAATCGGCTTACTTTCCGACGCAAACGAAAACTGCGGCTATTAGATATTAAAGGAATACGCAGAAACTTAAGATACTAAACTATTAAAGCACCCAGATGATATTGTAAAATTCGCTCCTGGTTAGGAATTCGTAAAACTCACATGTTCTTCTGTGGGCCACAGTGTCAAGGGCAGCAGACACGGATAGAAGTCCTGTGGGGCTGTGACACTAAGGTCCCAGTGTGACAGCAGGTGCAGCCTGGTCCAGAACCAAAGGCAGCTGCGGACGCTGCCGCCTCATGGTCAGGCAGTGCTGTGGCTACTCAGCGATGACCAGGTCCCGAAATAGAACGAAACCCTGTCCTCCAATTGAGCCCCATTTCTACCCCACTACTACCCATTTGTTTCTTTAAAACCTGGTGTCTAATCACGCCTAATCATAACAAAAAGATTCGCTCGAGTTTGGTGGCATCGATGCGCTTACTACATTGTTCTTTGCTGGTGGCGCAGTTTACCACAGCGCTTCGCAGTGAAATTGCGCAACTGTTACTGTGCCCTACATGTCGACGTAGCACGGCTGGCAGCCAGCGCTGTTACTGCAGTACTTGTAAGTAGCCTGTTTGTATGTTGGCAGCCCTGTAGCCTTTGTTAATAATATCGCTGACAGCGCTCTGCGCCCTCGCCAAGAGTTTCTGTTGTTGGACGGAGTAGCAGTTAGTGAGGGGATAGAGAAGTGTATCGACATGTTTTCCTCAGTGTAGACTCTATGTTGGTAGGACACGAGATGTAAAGTGAAATGAAATTTCTTATAACAAAATGTGCAAGGAAAGTTACGACATTCCCACGCCCGGGTTCGATTCCCGGCGCGGTCAGGGATTTTCTCTGCCTCGTGATAACTGGGTGTTGTGTGATGTCCTTAGGTTAGTTAGGTTTAAGTAGTTCTAAGTTCTAGGGAACTGATGACCATATATGTCAAGTCCCACAGTGCTCAGAGCCATTTGAACCCTTTTTTAGCCATCCTGCATAAACATCGTACATCCTAGCAGTTGTATATCAGCCAAGTTGGGGATGATGCGATTCTGTAACATATCGACGTACCTCTCACCCGTCACGGTAACAGTTATACTGTCCAGCGCCATCTGTCGGACATTTTATGAACTTTTTTTGTTCTAATAAAGCCGCATGTCATTCCAAGCATGTGTGCCAATTTTTACAACCCTATCTACATTATTCCATGGTTTATTAAGTTTTCAAATTTATACTGACTTTTTGATTACCCGGTACATGAAGAAATGGGGGCTAGTAGATGCTACACAGATTTACAGAGAATATCTTATAAAAATCAAAAAACTTACATTACGTCTCACTTTGCATTGCCAGCTTCAAAGAGGTCTTTGTCTTGTGTGAAACGCTTCAGCAATGTTGCCATAGTTTGGATACAGAGTTGTAACTACTGTTCAAATTTTGTTACCATTCTATTTCAATGTCTTCCATGAACCATAGGCGTCTGTAGTAATTTACCGAGGGGCAGCGAGGACAAGAGTCTAAAACTGCAATTTTTTGTGCAAATCGGTTATCCGGCCCTTCTCATTCTCTAAATAATTCAATCCTCAAGGATAAAATGTAGGCTGTTTGGAAGGTGTTTGATTTGTTTTTATTTGGTCTAAAGAGTGTATCATCCCTGGAAAGAAAGAATAATATTACTTTCCAAGAAAAAACCAAAGAAAAAGCAACGTGATGAAAGAAAAGATGAAATTTATTACAAGTATATAAAAAGGGAAATGTATAGGTAGATACAGTGGGAATTAGTGAAGTTCGGTGGCAAGATAACAAGACTTTTGGTCAGGTGAATACAGGGTTATAAATACAAAATAAAATAGGGGTCATGCAGGAGTAGGTTTAATAATGAATAAAAAATAAGAGTGCGGGTAAGCTACTACAAACAGCATAGTGAACGCATTATTGTGGCCAAGATAGACTCGAAGCCCACGCCTACTACAATAGTACAAGTTTATATGCTAACTAGCTCTGCAGATGATAAAGAAATTGATTAAATGTATGACGACATGAAAGAAATTCAAGTAGTGAAGGGCGATGAAAATTTAATAATCATGGGTGACTGGAATTCGAGAGTAGGAAAAGGGAGAGAAGGAAACATAGTAGGTGAATATGGATTTGGGGTAAGAAACGAACGAGGAAGCCGTCTGGTAGAATTTTGCACAGAGCATAAATTAATCATAGCTAATACTTGGTTCAAGAATCATGAAAGAAGGTTGTATACGTGGAAGAACCCTGGAGATACTAAAAGGTATCAGATAGATAATATAATGGTAAGACAGAGATTTAGCAACCAGGTTTAAATTGTAAGACATTTCTGGGGGCAGATGTTCACTCTGACCACAATCTATTGTTATCAGCTGTTGATTAAAACTGAAGAAACTGCAAAAAGGTGGGAATTTAAGGAGATGGGACATGGATAAACTGAGTAAACCAGAGGTTGTAGAGAGTTTCAGGGAGAGCATAAGGGAACAATTGACAGCAATGGGGGAAAGAAATACAGTAGAAGAAAAATGGGTAGCTTTGAGGGATGAAATAGTGAAGGCAGTAGACGATCAAGTAGGTAAAAAGACGAGACTGGTAGAAATCCTTGGGTAAGAGAAGAAATATTGAATTTAATTGATGAAAGGAGAAAATATAAAAATGCAGTAAATAAAGCAGGCAAAAAGGAATACAAACGTCTCAAAAATGAGATCGGCAGGAAGTGCGAAATGGCTAAGCAGGGATGGCTAGACGAAAAATGTAAGGATGTAGAGGGTTATCTCACTAGGGGTAAGATGGATACTGCCTACAGGAAAATTAAAGAGACCTTTGGAGGAAAGAGAAGCACTTGTATGAATATCAAGAGCTCAGATGGAAACTCAGTTCTAAGCAAAGAAGAGAAAGCAGAAAGGTGGAAGGAGTATATAGAGGGTTTATACAAGGGCGATGTACTTGAGGACAATATTTTGGAAATGGAAGAGGATGCAGATGAAGATGAAACGGAAGATACGATACTTCGTGAAGAGTTTGACAGAGCATTAGAGCACTGAAAGACCTGAGTTGAAACAAGGCCCCGGGAGTAGACAACATTCCATTAGAACTACTGACGGGAGAGCCAGTCATGAGAAAAATCTACTACCTGGTGAGGAAGATGTATAAGTCAGGCGAAATACCCACAGATTTCAAGATGAATATAATTATTCCAATCCCAAAGAAAGTAGGTGTTGACAGATGTGAAAATTACCGAATTAGCAGTTTAATAAGTCACAGCTGCAAAATACTAACGCGAATTCTTTACAGATGAATGGAAAAACTGGTAGAAGTCGACCTCCGGGAAGATCAGTTTGGATTCCGTAGAAATGTTGGACCTTACGACTTATCTTAGAAGAAAGATTAAGGAAAGCCAAACCTACGTTTTTAGCATTTGTAGACTTAGAGAAAGCTTTTGACAATGTTGACTGGAATACTGTCTTTCAAGTTCTAAAGGTAGCAGGGGTAAAATACAGGGAGCTAAAGGCTATTTATAATTTGTACAGAAACCAGATGGCAGTTATAAGAGTCGAGGGGCATTAAAGGGAAACGGTGGTTGGGAAGGGAGTGAGACAGGTTTGTAGCCTGTCCCCGATGTTATTCAATCTGTATATTGAGGAAGCAGTAAAGGAAACAAAAGAAAAATTCGGAGTAGGTATTAAAATCCATGGAGAAGAAATAAAAACTTTGAGGTTCGCCGATGACATTGTAATTCTGTCAGAGACAGCAAAGGACTTGGAAGAGCAGCTGAACGGAATGGATGGTGTCTTGAAAGGAGCATACAAGATGAACATCAACAAAATCAAAACGAGGATAATTGAATGTAGTCGAATTAAGTTGGGTGATGCTGAGCGAATCAGATTAGGATATGAGAGGCTTAAAGTAGTAAATGGGTTTTGCTATTTGTGGATATAAAATGTAGACTGGCAATGGCAAGGAAAGCGTTTCCGAAGAAGAGGAATATGTTAAGATCAAGTATAGATTTAAGTGTCAGGAAGTCGTTTCTGAAAGTATTTGTATGGAGAGTAGCCATGTATGGAAGTGAAACATGGACGATAAATAGTTTAGACAAGAAGAGAATAGAAGCTTTCCAAATGTGGTGCTAAAGAAGAATGCTGAATATCAGATGGTGGGTACATCACCTACGTATTGAGGAGGTATTGAATAGAATAGGGGTGAAGTTTGTGGCACAACTTGACTAGAAGAAAGGACCGGTTGGTAGGGCATGTTCTGAGGCATCAAGGGATCACAAATTTAGCATTGGAGGGCAGCGTGTAGGGTAAAAATCGCTGAGGGAGACCAAGAGATGTATACACTAAGCAGATTCAGAAGGATGTAGGTTGCATTAAGTACTGGGAGATGAAGAAGCTTGCACAGGATAGTGTAGCATGGAGAGCTGCCCCAAACCAGTCTCAGGACTGAAGACCACAACAACAACAACAACAACAACAAGCATACGATAGCTTTGTGTTAAAACAGAATTTTAAATGCTGTCATATGAGTGAATAAGAGGTTATTGAGTAAATATAGAAAAATACGTTCGCTAAAAAAAATATTAGGTAATGTAAAATAAAATCATGTTTTCACGATGTATCACTGATGTATCTTAAAAGGAATCGGCTATTCTAACATTCGTATCATCTCTGACCAGCGGACATGTTAAATGTCTGCTATCTTAATTCGTACAATGACAAAAGAAAGATAAATTTCAATATTTCTTGAAGTCTGATTTTAAAAGGGAAATGTTTACTCTCATATAGAGACACAATTTTTTTGAGTTATCAATTTTGTGACAGTTTTGATGCAGCCTCCCACGAATGAATTCATCTCCTGTGCCAACCTATCCACGTGAGACTATCAACTTCAACCTACGTACTCAATTATTTTCTGTCTTTGTCTTCGCTACAGTTTCCACCCTCTGGTACCACAGAAGTTATTCCGTGATGTCTCAACAGAACCATCCCGTCCCTTTTTCCTCGTCAGTGCTTTCCATACACTCCTTTCCTCGTTGATTCTTCGAACCTCCTCATTCCATACCTTGTCAGTCCATCTAATTTTCAACATTTTTCTGCAGCACCACATCGCACGGGCTTCGATTCTTTTCCCTTCAATTTTTCCCACAGTCCATGCCTCACTTCCAAACAACATTGTGCTCCAGACGCACATTCTCAGATATTTCTTCCTCTAGTTACGACCTATGTTTCACGCTACTAGACTTCTCTTGACCGGGAATGTCCTGCTTGCCACTGCTAGTCTGCTTTTTAGGCCCTCCTCGCTCCTTCAGTCATGGATTATTTCGCTTTCTAGGTAGCACAGTTCCGTAACTTCGTCTACTTCTTGATCCCCAATTCCGAGGATGACTTTCTCGCTGTTCTTATTTCTGCACTTCTCATTGCTTTCGTCTCATTAGACTGTTCATTCCATTCAACAGATCCTGTAATTCTTCTTTGTGCAGACTGAACAGTAGCGACATCCCTGTCTTACGAACTTTTTAAACCTAGCACTTCGTTCTTGTTCTTCCACTGCTATTGTTCCCTCACGGTTAAACCTTTTTAATCCTAGCACTTCGTTCTTGTTCTTCTAGTGTTACTGTTCCCTCATGGTTCTTCTACATATTGTATACTATCCGCCTTTCCCTATCTCATAATTTCGAACATCATGCACAATTTTACTCCGGCCAACGCTCTTTCAAGTCGAGAAATCCTATGAATGTGTCGATTTTTCTTCAGTCTTGCTTCCATTATGGGGGACTAGTCCGGAACCTTTTGCCACTGAAGAGTTCATCGTTACATTACTAGGGGCGTTCAATAACTTTTCTCAGAACATATTTATTGTTGAGAGTCTGAATTTGGTGACACCATGTCCACGGCATATTTTTCTGCGTAGTCTCCATCACGTTCTATGGCCGTACACCAACGTTGTGAAAGTGTATGTATTCCCTGCTAGTAAAAGCTCTTGACCTGCAGTTGTAACTATGTTTTCACTGCATGACTGACACTCTCGTCATCTTCTAAGTGTTATCCCAGTAGAGAATCTTTATGCTCCAACAATTCAGATCAAATGGCCTTTCTTTGAATCTTGTGGCCCGCTGTGAGAATTCGTGGATCCCATCGTGAGCACCTCTTTGAATATCCGAGAGTCTCGATCGTTGCAGACGCGCTTCCAGTGCTGACCAAGAACTGTAGCGCCAACTGTCGAGATGTGATGCGCCGGTCGACACGAATCTACACTGCACGGTTCAGCATGTCTGGAGCAGTGGCTGTGACAGGACGTCCCGAGCGTGGCTGTTCATGGAGCTCTGTTTCTGCATTTCCTGAGGCCGTAACTCTCTGCACATCGCCCAACTGTACTCCTATCAATTGCAGCATCGCCATTCATTGCACACAAACGTTTATGGATGGTCACCATGGTTTCCTTTTCTGCACACAAGAATTTAATAACAGCACGCTGCTTGTATGTAGCCGCCATATTGACACTGTGCTACGGCTCTGCCATCTGCCAGAACGGTTCGGGACTTCACCTGCGCACAGAACAAACATCAAATGTGAAGCATCAAGAAGACGTTAGTCTATGTATATTAATGGCTTTTTTTTTAAAAAAAAAAAAAAGTGAGTTATTACTTATTGAACGACCCTCGTATTTCAGTGGCATGTTCTGTGAATACGGATTGTGTTTATTTAATACAGCGGTTTGCACTGCGTTCTCCATCCATATACCATTGATCATTGCTGATTCATCCGCCTTTTATAATCTGTCGGTAAACTGAAGAGCGAGCGAGCGAGTCCCCACTCTGCCAACCCACCTACGTCACAGGGCGCTTCCACAGGTTATTTCACAACGTAGTACCGGCCCTGTCGCGGCGCGCGATTTAAAACTGTGGCGATGCCGTGTACAGATAGATACATCTCGGCTGCGTTTATTTTTATACAAATGCATTAAGACCGTAAGGAACACAAAAAAAACGATAGCTTCTTCCGAAACACAACATTATAGAGTAAATAATATGAATATAAGAACGGAAGTCGGGATTTTACTACAAACATAGAACCAAATGACTGTTCATGTGAATGAATGTTCCTCTATTGCTATTCGTAAAACGAGTCCCATATAATGTAATCAGTCTGTAGAATTTATGTTCTTACTTTGCGTTTATACTAAAAGGTAGAAGTTTTCTTTGAAGGATTGCATTAAAACTTAACAGTTTTTGCAACAGGAAGTGTGTTGAAAAAGTAAGCATAAATTTATAATTTTGAGTGTTGTATTAGTCCGATTTGCACTACTTTTTTGTCGCTGTCTACATAAACATGCCACAAAAGTATGTGTACAATGTTATCCATGTTGGGTATTTACTCTGTCGCCAGCTGTCAAAGGTTATATGTACTTTGCTAGCATCAACGTGTATTTGTTTGTAAAAAATTAATTTATAAAATCTATATTAAATTTTGTTAAAAGAATGGAATAACGTGTATGAAATTTTTAAAAATGTTAAATATTGCTTTTGGTGAGCCTGTTATGGGTAAACCAAGGTTAAAAAAATGCTCTGAGCACTACGGGACTTAATTTCTAAGGCCATCAGTCCCCTAGAACTTAGAACTAATTAAACCTAACTAACCTAAGGACATCACACACATCCATGCCCGAGGCAGGATTCGAACCTGCGACCGGAGCGGTCGCGCAGTTCCAGACTGTAGCGCCTAGAACCGCTCCGCCACCCTGGCCGGCAGTAAACCAAGGGCAGACAAATGGTATAAACATCTCAAAGTAGGCCTTCAAGGACAGCGGTTTTACAAGCATGGATGAGATTAAAAACGCACAGTTAAGAGACCTATAAACTATCCCGAAAAACAGTTTCGGGAATTAGAAAAAGCACTGGCATAATGTATAGTATGTAATGGGGAATAATTTGAAGATTATTACATTGCTATAGATTAACAAATAAAGTTCTTACCAAAAAATAAAAATTTATATGCGAACGCACCTTGTATGTCAAGCTTTTTGCTTGGAAGTCCAGAATCGGTGTACATGTTTCGAAGGGAATTTTAGCAGTGTTTAGAATAGCAATGTTTTAAGCAATATGTCTTAGAATCAAGTGAATATTAAGAGAGATAGAGATTTAGTGCTCCATAAGCATCAAATGTTTTACGTTATTTTGAAACTGTCTATAATGATGGGTTTCCTCCGAAAATTACTAGTTTTCCTTCGTGGCGATTCCAGTAAACCATGCGGCTTGTTTTTGCGTTCCTTCCTTATGTGTCCTATTCGACGAGGCTGACGTTTGCATAAATTGCAGCCCTTTGATTGGACGGTAATATTAGTCAAGAGTTCTTTTTGGGTCGCGTCTTTAATACACTCTGCAATAATATTAAGAGACGATCGAACGCTCAATACTCCGCAAACATTCTGCACATTTTCTTGCGATGCTAGACTATTATCCATCAGTTCCGGATATCGAAGCATATCAGTAAGTGTACAGAGGTATCTGACTGACACTGGCAACTAAGATCCCACGAACAAAAACGGTGTATATCACTACACGCCGATCTGCACTGCCAGACAGATAACAGGCAACAGATTTTCGGTGCCCCTGTAGGCCGGTGGCAGCGTTCTTCCGGGAAAGGCCCTTACCCCACCAAAAGCGCTGCTCGTTCTTGAGTTTACAGACAGACTATAGGGGCAGTGTTGCAGCCAAGGACAAGAGAGTGCCCTGAACCTTTGTCCTCTTTTCCGCCCCCACTGACAACGCTGTTGGCAGAACGAGGTTTCTTATGACAGAAGTCTTCGGGGGATCTGTGCTCATTCAAAACGTAAAAAATGGTGACGGGTTTCGAACATAGGACTGAGGTAATTTTGACAGCCCGTCAAAGACACTACTCTTTTCCTTTTTTTGTTTTGTCTCGGCAGACATCACATAACACTCATTCAAGTTAATCGTTGATTCTTTTATTCAGTTTTTGTTTATTACAGAGGGCAGCCAGCCCTGTGACCGAACTGAGCTACCGTGCTGACGTTGACACAGGTGATAACCCCAAGACCTAAGATCGTAGCATACACTCTAAGCAGTCTACTCAACGTCAAATCAATTGCTCACGATGCCGACCAGTTTGTAGTGTCACTTCGATTCCCCGTGACAGCGGTGCAGCAAATGATACGCTTTTAGACAACTCTGTAGGGTCCGTTTACACATGCGCTGCCAGTGCAGTGTGTTGACGAGCATCATGAAACTTACTCTTTGGACGTCCTTCCCGGGGATCGTGATGACAGTCTGACCTGACAGTATGTCTACATCCATCGTTACGTTCCATCTGCCACAGAAGTTTCCTGTCGGAAACTGCGATGGTGGCCGCTTCAGTACGTAGTGACAGGTGGCAAGCAGGCGTGCAGCTAGCTGATGTTATCCCAGTGAGCGAGTCATGCCGGAAAATGGGACCAGTGCTGGCCAAGCAGTTTGGCGTGTTTTATTTGGACTGCCTGCTCTGTGCTGAGTGCAGCTCATGCGGTGCAAGAAGCGTTAACTTCCTTTTGCTTTTGGCCACACATTTGCAATTCATTCCTGTTCCACCTAATGCTCTCAGGATTCAATTACACTCTCGGCCAGGGTCCATTCAGCCCATTATCCTCTAAATTGCAAGGGGAGGACAAGAGTAATTTCTCAGAAACCACAGAGGGGGGGGAGTGAGTGAGTGAGTAAGTGAGTGAGTGAGTGAGAGAGAGAGAGAGAGAGAGAGAGAGAGGGAGAAGGAGGTGAAGCGGGTACTATGAAAGACTCAACAAGGGGAAGAGCAACTGTCTGACGCGATATACCGGGTCTTTGTCTTTCACACAAGACAAAGACTTCCTTGAAGCTGTCGATGCAAAGTGAGACGTAATGTAAGTTTTTTTGATTTTTATAAGATATTCTCTGTAAATTTGTGTAGCATCTCCTAGCCTCCATTTCTTCATATACCGGGTGATCAAAAAATCAACATAAATTTGAAAACTCAATAAATAACGAAATAACGTAGACAGAGGGGTACAAATTGACACACATGCTTGGAATCACATGGGGTTTCACTAGAACCAAAAAAATACAAAAGTTCAAAAATGTCCGACAGATGGCGCTTCATCTGATCAGAATAGCAATAATTAGCATAACAAAGTAAGACAAAGCAAAGATGATGTTCTTTACAGGTAATGCTCAATATGTTTACCATCATTCCTCAACAATAGCTGTAGTCAAGGAAAAATGTGAACAGCACTATAAAGCATGCCCGGAGTTATAGTGAGGCATTGGCGTCGGATGTTGTCTTTCAGCATCCCTAGAGATGTCGGTCGATCACGATACGCTTGCGACTTCAGGTAACTCCAAAGCCAATAATCGCATGGTCTGAGGACCTTGGAGGCCAAGCATGACGAAAGTGGCGGCTTAGCACACGATCATCACCAAACGACACGCGCAAGAGATCTTCCACGCGTCCAGTAACATGGGGCGAAGCGCCATCCTGCATTGTCCGCAGCTCGTGGTCGTGCGGTAGCGTTCTCGCTTCCCACCCCGGGGTTCTGGGTTCGATTCCCGGCGGGGTCAGGGATTTTCTCTGCCTCGTGATGACTGGGTGTTGTGTGATGTCCTTAGGTTAGTTAGGTTTAAGTAGTTCTAAGTTCTAGGGAACTGATGACCATAGATGTTAAGTCCCATAGTGCTCAGAGCCATCGAACCCTTTTTTGTCCATCCTGCATAAACATCGTACATCCTAGCAGTTATTTATCAGCCAGGTTGGGGATGATGCGATTCTGTAACATATCTGCGTACCTCTCACCCGTCACTGTAGCAGTTTTGCTGTCCAGCGCCATCTGTCGGACATTTTGTGAACTTTTTTTGTTCTAATAAAGCCGCATGCCATTCCAAGCATGTGTGTCAATTTTTACCACCCTATCTACATTATTCCATGGTTTATTAAGTTTTCAAATTTATACTGACTTTTTGATCACCCGGTATATGAAGAAATGGGGGCTAGGATATGCTACACAAATTTACAGAGAATATCTTATAGAAATAAAAAAAAAACTTACATTACGTCTCACTTTGCATCGCCAGCTTCAAAGAAGTCTTTGTCTTGTGTGAAACGCTTCAGCGATGTTGCCATAGTTTGGATACAGAGGTGTAACTACTGTTCAAATTTTGTTACCATTCTATTTGAATCTCTTCCATGAAGCATAGGCGTCTGTAGTAATTTACCGAGGGGCAGCGAGGACAAGATTCTAAAACTGCAATTTTTTGTGCAAATAATTCAATCCTCAAGGATAAAATGTGTATTGAATAGACTTAGTAGAAAAGAAACTGCAGTGCCAGTAGGTGAAAGAGGTGGCGCAGACACTTGAACATTTATTGAATGGGTAGAACGTGAACCAAGTTCACTTGAACTACACTACACAACAGAATTAAGGGATCACTTCTTTGAAACTACATCTACATGATTAATCTGCAATTCACATTTAAGTGCTTGCAGAGGGTTCATCGAAGCACAATCATACCATCTCTCTACCATTCCACTCCAGAACAGCGCGCGGGAAAAACGAACACCTAAACATTTCCGTTCGAGCTCTGATTTCTCTTATTTTATTTTGATGATCATTCCTACCTCTGTAGGTTGGGCTCAACAAAATATTTTCGCATTCAGAAGAGAAAGTTGGTAACTGAAATTTCGTAAATAGCTCTCGCCGCGACGAAAAACGTCTTTTCTTTAATGACTTACATCCCAACTCGCATATCATATCTGACACACTATCTCCCCTATTACGTGAAAATACAGAATGAGCTGCCCTTTTTTGCACCCTTTCGATGTCCTCCGTCAATTCCATCTGGTAAGGATCCCACACCGCGCAGCAATATTCTAACAGAGGATGAACGAGTGTAGCGTAAGCTGTCTCTTTAGTGGACTTGTTTCATCTTCTAAGTGTCCTGCCAATGAAACGCAACCTTTGGCTCGCCTTCCCCACAATATTATCTATGTGGTCTTTCCAACTAAAGTTGTTCGTAATTTTAACACCCAGGTACTTAGTTGAATTGACAGCCTTGAGAATTGTACTATTTATCGAGTAATCGAATTCCAACGAATTTCTTTTGGAACTCATGTGGATCACCTCACACTTTTCGTTATTTAGCGTCAACTGCCACCTGCCACACCATACAGCAATCTTTTCTAAATCGCTTTGCAACTGATACTGGTCTTCGGATGACCTTACTAGACGGTAAATTACAGCATCATCTGCGAACAACCTACGAGATCTGCTCAGATTGTCACGCAGGTTATTTATATAGATGAGGAACAGCGGAGGTCCCAGGACGTTTCACTGGGGAACACCTGATATTACTTCAGTTTTACTCGATGATTTGCCGTCTATTAATACGAACTGTGACCTTCCTGACAGGAAATCACGAATCCAGTCGCACAACTGAGACGATACACCATTTGCCCGCAGCTTGATTAGAAGTCGCTTCTGAGGAACGGTGTCAAAAGCTTTCCGGAAATCTAGAAATACGGAATGAAGTTGAGATCCCCTGTCGATGGCGGCCATTACTTCGTGCGAATAAAGAGCTAGCAGCGTTGCACAAGAACGATGTTCTCTGAAACCATGCTGATTACGTGTCAATAGATCGTTCCCTTCGAGGTGATTCATAATGTTTGAATACAGGATATGCTCCAAAACCCTACGGCAAACCGACGTCAATGATACAGGTTTGTAGTTCGATGGATTACTCCCACTACCCTTTTTAAACACTGGTGCCACCTGCACAATTTTCTAATCTGTAGGTACAGATCTATCGGTTAGCGAGCGGTTGTATATGATTGCTAAGTAGGAAGCTATTGTATCAGCGTAATCTGAAAGGAACCTAATCTGTAAAGAATCTGCACCTGAATACTTGCCCGTATCAAGCGATTTGAGTTGTTTCGCAACCGCTAAGGTATCTACTTCTAAGAAACTCATGCTAGCAGCTGTTCGTGGTTCAAATTCTGGAATATTCCATTCGCTTTCCCTGGTGAAGGAATTTCGGAAAACTGCCTTTAATCACTCCACTTTAGCCGCAGAGTCGTCGGTAACAGTACCATCGGCACTGTGTAGCGAAGGTATTGACTGCGTCTTGCTGCTTGTGTACTTTACATACGACCAGAATTTCTTCGGATCTTGTACCAAATTTCGAGACACTGTTTCGTTGTGGAACCTATTAAAGGCATCTCGCATTGAAGTACGTGCCAAATTTTGCGCGTGTCCCTAACTGTCTCCCACTGCGACGCGTAAGTTTGAAATTTGGCTCACAGCTGCCTGCGACCTTCTTCTGTAACGGTGCAAGACCGTGCACCATGCGGTGTCACTCTCAAGCTCAACTAAGTTTGAGACAGCAAGGTGCCATTAAAAAAAATTGCCACATGGACACCAAATCCCACCACAATTCTATCCAACGCCACCGTGGTCGTGTCGCATGATGGGATGGTCGTCACACCGCCTCTTACCCACGTTTCACGTATTCTTCTAATACCCCTACGATGGCGACCAGAATCGCTACGCCCAGCGGTGATATCACTTGGCTTTTCTTGTGAGTGGCCGAGAAAAACATTTCGAACACACCGCTGCTCAGAACCGACACAGAAAAGCCTCACGGAATGGCAAAAGCGGCGTCAATGAAACCACCCCTGTCATTGGGAGGTCCACACATTTCGCGCTCAAAAACGACAGGAAGACGTTCTTGACAACCTCTGCTGCTGCTGACATCTCCATCGTGCTTCAATCTTTATCTAAGGTCATTGTAAACTGGTAACGCCATTGAACGTTACCTCACACCTTTGGCGTGCAGTGCAACTGCAATTTTTGCTCTACAGTACAGGGTGGAGCTATGGGGGACTAATCAACACCATTCGACGAAATGTGAACGTGATTCGAAGCAGCAAAGCGTGACTTAGCTTTCTTTACTTCCCAGTTTCAGATCCTGGCGTGATCATGGAGGTTTGCGACGTTGACATATGAGCGAATAAAACGGCACAATATCTGAATAAGGCAGTACAGTTAAACAATAACTTACTAGCACCTGTCCACATACATTGAGAATTTAAAAAATGTGCGTTTACAGAGAAAAGCCACAGAAAATAGCCGCAGGCGCTTCCAGGTGGGCAACCACTTGACACACCTCTCATGCGGGTTACCTACTTGCAGGAGCATGGGGGCTGCTTCGCAAATTTTCTCTGTAAAGTCACATTTTTTATGATTCTTTGTAAATGTGGGTGTGTGGCACACAGGGTTTGCTGAACTGATGTGTCTTAGAAGAATCTTTCTCTGTTTTATTCATGCATGTTTCAATGTCACACCCCTCTGTGATCATGCCACTGGAAGGTGTCAAACATGACCACTGAGAAAGCATACAAACCGTTTTCTGCTTAGGATCACGTTCAGATATGGTCAACAGCCTTTGAACGGTCGCTGTTGGTAATACAGAGCAGAAAGAGCAGTCGTAGTGCTCTTGAAACCAGTGGGGTTGCATCCAATGCGGTTGCAGCCCCACAATACCATCAAGAAGGTTTGAATTGCCCAGCAGTTGACAACAGTGTCAAAGGCTGTCAAAGGTTGTTCACTGCAGCCCATAACTGCGGTTTTAGACCGCGCAGAGAGTGACGATGAATGTCACAAAGATAGGGGAGGTTTAATTGATCCTCTATCATAATAATGATTCGATTAACATGCTTGCTTACCTGCAGTTAATTTTCTTTTTATTGTGTTCAACAAACTTAAGGTGAGAGAATTCATATTTTGTATTCTCCCCATTTGCCCAATGCTTTTATATGATATTAAGCAGTTTATATTGAATTTTATTATCGCTGTAAACAAACGTAGTTACAATGTACTTTTATTTTCATTTAATTGCCTTTTTTCATAAAATTTTGGAATTTAAAAAGACCACAATTTTATTTAAAAAAAAGAGTAAAATTATTTAAAATTACAGGAGAAACTGCGAAGTGAAAAATTAACAAGAAAATGGGTTCATAATGAATGAGAGTTCACAAAAGAATAGAACTTAAATATTAAACCATTAGGAATGTAACTAAGAAAATAAACTTTTGTGGCAATCATTGTTTTGTCTCTACATGTTTTTCCTCCAGACTGAAAAATCTGCCGTCAGTGAACTGGCTGATTTTGATTGAGTTTTTAATTTTTTTTGGGGGGGGGGGGGGGAGGAGGAGGTGGTCATCAGTCTTCTGACTGGTTTGATGTGGCTCTCCTGTGCCAGCCTCTTCATCCCATACGTCTTCAATTATTGCTGGATGTATTCCAATCTCTGTCTTCCTCTACAGTTTCTGCCGTCTATAACTCCCTCTAGAGCCATGGAAATCATTCCCCGATGTCTTTATTGACGTCCTACCATCCTGTCATGTCTTCTTGTCAGTGTTTCCCCACATATTCCTTTCCTCTCTGATTCTGCGTGGAGCCTCCTCATTCCTTACCTTATCAGTCCACCTAATTTTCAACATTCGTCTATAGCACCACATCTCAAACACATCGATTCTCTTGTGTTTCGGTTTTCCCATAGCTCATGTTTCACTGCCATACCGTGCTGTATTACAGGCGTACATTCTCAGAAATTTCTTCCTCAAATTAAGGCCTATGTTTCATACTAGTAGACCTCTCTTGGCCAGGAATGCCCTTTTTGCCGTTGCTAGTCTCCTTTTTACGTCCTCCTTACTCCGTCCGTCACTCATTATTTTACTGCCTAGGTAGCAGAATTTCTTAACTTCATCTACTTCGTGACCACCGATCTTGATATTAAGTTTCTCACTGTTCTCATTTCTACTACTTCTCATTACGTTCGTCTTTCTTAAATTTACTCTTAATCCATACTCGCTACTCGTTATGCTGTTCATTCCTTTTGGCAGATCATGTAATTCTTCTTCACTTACACACGGGATAGCAATGTCATCAGCAAATCGTATCATTGATGTCCTTCCACCTTGAATTTCAGTTCCACTCCTGAACCTTTCTTTTATTTCCATCATTGCTTCTTCGATGTACAGATTGAACAGTAGGGGCTAAAGACTTCATCCTCGTGTTACACTCTTTTTAATACGAGCACTTCATTCATGGTCGTCCACTCTTATTATTCCCTCTTGGCTGTTGTATATATTGTATATGACCCGTCTATCCCTATAGCTTACCCTTATATTTCTCAGATTTTCGAACATCTTGCATCATCTTACATTGTCAAAAGCTTTTTCCAGGTCAACACATCCTTTGAACGTGTATTGGTTTTTCTTTAGTCCTCCTTCCATTATCAATCGCAACGTCGTAATTGCCTTTATAATGCCTTTAACTTTTCTAAAGCCAAACTAATCATCATCTAGCACATCCCTAATTTTCTTTTCCATTCTTTCAATGTATTAATTTTTTTCAGCAACATGTAAGCATGAGCTATTAAACTGATTCTGAGATACTTATTGCGTTTGTGAGCTCTTGCCGTCTTCCTAATTGTGCGGACGATATTTTCCCGAAAGTCAGATGGTATGACGCTAGAATTACGCGTTCTACACACCAACGTGAATAGTCGTTTTGTTCTCACTTCCACAAATGATTTTAGATATTCTGATGGAATGTTATCTATCCATTCTGCCTTATTAGAGCTAATACCTATCTCTCATGAATTCTAACATTGGATCCCCTACCTCTTCTAAATCGACTCCTGTTTCTTCTTCTATAACATCAGACAAATATTCCCACTCCTAGAGGATTTCAATGTATTCATTCCCCCTATTCACTCTCTCATCTTCATTTAACTGTGGAACTACCGTTGCTCTCTTAATGTTACCACCCTTGCTTTTACTGTCACCAAAGCTTGTTTTGTCTTTCTTGTATGCTGAGTCTCTACCTCCGACAATCATATCTCTTTCGGTTTCTTCACATTTTTATGAGCCATTTCGTCTTACGTTCCCAGCACTTGGTATTGATTTTATTCCTCAGCCGTTGTACTTCTGTATTCCCAAGTTTTCCGGAATATTTTTGTACTTCCTCCTTTCATCGATCAACCGTACTATTTTTTCCGTCACCCATGATATCTTCTCAGTTACCAACTTTGTACCTATGTTTTCCTTCCCAACTTTTGTGAGGGCCCTATTTAAAGATGTCTAATCTTCTTCAACTGTACTGCCTATTGCTGCTGTATCTATAGCTTTAGAGAACTTCAACCATATCTCTTCTTTCCTTAGTACTTCCGTATCTAACTTCTTTGTGTATTGGTTCTTCCTGACTAACGTCTTAAATTTCAGACTAGTCTTGAACTCTACTATATTGTGATGAGAGTCTATATCTGCTCCTGCGTACGCCTTATAATCCAGTATCTGATTTCGGGATCTCTAACCTGATGTAATCTAACTGAAATCTCCCCATATCACCGGGCCTTTTCCAAATGAACCTCTTCATCTTGTGATTCTTGAACAGAGTATTCGCTTTTGCTAGCTGAATCTTGTTACAGAACTCAATTAACCTTTCGCATTCCTTGTCCCAAGCCCATATTCTCCTGTAACCTTTTCATCTACTCCTTCCACAACATCAGCATTCCAGTCTCTCATGACTATTAGATTTTAATCTCCGTTTACATACTTTATTACTCTTCCAGTATCCTCATTTACTTTCTCTACCTCTTTATCTTCAACCTGCGACCTCGGCATTTATACCTGAACTGTCGTTGTCGCTGTAGGTTTGCTGTCGATTCTGATAAGAACAACCCTATCGCTCAACTGTTCAAAGAAAAACACTCTCTGCCCTACCATTCTATTCATAACGAATCCTATTTTCGTTATACCATACTCTACTGCTTTTGAAATTAACCTCTATTCATCTGGCCAGAAATACTTGCCTCCTTTCTATTTCACTCCAATGGTCCCTGTTATATCTAGATAAAGCCTTTGCATTTCCCTTTTCAGATTTTCTAGTTTCCCTGCCACGTTCAACCTTCTTACATTTTACACCCCGACTCATGGAACGTTATCCTTTCCATGATTATTCAATCTTTTTCTCATAGTCACCTTCTCCTTGACAATTCCCACCCGGAGATCCGAATGGGGAATTGTTGAGGAATTTTTTGCCAGCGGAGAGATCGTCATGACACTTTTTCAGTTACAGGCCACACTTCCTGTGGATACACGTTACGTGTCTTTAAAGCAGTGGTTTCCCACCCCTAGGACAAGACAGTGCTAAGGACCTCTGTCCGTTCCTTCGCTCTGTTTCAGATGGCAGTTAGCAGAATGAGGGTGACTTCTTATGCCGGAAATCTTCTGCCACCAGTGATGATTAATACTCAAAATGTAAGCAGTGGCGGGTTTCGAACCCGTGACTGAGGATGGTTTGATTACCAACCGAAGACGCTATCCCTAACCACGGTTATATGAAATAATGAAATATGAAATTTTTGTTTCCTTCGGGACCAGTCAGATAGGCAGTTTCTGACTACAAACCATGAGACGATTCTAGCCGTTTAGTGATGTAGATCAGTTGGGCAGTATCGAGACGAAATAAACGTTATAGCTAGTTAAATACATGGGAATTCAATTCTGGGACTTAACATCTGAGGTCACCAGTCTCCTAGAACTTAGAACTACTTAAACCTAACTGACCTAATGACATCACACACATCCATACCCGAGGCAGGATTCGAACCTGCGACCGTAGCTGTCGCACGGTTCCAGACTGAAGCGCCTAGAGCCACTCGGCCACTCCGACCGGCCCAGTCTTGCAGATGACTATGATACAGAGTTACAATTGCTATCCTTCCAACGTCAGTTTCATTTTCAGAAAGAGGAAGAACTCTCAAGGCGCTTCGTCAGGGGATTCGGGTGGGTGGCGGACAGCTGTCACGTCGCTTTTTCCCTAGGAATTCCCTCACTGTTTGAGAGGTGTGTGTAGTTGCACTGTGTAATGCCACTTCTTCGGACGAGAAATAAAAATCAAAAATTAGCTCCCTAACCCCAAAGATTTTCCCCCCAAGTCCCAAAAGTGAATAAGTGAACGAAGTTCCATTTATCATTATTATTAGGACAAGCAATCTACGGAAGAAAGATTAAATTTCATTAAAATTAAAATCAAAATCAAAATAAATCGCAAAATTAGCATAAATTAATATTCGCAAAGTAGAACCAACGATCCCAAAGAATACTCCGTGTGAGTACTCTTTGGGAATCATGAGTAACGACTAAGTATAATTTAATGCATTGTCACTACATTACGAGAGTTAGCCGAAGCAGGTCATATACTTGAATGCTCGTACATGTAGGCGCGCTTAGATTGTTTTGAGATTGAATAATTGCGAACTGTTATGACGCAGTAATACGATCTTCTGACTTCAAATATCACGGCATTAGAATTCGAACGAAGGACTTTTACCAAATAGAATAAAGTGAACTTTTAACTACATAACTGAACTAAACATTACTTAGTGGGGGACTGATGACCTTAGCTGTTTAGTCCCCCTTAAACATCCCAACAACAACAACATTACTTAGACAGTGATTTAGGCAACGAACACTGATAGACACGTTTTCATTCATAACAGCCAGTGGTTTATGGAACTTCAGTGATAGGTCCGAAGCATATAATATAAATCGCTCCAACACCTGGGAAAGTTTTCTTCTCAAGGCTCTGCTAGGAAGTGACTGATATTGTGCAATAAAACACCCTCTCGTGCCAAGTCGTGCATTTGTGATTTAAAATTCTATCAAATTATTGACATGAAACTCCCTGGTAATAATTACGCGCAGCGATAATATTTGACTGTAGCGCTCGACGCTTGTGTAGAATCTTTGACTCAAATAACAAGCCCACTGTTACGATTTCTTAGATACTTGAAATTACGGCCAGCTTTTAGGGAATTTGTTCTGGATGTGACTGTATTGGTTTTATCCTTAATGTTTCGTCATTAATCAGTTAAACATCGATTACGAACGATTAATTACGATTCTTGGTGAAGTAAATATCTCACGCACGTCGACATTTCGGCTCAGCACTGTTATTTTGTATAACGTCGTCTTCGTAACTTGATAACGATCTCAACACTCTACCGACTGCCGCCGAGTTTTAGCCGAGGCCAAGTACAAATGAAACCAAATCATGAAGAAGAAGAGCCGTTATAACTGTCATGATGCAACAGCGATTCTTTGTTCTCTCAAATATTAGGCCGTTCACATCTGGCAACTTAGTCTCCTCAAAAAAAAAAAAATAAATAAATAAATAAATAAATAAAAATAAAATGGCGGCAGAAATTCCCAGGGACTGTCTGACCACAAGGAAAATACTCCTTTCGGACAATTGAGTTTGTGTACAAGAAAATAATTAGCACTGCCTCAACGCTCCCGCGTGCTTGGCGCGGTTTTTATGCCGCAGAAATTGTAATGCCTTTCACTGTGGAGATGTCTGTTTTGTTTCATATTCATAACCGTACACTCACGATTCATCGGCTGTGTTGCCGTGGACTGGAAATCTGGATCATCTTCAGCATCTAACAACCCTACCACAACAAAGGTCAAAAATTAATTATGATTGTAGTGTTGCTCACGCTGCTAAATATTGCATTTTCGGGCAACAACAAATGTGACAGGTGTCATTAGAGCACAGTTAATAAAGTCATTACTTGAAATAATGGATAAACCAGCCACTCATCTTTTCGTGTTTCCCACGCTGGTCTCGTTGTGAACGCATGGCTCAATCGTCAAAAATCTAGGTAGTGATGATTCCAAGCACGGCTGCAAAGAGGCCTAGGTGTTATTCTGCGATATTCAAAAGTTGTATAGATGTGTTTCGTAAACCATTCTCGGAGATTAAACTTTTGCAAGTTAGGACAATGGTGATGTAAAAAAGTAATCAGCACTCCGAATTTAAGTTAGACTTCTTTTTTATTGCTTTTGTTACAATATCACGTAACTCGTTCCAAAACATCACTTCACAATATAAGACATACTTGAAAATATCTTCCTCACTGTTAAAGTTCACATTTCAAAAACTGACTACAATTTGCGTCTTTTTAACATGAAGACCAAAGCTTGACTCTCTAATAACCGCGTACGCGCCCAAAAATCAGAGTTACAAGTAAGTCAATGATCATAGTGACAAAAGAAAGAATACACATAAGATTAATATCATTGCAATATATACGTATCGACGTATCGAAGTACCTCTACATTAATGAAATCAAATCTGAATGTTGCCACAGAAATATGTTAACTATTTTACAGAAACACAGTAGAATATTGCTGGTATCGAGAGGAGAAGTAGAGAAACGTGGTCTAGGGTAACGTCTTGACTCATAATCAAATTTCCTTCGTTCCTGGGTCCGATCCCCGCCACTGCCTAAATTTTGATAAATAATCAGCATTGGCGGCCGAAGACTTCCGGCATAAGAAGTCAGCCTCATTCTGCCAACGGCCTTGTCAAAGAGGGCGGAGGAGCGGATAGAGGTTCACGACACTCTCTTTTCCTAGGAGTGAGAAATTACCCTTAAAGGCGGAAGAATCAGCAATGATCAACGACGTGAGGATGCAGAAGGCAATGGAAACCACTGCATTAAAGACACGTAACGTGTATCCACAGGACATATGACCTGTAGTTGAAGAAGTGTCATCATGATCTCTCCATTGGCAAAAGATTCCGGAGTAGTCCTCCATTCGGATCTCCGGGAGGGGACTGCCAAGGGGGAGGTTACCATGAGAAAAAAATTGAATAATTAACGAATGGATAATGTTCTACGGTGTGGAATATCAGAAGCTTGAACGTGGTAGGGAAACTAGAAAATATGAAAAGGGAAATGGAAAGGCTCAATCTAGATATAGTAGGGGTCAGTGAAGTGAAGTGGAAGGAAGACAAGAATTTCTAGTCGGATGAGTATCGGGTAATATCAACAGCAGCAGAAAATGGTATAACAGGTGTAGGATTCGTTATGAATAGGAAGATAGGGCAGAGGGTGTGTTACTGTGAACAGTTCAGTGACCGGGTTGTTCTAATCAGAATCGACAGCAGACCAACACCGACAACGATAGTTCAGGTATACATGCCGACGTCGCAAGCTGAAGATGAGCAGATAGAGAAAGTGTATGAGGATATTGAAAGGGTAATGCAGTACGTAAAGGGGGACGAAAATCTAATAGTCATGGGCGACTGGAATGCAGTTGTAGGGGAAGGAGTAGAAGAAAAGGTTACAGGAGAATATGGGCTTGGGACAAGGAATGAAAGAGGAGAAAGACTAACTGAGTTCTGAAACAAGTTTCAGCTAGTAATAGCGAATACCCCGTACAAGAATCACAAGAGGATGAGGTATACTTGGAAAAGGCTGGGAGATATGGGAAGATTTCAATTAGACTACATCATGGTCAGACAGAGATTCCGAAATCAGATACTGGATTGTAAGGGCACCAGGAGCAGATAGAGACTCAGATCACAATATAGTAGTGATGAAGAGTAGGCTGAGGTTCAAGACATTAGTCAGGAAGAATCAATACGCTAAGAAGTGGGATACGGAAGTTCTAAGGAACGACGAGATACGTTTGAAGTTCTCCAACAGCTATAAGGAATAGCGCAGTAGGCAACACAGTTGAAGAGGAATGGACGTCTCTAAAAAGGGCCATCACAGAAGTTGGGAAGGAAAACATAGGTACAAAGAAGGTAGCTGCGAAGAAACTATGGGTAACAGAAGAAATACTTCAGTTGATTGATGAAAGGAGGAAGTACAAACATGTTCCGGGAAAATCAGGAATAAAGAAATACAAGTCGCTGAGGAATGAAACAAATAGGAAGTGCAGGGAAGCTAAGACGAAATGGCTGCAGGAAAAATGTGAAGACATCGAAAAAGATATGATTGTCGGGAGGACAGACTCAGCATACAGGAAAGTCAAAACAACCTTTGGTGACATTAAAAGCAACGGTGGTAACATTAAGAGTGCAACGGGAATTCCACTGTTAAATGCAGAGGAGAGAGCAGATAGATGGAAGGAATACATTGAAAGCCTCTATGAGGGTGAAGATTTGTCTGAGAAGGAGTCGATTTAGAAGAGATAGGGGATCAAGTATTAGAATCGGAATTTAAAAGAGCTTTGGAGGACTTACGGTCAAATAAAGCAGAAGGGATAGATAACATTCCATCAGAATTTCTAAAATCATTAGGGGAAGTGGCAACAAAACCACTATTCACGTTGGTGTGTAGAATATATGAGTCTGGTGACATACCATCTGACTTTCGGAAAAGCATCATCCACACAATTCCGAAGACGACAAGAGCTGACAAGTGCGAGAATTATCGCACAATCAGCTTAACAGCTCATGCATCGAAGCTGCTTACAAGAATAATATACAGAAGAATGGAAAAGAAATTTGAGAATGCGCTAGGTGACGATCAGTTTGGCTTTAGAAAAAGTAAAGGCACGAGAGAGGCAATTCTGACGTTACGGCTAATAATGAAAGCAAGGCTAAAGAAAAATCAAGACACGTTCATAGGATTTGTCGACCTGGAAAAAGCGTTCGACAATATAAAATGGTGCAAGCTGTTCGAGATTCTGAAAAAAGTAGGGGTAAGCTATAGGGAGAGACGGGTCATATACAATATGTACAACAACCAAGAGGGAATAATAAGAGTGGACGATCAAGAACGAAGTGCTCGTATTAAGAAGGGAGTAAGACAAGGCTGTAGCTTTTCGCCCCTACTCTTCAATCTGTACATCGAGGAAGCAATGATGGAAATGAACGAAAGGTTCAGGAGTGGAATTAAAATACAAGGTGAAAGGATGTCAATGATACGATTCGCTGATGACATTGCTATCCTGAGTGAAAGTGAAGAAGAATTAAATGATCTGCTGAACGGAATGAACAGTCTAATGAGTACACAGTATGGTTTGAGAGTAAATCGGAGAAAGACGAAGGTAATGAGAAGCAGTAGAAATGAGAAGAGCGAGAAACTTAACATCAGCATTGATGGTCACGAAGTCAATGAAGTTAAGGAATTCTGCTACCTAGGCAGTAAAATAACCAATGACGGACGGAGCAAGGAGGACATCAAAAGCAGACTCGCTATGGCAAAAAAGGCATTTCTGGCCAAGAGAAGTCTACTAATATCAAATACCGGCCTTAATTTGAGGAAGAAATTTCTGAGGGTGTACGTCTGGAGAACAACATTGTATGGTAGTGAAACATGGACTGTGGGAAAAACGGAACAGAAGAGAATCGAATCATTTGAGATGTGGTGCTATAGACGAATGTTGAAAATTACGTGGACTGATAAGGTAAGGAATGAGGTTCTACGCAGAATCGGAGAGGAAAGGAATATGTGGAAAACACTGATAAGGAGAAGGGACAGGAGGATAGGACATCTGCTAAGACATGAGGGAATGACGTCCATGGTACTCGAGGGAGCTGTAGAGGGCAAAAACTGTAGAGGAAGACAGAGATTGAAACAAAAAAGTATCGAGATGTTGAGGTGAGGTGCCGTAATGGTTACGTTATTCAAGTACCATTACAAGCAGTTGTTTTTCCGTGCAGACCTCAGTTCGATCTACCCGCCTGTCATCGTTCGAAAGATAAGCAACGAATTAAAAAAAAAATGTTCAAATGGCTCTGAGCACTATGGGACTTAAGTGCTGTGATCATAGTCCCCTAGATCTTAGAACTGCTCAAACCTAACTAACGTAAAGATATCACACACATCCATGCCCGAAGCAGGATTCGAACCTGCGACCGTAGCGGTGATGCGGTTCCAGACTGTAGCGCCTAGAACCGCTCGGCCACTCTGGCCGGCAACGAATTTTACTACAGTTCGTTTCGTGTTCAGTGCATTAACTAGAACGCGTTGACATGTCGCTGATTTATTGTCTTTAATAAAATACGTGTTAGTAACGTACGCCTTAAGTATTACACTTGATGATCATACAGATTAAGAACCGTCAAACAGATGGCTCATGTTTAGTTCCCACCAGTCAATTATACCACCTTGTGCCCCGGTCTAGTACCTTAATTTTTAGTTGCAGGAGTTAGTGTTTGATTTGTTATTCATTTAATTACTGTAAGTTTGTTTATTTAATGGGGAGAAAGACATTTAAAGACTGTTGGCATTAACTCCCCTAGTTGCTGGGTGTTGCTGATTCGTTCCAAATGGCCTACTACTTATTCAATGGCAATGCTGTTGATTAGTTGTTTACTGTGAGTAAAACATTCACGCTATTTGTTTCCGAAATTGTTGAAGTGTCTGTGTCGTGATTCCATCACTAGCTACATGTTTGAGCTAAATTGATATAAACCTTACATTGCCTCCTTAAAATTTGTTGCAAGCAGAAACCCTTAAGACAATTAAGTTTTGTCACTGTTTATGTTAACCTTTACCGGGTGCAATATTTCATGGAGTTAAATTTTGTCTTAAAATGTGTATTTCTCTGATTTAATAACCGAGTGATAAAAGAAAAAAGCAAAGGGGCCTGGTCCTTCCCATTGTTTCCGGTTTCTAACACGTATCACTACTCTCCATTGTGTAGTGTTGCGCTACTACCTACATGCAGAGAACTTATCAGCAAACTGTGTTGCAAACGTCATATTCTTTTTCATTACCTGTGAAGGATGTGGGAAAATTTCTTTGCTCTTCGATACAGTTCTATTAAGTGGCCGCTCTTTTCATAAATCCCAAACTGATTGCGTCCACTCCATCCAATACATCCAATAAATATCGACTGCCTCAGATAAAAACGGCTTCATGGGCCATAAGCTAGAATTCCACGTAACGAAAGTTATCGTATCTAACATTTCAGACCCTTTCGATGACTACACAAAATTCTTGTAGTTACTCGCCCGTTTCGATATCGACCTTTTCATTTGTATTTACGCAGAACCAAAGTATCCAGTCACATATTTGTGGACACTTTGGTTTTAAGTTCCTGTGGGAGCATACTGCTGAGGTCATCGGTCCTTAGGATTACACACTATTTAATCCAGCTTAAACTAACTTAAACTAAGGACAACACACACATATCCATGCCCGAAGGAGGAATAGAACCTGTGACGGGGTGAGCCGTGGCAAAGTGACCCAGACCACGCGGCTACCCTTCCCTGCTAGTAATCATTAACATGGCATATATCCAACTACCGCCTTTACGACCGTTTGATCTCTGCTGTGAACAATTTGAATGAGATCTCGGAACCTTTGTCGAGGAATGGCAACCCACTCTTCCTCAGGAGCCGAAATCACAACAGGTAGTGTTGTTGGACGCTGGCGTCTCGAGCGGATCTAACTGCATCTGCATCTAATACATAGCCCACAAGTCAGCAAGTGAGATTGTCCACACTTCATATCTGCACAGCGAGTGAACTAATGTGTGCAGACTTAGCTTACCACTTAGTGCGCAACTGTACAAAACATCTGAACTATATTCTCAAGTCCAGGGTGTTATACAGGCATTGCCGGCCGCAGTGGCCGTTCGGTTCTGGCGTTGCAGTCCGGAACCGCGGGACTGTTACGGTCGCAGGTTCGAATCCTGCCTCGGGCTTGGGTGGGTGTGATGTCTTTAGGTTAGTTAGGTTTAAGTAGTTCTAAGTTCTAGGGGCTGATGACCATAGATGTTGAGTCCCATAGTGCTCACAGCCATTTGAACCATTTTTTAAACAGGCATTCGATATAAATATGGCCCTGTAAGGCAGCTGACATCATGTGCAGATCGTAACAAAAATCATTAGAAATGCTACTGTCACTTAACTAGAATACATGAATTAATAAAAATGAAAGTTTTGAGTCCATTTAGAAAAACAAAACAGCTATTTCCTCTTTTGTTCTACGCATATCAACTGTGCTTTCATGGATCAAGTGATACACAACAATCATGTTCAATTACTTTCGACACTCAATAACAAAATATTTAACTCTTGAAGGTATTGAATTTACGATTATTGAAATCGTTATCTCTACATATGAAAAACTTTTTATCACATGGAAGAATGATTAAAATCTTCTTTAGCTCATTTACATCTACGATGTCACTGCACTGAGGTGGAGGAGAATAAATTTACTTTTGAAAAAACTCTTATGTACTCAATGTGATGGTAGGTTAGTATCCTAGCTTTTGATATTCAATGGTCAAAGTGTAGACAAGATGGAGCGAGCAAAATATCGACTCAACATTTACTGTGGCCCAATGTGTGATGGTACTTTACCAAGTGGCATCTGCAATGGCGTTGTCTCCATGCTGGATCTGGAACGCTAATTCCCTATTCTAGCCTTGATTGAATTCACTCAGTGTCAACTTCCCTGAGTTCCGTAGAACATTAATTATTCCCTAGTCGAAATAATAGCTATTGCACACTCGCTAAGGATTAGAGCGACATCCACAATTTCTTTGCCCACAAAAATTCCCACAGGAGTAATTAACCACCTATTTGCTATCTGTTGCCACGATATGTGAAGCATATCGTCCAGACATTGCAGAAATCAAAGCTCTCAATGTCCTCACTATTTTCCACTCACTTGTGCAGTCTACCACGAGACAAGACAGATACCTAGAAATTTTAGTTCTCAAAATGCTTTTACATAATGGAGATCTCCCCACCGTGTCGCATCTGCATCGCCCAGTATGGCTTCAGCTAATCGCCATCTCATTAGAGGTGAATTTTAGCTTTCTTGCCGGGTTTCAGCCTAGCCCCGATAAAGCCGTCCAACCATTTATCCTCGGTCGTGGCCATATTTACATTAAAAGGAATATTGTATTTTTCTGGCTTTATCCCCTTCCGCCCTGAAGCTCGCTGTTCCCTTGTTAAGCGGGGTTTTCCGATGCCATTAACCATCTGTAGGCTGGCAGCAGTAGAATCGTTCAGGTTCAGATGCTGGTCCTCTAAACGTTCTCAGTACTGTTTCTTCGAAGTGAATGTCTCCTTCTTTCTAGGGATTCCCACTTGATCTCTGTGGTGTGCGTACTACAAGACCTTCGCTTCACACACCATCAGATTATTTGATTTGTCGCTCTGACGAAGTAGGCGAGTGTCAGCAACATGTCTCGTGGACTTATCGTGGCATGTTTATCTTCTGCCGCTAGGTCAGACGATAGAAATGCCACTGGCACGCTTAGAGTAGCAAATTGACGGTGACCAACTTTAAACAGAACTTGATCAATTTTCACACACATTTATTAAAATAATTACTTGGTTCTGGATGCTATTTACATTTGGCAATCTGAAGTTCCTTTGGTATTGGTACGTTAATCTTATTCTCACATATATCTCTGACACTTGACAAAAGTATCTATAGATTTATCTTCATGGCTATGTACAGGAATATGGTAATCTTATTAGGCGCAGACTGAAACTTGTCTATAGACTGGTACAGACAAATCTTAGGTTGTTTGCCCATGATGCAGGTCATTTACCATCTTATAAAGCTGGCCAAAACAAATTGCAAAACGATTAAGACAAAATTTCTGTATGGTGCGAAAAGTGGCAACTGACTCTAAACGAATACCAAAAGGAATCCGCTAAATTTTGGTTGAACGAGCAGTCACACAAATCTGAACGCAGTAAATTCGACGACATACTTACGAATAACTTAATTTGGAACAATCACATTGATAACGTCGTGGGTAAATCGAACCAAAGACCACGATTTCCTGGCAGAACACTGACAAAATGCAGCGGGTCTACTAAAGAAACTGCCTAGACTGTACTTCAACGTCCTCTTCTGGAGTGCTGCTGTGCGGTGTGGGATCCGCATCAGATAGGATCGACGGGTGACATCGAAAAAGCGCAAAGAAGGGCAGCTCTTTTTGTACTGTCGAGAAATGTGGTAGAAAGCGCCGTGGACATGATACGTCAGTTGGGGTGCAATCATAAAACAAAGGCGTTTTTCGTTGCGGCAGGATGTTCTCATGAAATTAAAATCACCAACTTTTCCTTCAGAGTGTGAGAATATTTTATTGATGTCCACGTACGTAGGGAGGAAGGGCCATGATACTAAAATAAGAGAATAAAATAAGAGAAATCAGAGCTCTCACACATCTATTTAAGTTTCCGTTTTTCCCGGTCGCTGTTCGATAATGGAACGGTAGAGAAGTAACATGGTGGTTCGATGAACCCTTGCCAGGTACTTAATTGAGAATTGAATAGTGATAATGTAGATGTACGTCACAGTCTAATATATGCAGTCGTGACACTTACTTCTGTGAAAATTGTTTCTGTCGGATTGTTGGTGTGACACCAGCGCTCGAAACGGCAGGAAAGCAGCCGTAAAATCAGTTTGTTTTTAATTGTTTTATTAGCTATTTAGCGAAATAGTTATTACATTTTAGCGTTGCAGACATTAGAAACTTATCAAGCGACATGAATGATCATGAAATATATGCAGAACGGCCGAATCTCCCTGATTCACTGACATAAGCTACTAATTCACGATGATGAAATATTGTCAAATATGTTGGTAATTGGAACTTACTCCACTGGAAACAAGAGAATATAAACACACATTTCACACATACTGTCCTTTCGGAGTCTGTTCTGATTATGACGGGAACTTTCCATGACGCGTAACGCACACCGAGTGGCCACGTGGTTCTAGGCGCTACAGTCTGGAGCCGCGCGACCACTGCGGCCGCAGGTTCGAATCCTGCCTCGGGCATGGGTGTCTGTGATGTCCTTAGATTGGTTAGGTTTAAGTAGTTATAAGTTCTAGGGGACTAATGACCTCAGAAGTTAAGTCCCATAGTGCTCAGAGCCATTTCAACCATTTGACACATAAAACTTTATAGTGATCCTAATGTTTCACACAGTGTTACACATCACTCGGCTTCCTAAAGCATAAATATTTTTGTAAATGTAATTACTTTTGCTTCAAAAACGAATGTGTTGAACATTCTTACCGTTTGTGCCTCAAGTACAGCAACAATTGTGGAAATGGTTTCTTCTGTGTTGGGAAACAATTTTATTGCATTTGTTGTCTCATTTCCACGCCTTTGCGGTTTTTCCTTGAGCTACAGTTGTAGTAGCTTACCTTCTAGGTTAAATAGCGTAGGTATTTCATTCCAGACAATTCACTTTTTTACATAGCCACACGACGCCTTTCTGCAAAAGGCTAGTTCTTCTGCTCTTTACTAGCAATTTTTATTTCTGTTTTTAATTAACACGACATCCTCCAGTAAATACCTGTAGGTTACAAGAAAGTCGTAAATACACTGTTCTACAACGTACCGGTTCACATCTGCTGGGGTCGTTAGGAAACCTAAAAAAGGAGCAAATGTGATGTCTTTGTCCTGTTGTTGCTGCAGTTTATTGCGATACAGACGCTCGCGTCTGTAAAAAGCCATTCTGCAGACCAATATAAACAGCTTTGATTCGCTTTCGCTTACGTAAAATCTCAACAGTGTAATTTCCTGATAGATCGCAGCGGAAAACAAAAAAGAGGCTGTAATGTAGACTTCGGTGCCTAGAGTGACTAGTGGACCGAGAAATTGGCCCCTGGAGGCGTAATGAGCGACAGAAGCTGTACAATGTTCGACCGCCATGGAGTCCCAAACAGAGCGCTGCCGAGCAAATTAATATTTAAAACTTATTTGTTTGTCAGTCTGCCTTTTCATCGGATAGAGCCTTGTTAATGGAGTAGGCGAGAGGACAAATCTAATTCAAACAGACTGACTTAGTCAGCATTCTAATTAATGAGGAGCTGGACTTAGATGCATTATACTCGTACACGAAATATAATCGAAGTTGTGTTACAACACAACAGCGTGCCAAGTTCAACGTGCTGCTGAACGCTCAGGAACGATGCGACTTGTGCATACGGTACGTGGGCCCCAACGTGGTATACGCGATCGCAACGCACTCCAGTGGCACCTGAGGGATGTTTCTAGTTCGTAAATCACACTGTTTACTCAACGGGCGCGCGTAACATTCTCACGCAAGCTATATTAAAACGCACATTTCCTCCATCGTCCACGAAAAGTAAAGTACCATGTCCAATGAATAAGGACACAGGCTTATAAAAGTTCCATTACAAATTTGAAATACTTCTCCGCATTAGATAAACATTATTTCATCTTTCCCACAATTTAGTAAAACCCGAAGTACAGTCTTACTTGATCACCTTACCCAGTGGCAGAATCTTTGCAACATGTGAATTACGAAGCGTAAAAGAAAAAAGAGCAAAATATCTTTATAAAAGTAGCGCAAGCTGTCCTGTAGATCTAGCCAATCGAACAGTCACCCCTCAAAAAAAAAAAAAAGGTTTACATAACCTCAAATATAATAATATATACATATATTAAACTAATAATAAAGTATCAGAACCTATAGTCTGATTTAAAGTAGTTGTCACTTGACAGGCAACGGGTTGCAGGGCTCCCGCCACCAATAAACCAATGGCTGCCGGCGCTGTCGGCTGCCACTGCGTTGCCACTTCGCTCTGCTGAGCTGACTAAGGCGTCAGCCACTCCTCAGCGAGCCGTTGTAGACGTGCGGGTAAGAGATTTGAGAGAATTGTAGCTTCGCGGGTTTACGATGTCTGATGAAAGCAGTCGCAAGAGAGGGAGGCCGAGGCTGCACACTCCTCGGAAACCTCCAAAAAGCGGCGGACATGGCGTCGTTATACGTGTGAATGCGTGTGGTCCTTGAGGGAGTATTTTGAGAGAGAGAGAGATGCAGGAGGGCCTCTCGTTCCTTTGGATAAGGCGCTGGAGCGAACTGCAGCTGCTCTGCAAGCTAGCGAACGATCAGTTATAAGAATGTGCAAGCAGAAATTCACGAAAGAAGGCTCAAGTGAATCAACTAAATTGGAAACACCAGTGATAAGGAGGCGACTAGAGAAGAGGGTAACAAAACGTGACTCTTTTCAGGTAGATGGCATTCGTCGTCAAATATACGCATTTTATTCGAGGAAGGCGTATCCAACACTCAAAAAACTACATGCTACCCTCACAGCGGCTGACCTGTTTCAGGGTAGTAAATCGTCTTTGTTACGAGTCTTGAAAATGTTAGGATTCTGCTATAAATCCATCTCTGGCACAAAGTTACTAATGGAACGCCAATATATAGCAGCCTGGCGATGCCGCTTTCTTAGGGAATTAGTGGGGACAAATTTTGATGATATCGTTTGGCTTGATGAAACGTGGGTGAATGCAGGACACAGGTTAAAAAAGTGTTGACAGACTGTACCATCAGCGGAAGTATGGCAGCTCCGATCGGCAGAGGAAAAAGGATAATTGTAGCAAATGCCGGAAATTCAAAAAGATTCATTCCAAATTGTCTGCTGCTATTCAGTTCAAATAAGACCTCCGACTACCACGAAGAGATGAGCCACAGTACTTTTGTGAAATGGTTTGAAGACTGTGTGCTCCAGAACTTAACAAAAACCTCTATCATTGTTATGGATAACGCTCCTTATCATTCAGTAATACAAGACAAAGCACCCACAAAGGCAACGAGGAAAACCGACATCGTTAGTTGGTTGCAGAAACATAAGGTGCAGTTCGACAGTAATTTTACAAGGGCAGAATTATTAGAACTTCTATCGCAACACAAGCCAAAGAAACCGATTTACATTGTGGATGGAGTAGCAAAAAACACGGGCATAAAGTGCTCAGATTGCCTCCTTACCATTGCCATTTCAACGCAGTGGAGCTGATTTGGGCTCAGGTTAAACGGCATAATGCTGCAGAAAATAGAAAATTCACATTAACCGATGTGGAACGCCTTTTTGAAAGAGGCATTGGAAGACTGGCAGAAGGTAGTACATCATGTGAGAGGAGTGATACAGGACGCATGGAACAGTGAAGGTATCTTACAACAAAGTGTCGAAGACTTGATTATATCTGTCAATACGAGCAGCGAGACGGATAGTTCCACTGACTCTAACTCTGAATTAAGCGGTGTTTTCGCATTGTCTGATTAGTGTGTAGTGTACTTACTGCCATTAAATATTGTGTTTGTGAATTTATTTGGATTAATTCTTATTTCTGTTGTGAGACTAAGAAATACTGTTTGGCCAGCTCTCGTCATCTCCTTACGGTAAGTTAGACTGAATTTTAATTCTATTTAATTTTGTATATACACCAAGATGTTATTCAACGTGTGTAATAGTTTTCGAGATTTGCAATCTAAAGAAGAAAACTTTTCCGGACGCGAAAATTTCTCACACTTCAATAGTTAATGTAACAACGGCCCTAATTAAAATTAAGAAAAGATATTTGATTTGCTTATAGATACCACTAAGACCGATACTGTGGTAAATTAAAAAATATTTACATAATATTTATGGGCGATGGAGATTTTAATCGTCATACTTGTTTCGAGTTCAGTACTGATAGGGTTGCTTAAAAATACTGTTTTCAGAAATTTATATACAGGAAACGTGATGCACTACGAAAACTTTTAAGGATTCATGGCCGAGTGCATTATTTTGGTAATGAATGGAAAAAAAAATATTTTGTTGTGACACCAATAATTTTTCAGTAAGTTAGATGCTGTTTGCGAAACAGAGAATTTAAATGGTTTCAAACAAATTAACGTAACTCTTGTTGTAGTAAAATTAAGAATAGATATTTGACAGATTGAGAGACATTGTAGAGATATACATCATACGTGGGTTTGAAATTTTTTACTTTTTTGTAGAAGATACAGGCTTTCAAACGATTTTGTATCGCCGGGGGAGCGATGCGCTGAGGCGGCTGCCTCCGGCCAGTGTCTGACGTGACAACGCCGCAACTTCGCAGCGCAAACGTCAAGTCACAACTACTTTAAATCAGAGTATAATAAAAACGTTGGTGAAAAAAAATTGATACTAGCAAGTCGCTAAACACCGCCCCAACTAACCACTACTATACAGGACAGTGACGTAACTCATTACGCTAAGCCAACAGCACAGCACTTTGATTTAATCATATTATGTTACCCCTTGCTGAAAATCTTAATCGCACATATGTTACTAATTATAACAAATTGTACCAAGAACAATGCGTTTTGGGTGGATCTTCGGTGTGTCGCTGCCTTCAAATAGCCTACTCTCATAATACGCTCTCTACAATAATTCTTTTGCGACGAACTTGATGTTTCTCATTACTTTATTGGAACGAATCACACAGTTAACAACGGGTTTTCCGGTAATTCTCAATTTGCTGGTGCTCAGAAACGGCATATATAAATATAGGCTCGAAATGAATGCCAATATGGCGCCTCACAACTCTGTACTGAAGGGAGACGGCGTGCTTGTGTCGTAGGTGGCGTTCTGCCATCCCATTGGTCAACGCTCAGACGCATGCGCAGATTATATGACATGCCAGATATTGCTCGGAAGGACTCCCGAGCGTGCTATTCCACGATATTACGTCAGAACTCGGCACGCTCAACGCTCAACGTTCGGATGCACGGTCCGTGTGCCGACGGCTTAACGCACTGCTTTCCGTGCGGGAAGGCGCGCCGGTCCCCGGCGGACTTGTGTCGAAGTCCGGTGCGCCGGCCAGCCTGTGGATGGTTTTTAGGCGGTTTTCCATCTGCCTCGGTGAATGCGGGCTGGTTCCCCTTATTCCGCATCAGTTGCACTATGTCGGCGATTGCTGCGCAAACACTTTCTCTACGTTTGCGTACTCCATAACTACTCTACCACACAAACATTGGGGCTTACTCTCGTCTCGTATGAGACGTTCCCAGAGGGGGTCCACTGGGGGGCAGAACCACGCAAAACCCCGGGTTCATTGTGGGCGGCGGTGGGGTGAGTGGACTACTGTAGCCTGTTGTAGGGGTTGTCTACCACTGCGGGCTTCGGCGAGGGCGATGCGTCTCCGTCGTTTCTAGGTCCCCAGTTACATAGAATGCAATACAACGTTCAGGTCTGGTCAGTCGAATTGAAGCCAGGTAGATTTCCGTTGTGTGTTCTCTTTCTGATAGAGCCTAGGCATAAATTCAGTCACCATTCCTGGGCCTTTCACTGAGGTGACAAAAGTCGTGGAACACTTACTAGTATCGTGTAGGACTTTCTTTCGCTCAGCGTTGTGCAGAAACTCGACGACGCATGGACTCAGCAAGTAGCTGGAAAATCCCTTCAGAAATATTGAGCCATGCTGTCTCTATAGCCGTCCATAACAACGAACTGACCGCTCGATTATATGCCACAAATGTTCGATGACATTCATGTCGGGCGACTTGTGTTTCCGTAATGTTCTCTAAACCAATAATTGTGGCCAAGTGACATGACGCATTGTTATGGAAACGTGACGTCCATGAATGACTACAAATAGTCTCCAATTAGCCGAACATAAATGAGCCGTGTATCGACTCGTCCTACACTTTGTATTTAGAGGTCTAGTTTTGGCTCTTTATTGTTTCGCTTTTCTGTCGTGGGTTATGAGTAAATTCATGCTTCTTGTTGGTTGATCATGTGGTCGCTCATTCAGGACTGTGGGGTGTAATGTTTCCTTGCACGAGGTTAGCTCTAATTCTGTCAGCAAGTTAAGCCATCTTATTACAAGTTTCCGCTGGTTAAAAGTCGGTGCAGTGACCAACCTGAGAGCGGCAATTGTGTTTACGGGCGTATTTAAATTGGTCCGTATACTGCCTATCTGAGCATCCCTGAGTGGGTGATTTGTGGCGCCTTACACGGGTCCGTCATATCTGTCATGTTCTAAAGATATTTCAGAACACTTTTGTTTTAAAACTTTTTCAATTCCTCCATTCCGTTATTGCCAGTAATCGTGTGTTTGCTGAGACCTTTGATTCTTTAAATGGCGGTGTTGGTAGTTTCACTACCTCACCGTACTTTATTAACAAAGTTCTGCATTTACTTTAGAAGCCTGTTCACTAATGTTCTATACATTTTTTAAAAACTGTTGTATCGCTATAAATTACTTGGTTTCCGTTAGCGGCGTGTTTGAAAGGCTGTTATTGCCGTACTGTTAGCTTCTGTGTTTTTATTTAGTGAAAATTTAAACTGCTGTGTTGCTGTAAATGACTGGATTGCCGTTTTTAAAATAAATTTTTAAACTGTTGCATTGCTGTAAGTGACTCGATTGCCGTTAGCGGCGTGTCTTGAAAGGTTGTTGATTGCCGTACTGGTTCAAATGGTTCAAATGGCTCTGAGCACTATGCGACTTAACATCTGAGGTCATCAATCCCCTAGACTTAGAACTACTTAAACCTAACTAACCTAAGGACATCACACAAATCCATGCCCGAGGCAGGATTCGAACCTGCGACCGTAGCAGCAGCGCGATTCCAGACTGAAGCGCCTAGAACCGCACGGCCACTAGGCTGGCTGCCGTACTGGTACTTCTATTTTTGTTCAGAATGATTTTTTTTAGTAATTGAGTGTGTGAAAATCTCAACTGGACAGTAAACTACTAGAAATTTGGCCCCGTTTCCCAACTTGTGGTGTGGCTTGTAGTAACCGTAACCACTGTGTGTGTCAATAACCATTTCCAGTCAATGATCAGTTCAGTTGAATCAGAGGACCTGGTCTAGTCCATGTGAACACAGCTCAAACCATTATGGAGCGACCATCAGCTTGCACAGTGCCTTGTTGACAACTTGTGTCCATGGCTTCGTGGGGCCTACACTACACTCTAACCCTACTATCAGCTCGTACCAGCTGGACTCCCTATTCCAACTCGTTTGAGCAGAACACTGTTTTCATGTTGTCTACGGTCCAACAGACATGGACACGAGCCGAAGAGAGGCGCTGCAGGCGATGTCGTGTCTTAAGCAAAGGCACTCGCGTCGTTCATCTGCTGCCATAACCCATTAACGCCAAATTTCGCCGCACTGTCCTAAACAGTACGTTCGCCATACGTCCTAAATTGAGTTCTGTGGTTATTTTATAACTCTACGCAGACGCCGCTGCTCTCGGTCGGTAGCCCTTTCGTGAGCTGTGGGATACATGCTTCCCACTACAATGAACTCGCTCCTAGTCCCGTGGGATTCACAGTTGCCACCTCTGTACGGTGGTACCACCTAGTGAACAGTATAGGGTACTGCTTCCAACCGGAAGTTCCCGCCGTTTTTGCTGTACCTTCGCGCAGAGGCATTGTATAGCTAAGTGTTGCTCTGTAGAGGAGCCTTTCAGTGCTGTTTGCGTGACATTTAGTGATTTTTTCCTCAAAGCTATAGTATAAGGTAAATACTTTTGACTTATCGAAATTTATGAAGGAAAATGTAAAATTGGAAAGAGGAGAATTCTGGTTTGAAACAAAAGGAGCCATTTCTGCAGTAAAATAGATGGATAACCGTCCAGTCACTTTCCTGTCCTCAATTCATGACCCACGAGAAACAGCCACAGTGAAAAGGAAAAACAAGGATGGTGCTAGAACAGAGATTTCTTGTCCTGGAGTTGTGGCAGAATACAACAAAATAATGAGTGGTGTCGATAAGTTTGATCAATTACGAAAAACGTATGCTATAGGCAGACGTTCTGTAAAATTGTGGCACAAAATATTTTATTTCCTGGTGGACGTTGCTGCAGTGAACAGTTTTATCCTGTGGAAAATAAGTAAAAGAGAAAGTGTACAGCATGATCATCTCACATACAGGATCCATCTGTCCAGACAATTGATTGATGGCTTCTCATCCCAAAAGAAGGCGTGGACAAAAACCTGTCTTTCTGGCAAAAAGGGGTAAAGTACCAGAAGATTTTCGTCATGTGGCTGTAGGGGAGCATCAACCCATTCTAGGAGAAACATACTTGACGTGCCGTCATTGTAGTACGAAAGCTGTGTTTGTACATGTTGTCAAATACCACTTTGCATAGACCCATGTTTCAGAAAATTTCGTGGCAAGTACTTGTGAACAATCATTGTAACAAGAGAAGTTAATGTATCAAATAAATATGACATATATTGCAAAAGTTGTTTTTGTCACTTAACTCCAAGGAAGGGCAGTGGTAAGAATACTTCCCACCTTGTTGTGTGACCTGACTTTCACAGTTGGAGCAAATTTGATATTCTGTATGATTAATATACCTATCTGTTAACTACTATCTGATCTCCATTCATTAGAAAGAGCTGCTCGATAATTTTGCCCACGAAAGGGTTAAGTGAAGGCCGATGTCCATTGCGTTGTATGTGGTGAGAGATTAGGCCTGATATCTGGTATTCGCTGCACACTCTTCATACTGTGAATCTCGCAATGCCGGCCGCAGTGGCCGAGCGGTTCTAGGCGCTACAGTCTGGAACCGCGTGACCGCTACGGCCGCAGGTTGGAATCCTGTCTCGGGCATGGATGTGTGTGATGTCCTTAGGTTAGTTAGGCTTAAGTAGTTCTAAGTTCTAGGGGACTGATGACCACAGCGGTTAAGTCCCATAGTGCTCAGAGGCATTTGAACCATTTTGACCTCGGAATATTGAGTTTCCTATCGATTTCCGAAATGGAATATCCCATGCGTCTAGCTCTTACTCCCAGACCGAATTCAGTCTGTTAATTCCAGCCGTATGGCTGTAATCCCGCCGAAGACATTTCACATGAATCGCCTGAACATAAATGACAGCTCCGTGAATGCACTGCCCTATTATATCTTGTATACACGATACTACCGCTATCTGTATATGAGCACATGGCTATTCCACGACTTATGTTACCTCAGTGTAGATGACTCGTCATTCAGAGAAAGCCAGAGAATGTTAAGCACTCTGTTCCTTATAGTAGTTTACTTCTACGAAAAGTCCGCGTTATATGGAGAAAGAATGTCCCACGGAAGGACCATTTAACAATACTGAAACTTGGGCTTGGTATTGGACAACATAAGTACTGCGACATATTTCAGTGCCAGCAAAACTTGGTCAATTCCCGAGGAACTGGACCACTACCCTGGCATGGCAATATGCTGCATTGACTGGTAAGACATCTACAGGGTCATTTTAACATTTTATTTTAATAAACACTTTACTCTCAAGACAATGTAAGTGGGCTGTTTACGTTTTTATGTCGGTAACGCCACGCAGCGCTCTGTATGAAAATCACTGACAGTGCTGTGTGAACTCTGTGGCTGGTTGGCATTGTTGTAATATTCGCTATCGTAGTGTTGGGCAGTTGGCTGTGAACAGCACGTAGCGTTGCGCAGTTGGAGGTGAGCCGCCAGCAGTGGTGGGTGTGGGGAGAGAGACGGCAGAGTTTTGAGAGCGGATGATCTGGGCGTGTGTCCATCAGAAACAGTACATTTGTAAGACTGGGTGTCATGAACTGATACATATATATTGACTTTTGAACACTATTAAGGTAAATAAATTGTTTGTTCTCTATCAAAATCTTGCATTTGCTAACTATGCCTATCAGTAGTTAGTGCCTTCAGTAGTTTGAATCTTTTATTTAGCTGCCAGTATTGGCGCTCGCTGTATTGCAGCAGTTCGTGTAACGAAGATTTTGTGAGGTAAGTGAGTCATGAAAGGTATAGGTTACTGTCAGTCAGGGCCATTCTTTTGTAGGGATTATTGAAGGACAGATTGCGTTGCACTAAAAATATTGTGTGTCAGTGTAGTGTTGATCAGAATAAGTAAAGAGCGAAATGTTTGAGTATGTTCAGTTCTGCCCAGCTGTCTGAAAATCAAATAACGTAAAAGGTGTATCAGCACAGTAATTGATAAATTTTTCAAAGTGGATGTTTTAACAAACACAAAGAAACACATATTGCTAAGGAATACATTCTGTGGAGAATTGTTCTAATTCACCATATGCTCAACGTGTCCTTCATTTAGATTCCTAGTTTGCTTCACAGAAACGCAGATGTTAGCAATAATCCTACGGTACATGTCTTTCATGATTTCACTGCAAACTTGAGGAATAAAATGTGTGAGCTCCAATAATTCATGTCCACTCGTTTGGAAAATTAGCCATTCGGTACGGCCAACGAAAGAAGTCGTGGGTGGGAATGGAAAGGGGGGGGGGGGGAGGGAGGACGCAGAACTGGACGTCATTGAAACGACCTGGAAATTTGAGTGGAATAAACCGCATGTTGAAACGCTCGTATAAGAAATGCAATAAAGTGTCCGCAGAATGTGGCTTTGCTCCATCTTGCATGGACCACTGCGTATCGAAGGGCAACGCAGCAGCAGGAAGCTTTGGAACGAAGTTACTGCGGAACACGCTCAAACAACGCGCACTTTTCACATTTTCTTCAAAGGAAAATGTCCAGTATGTACGTGGCTGGAAATTGCGACGCACACTGTAATCCTCGGAGCATTATGTTGTTCATGAAGCACTGGCACATTTTCAGTAGCCAAAGCATACAAATTGTTTTTTAACCACACCATCTAAATGAAAATGCACCTCATCTGAAAACCAAACGTTGTTGACAGCTTCTCGGTAATTTTCAAGAATGTTTGCCTATCTAGGACGCACGGTCCAAACGATAGATATCGAAAGTGCGATTGTAAATCGATCACGCGATTGTGATAGCAGGCGTTACGATAAATTATTTGTGAGTTGCTAGGGAAACCCAGATGATTTATGTCGGCAGTGAGTGAGATGTATTGTTGACGTTTCTTCGGCCAATTGCCTCCCGTGGAAGAATCTAATTCTACGCTTATGCAGTGTGGAAAATTGGTTGAATTTTTGCCGGAAATATGGACTAGCACCGGGTGACGAAAGGAGGTACTGTGTAGACTGTGCTGGTGTGAAATCTATAAAAGTTCGTAAGAAGAGTTCTGATAGTGAAGTACCTCTACAGTTTCACTGCGTACACTGTGCTAAACGTACGACTGTCAGGAAGAATACATGGTTTCACTATTCCAAATTATCGCACCAAATCAGCAAAATTCTTGTACCTTGCAAGCAACAGCATCGGAAACTGACTTATCTACCAATACCGAGTGAGACTATTTCGGGTTTTGTAAAGGAAGTGTGTTGTGTAATAGCAAGAAGGAAAAATCGGAGAGGACGACCTTTAAAGAATGAATTCCAAAATTTCGGGTTTCGGTGGTATAGAACCAGAGTCCCGGAAATGGTTTTTTGTAAGAGTGTTGTCCAAAGACAGGGTAGCTTTAGTGTTTCTGATAAAGCACTTTATACTGCCCGGTACTTTGTAGATTTCGTGTCTTCGGATGACTCCAGTGTGCACACGCAGAACATCGAGCGGCTGTGGAAGTGAAACCTTCCATTAAAAGAGGACGTCCAGGAGAAAGAGACGAACTCTACTTGTTTCAGTATCTGTATTTCCGTAACCTGCGTTTGCAAGGAAAAGTTAAAGCATGTGACACTCTATCCACATTTTTGCGTGATACCTGCATAGCGTACCCAGGTTACCGCAAAAGGGAGTGCTTCTCGTAGCATGCACATCAAATGGACTTTCTCATGACGACAACGTCAGAAATGGTTCAAATTGCTCTGAGCACTGTGGGACTTAACATTTAATGTCATCAGTCCCCTAGAACGTAGAACTACTTAAACCTAAGGACATCACACACATCCATGCCCGAGGCAGGACTCGAACCTGCGACCGTAGCGGTCGCGCGGTTCCAGACTGTAGCACCTAGAACCGTTCGGCCACAGCGGCCGGCACGACAACGTCGACGACAAGCGAGGTAAGTCGTTTCCTTACTAATCGCATGTACCGGGTGATCAAAAAGTCAGTATAAAATACAAAATTTAATAAAACACGGAATAATGTAGATAGAGAGGTAAAAATTGACACACATGCTTGGAATTACATGGGGTTTTATTGGAAACACCCCATATTGCTAGACGCGTGAAAGGTCTCTTGCGCGCGTCGTTTGGTGATGATCGTGTGCTCAGCCGCCACTTTCGTCATGCTTGGCCTCCCAGGTCCCCCGACCTCAGTCCGTGCGATTATTGGCTTTGAAGTTACCTGAAGTCGCAAGTGTATCGTGATCGGCCGACATCTCTAGGGATACTTAAAGACAACATCCGACGGCAATGCCTCACCTTAACTCAGGGCATGCTTTAAAGCGCTGTTCACAACATTATTCCTCGACTACAGCTATTGTTGCGGTATGATGGTGAACATATTGAGCATTTCCTGTAAAGAACATCATCTTGGCTTTGTCTTACTTTGTTACGCTAATTATTGCTATTCTGATCAGATGAAGCGCCATCTGCCGGACATTTTTGAACTTTCGCATTTTTTTTTTGTTCTAATAAAACCCCATGTCATTCCAAGCATTTGTGTCAATTTGTACCTCTCTATCTACATTATGCCGTGATTTATTCAGTTTTCAAATTTATACTGACTTTTTATCACCCTTTATTTTAGTAACGCTCTTCTTTTGTCCTTGCTGTAGTGACGCCTATAAACATGCTCATAATGGCCGCCACCACAGTCGGGTGACCGATTTACAATGGCACGTTCGATACCTATCGTTTGGACTCCGTGGCTTCGAAAGGCAAACAGTCTTGGAAATTGCCGTTTTTTCCCTACCCTCTGCCCGTCGAGAAAAGAGCAGTTCCTGCCGCTTGCGTTGTTCATTGAGCTGAGCAAACGTCATAGATTGTTTGCAGATGACGCTGTAATTTACCGTCTAGTAAAGTCATCAGGCGATCAATTCCAATTACAAAATGATCTAAAGAGAATTTCTGTATGGTGCGAAAAGTGGCAATTGGTACTAAGTAGAGAAAAATGTGAGGTCATGCACATGGGTACCAAAAGAAATCCGATAAATGTTTCGTATACGATAAATCGCACAAAATCTAAGAGCTGTCAGTTCGACTAAATACCAAGGAATTACAATTACGAGCAAGTTAAATTGAGAAGACCAAATACATAATATTGTGGGGAAGGCGAAACAAAGACTGCGCTTTGTTGGCAGGACACTTACAAGATGCGACAAACCAACTAAAGAGAGAGCCCACATTACACTTGTCCGTCCTCTACTGGAATATTGCTGCGCGGTACAGGATCCTTAGCAAGTAGGATTGATGGAGGACATCGAAAAAGTGCAAAGATGGGCAGCTCGTTTCGTGTTATCGCGCAATAGGGGTGAGAGTGTCACTGATATGATACGCGAGTTGATGTGGCAGCCACTGAGACAAAGGCGGTTTTCTTTGCGACGAGATCTATTTACGAAATTTCAATCACCAACTTTCTCTTCGGTATGCGAAAATATTTTGTTGACACCCACCTACGTAGGGAGAAATGATCGTCATAATAAAATAACAGAAATCAGAGCTCGAACGGAAATATTTAGGTGTTCCTTTTTCACAAGCGACATTAGAGAGTGCAATGGTGGAGAAGTAGTACGGAAACGGTTCGATGAACCCTCTGCCAGGCATTTAAGTGTGAACACTTGAGTGTTGTAAGTAGGCTGTTTAAGTTTTTTATTGGTAACGCCGCCGCCACGTAGAACTCTGTATGAAAATCCCTGGCTGTGCTGTGTGCAGCCTGTGGCTGGTTGGCATTGTTGTAATACTCGCCATTGTAGTGTTGGGCAGCTGCAGCTGGATGCTAACAGCGCGTAGCGTTGGGCAGTTGGAGGTGAGCCGGCAGCAGTGGTGGACGTGGGAAGAGAGATGGCGCAGTTTTGTAATTTGTAAAACTGGATGTCATGAACTACCATATATATTTTGAGTATTAAGGTAAATACACTGTTTGTTCTCTATTAAAATCTTTCATTTGCTAACTATACATATCAGTAGTTAGTGCCTTCCGTAGTTTGAATCTTTTATTTAGCTGGTAGTAGTGGCGCTCGCTGTATTGCAGTAGCTTGAGTAACGAAGATTTTTGTGAGGTAAGTGATTTGTGAAACGTATAGGTTAATGCTAGTCAGGGCCATTCTTTCGTAGGGATTTTTGGAAGTCAGATTGCGTTGCGCTAAAGATATTGTGTGTCAGTTTAAGCACAGTCGTGTACAATTGTTCTAAGGGGACGTTTCATATGTCGACCCTTAGCCACAGATACCTCACTGGAATCTTCTGATTTTTTCTTGTAGTTTGTGTAGTTAGTGTAGCCTTTGTTTATTGCTAACGCGTAATCATAGAGAGAATTTCCTTTGTAGTTGCAGTCTTTCATTGTTGTACAGTAAAACAGTTGTGGCATGCATGTAGATTTGCACCAAGTATTTCGCAGCTGGGCTTGCAATTAACTAGATATTATTTTCAGTGCTATGTTAATGTGTTCTCTTATTTTTGTTCTTCAAATTGTGTTTTTCTGTGTTGTCGTGTGATAAATTGTGACAATAATGGCGTGAGAAAAACGTAACACTAGGCTCCAAAGTAAACTGAGAAATGACAGTGAAGACGAAAGCAGTGTGTTAGCGCCACCATGTAATGAATTAACTAATGTTCAAAGTAGTAATTTGGTAATTGTGCATAGGGAAATGGAGCGGGTTGCAAATAATGGTGTAGGCAATGAAACAATTAGTGAACAGGGAAGCGTCCTCACCGTTTTCTCAAATAAATCAAGACACATTTTCTGCTTTTCAAAATGCGAATATTGCCGATTCAAATGCACTGCCGAAAAGCACTGAGGAACATGTTTCAGACACCAGTGCACTGTTATTACAGTTAATGCAACAAATGGGACAAAGGCTACAAAAGTTAGACACAACGCTTGAACAAAATCAGAAACAAATGGGACAAAATCTTCAAAAGTTAGACACAATGGAACAAAATCAGAGACAAACACAGCAACAGTTGGACACAATGAAACATAATCTTCAAAAGTTAGACACAATGGAACAAAATCAGAGACAAACACAGCAACAGTTGGACACGAGGGAACATAATCTTCGGAAGTTAGACACCACACTTGAACAAACACGTGGAGATTTAACTACTGAGTTACATAACATTGAATCGAAATGTCAAAAAATCTGTAATGACGTAAAAACACAAATTTGTTAGCATTTTCAACCTATTTTTTCGCGGCATGAAAACTCATTACAGAATCACGAGGCAGCCATAAAAGAATTGCAAACTGTTGTTCGTGAAAATCACGACACCTTGCAAGCTAAAATGGACTCAGTTGCATCCACCGATTCAGTTACGCAACTTCCAAGTACTCAGGAAAACTTAAAGGACACAATAGATTCGATTTCAACACAAATGGACACTCTGAAACTTGGTTCAGAAAAACACACTGAGGAAATGTGTTCACTATCAGAGAAAGTAGCCGAACTTTCGGATCAGTTCACTAATTTATCTACGAAGGTAGATGATAATCTGAATGACACAAAACCGGTAGTCTTTAATGACACAGAAGAGTTCGAACAAATTAGGAAATTCAAACAAAATCAGAATCAAATTAATACGCAACACCAAAGAGAAATCCGGGAGGTACAAGTTCAGTTGACACAGGTAATACAAGAATTACGTATTTCAGAGGACACTCGCACTCCAATACGGGAAGAGGGACATAAAAATACGGAACTGGCACAAAATAACAACACAGGGCACTTTGGAGATTATGAAAGAAAATGGCAAGGTGCACCGAATTTTGAGATGGAACTGCCGACACGACGTAACAATGAACGATATGCTACCCGCCGACACGATTATTTTGACTATAAGCTGTTCATTACTGCACGTAAATTCAAAACATTTAAGAATTCTGGCAACGACATTCATCCACAAGCGTGGCTCCATCAATTCTCTCATTGTTTTCCTCCCAAATGGTCATTAGAGCACAGATTAGAATTTATGTGTGGCTACTTGGAGAATGAACCAGCTGTAAGAATGCGATCGGTCATTCACGATTGTCATAGTGAAGGAGAATTTTATCATGCCTTCCTCTCAGCATATTGGTCTCAAGCCACACAAGACCGAGTAAAACATGGTATCATAATGATGAAAAATTTCGAACAATCTGAATTTTCAAGTCTTGTGAAATATTTTGAAGACATGTTACATAAGAATAAATATCTTTCAAACCCATACAGCCCCACAGAACTCATCCACATTTGCTTAATGAAATTGCCTGAACATTTACGACATATTATTTTGGCAGGGCGTTGCAAAGACAACATTGAAGCTTTCCAGGGACTCTTACAAGAATTAGAAATTGACACTGACAATCGCGGAACGCGAAAACAGGAACACAACAATTACAGGTCACATCCATCGCAATTCCGCGATGAAAGAAATAACTGGACACGACACGGCTATTCTTACAACGCAAATCGTGACCAAAACAGACACCACCCGTATGACAACCGTTGGCAGGTTAGTAATAATTACAGATAAAGATCGCATTTCCGTAGTAATGAATATGACAGAGACAATCATAGAAACAGACAATATGGCAACCAGAACTATTATCATCACGGGAGACGGAATAACTTCAGACGGAACGGTCCAGCACGCAGTTACTATTCAGAGAGAAATTCTCGACCACGTGACCGACAAGAAAGAAACTATGGAATCTACCGACATGACGACAGACGATATGATCGTAACGACAGACCTGAATTGCATCAGAACTGGCGGGATTCAAACAGAACAGGGCCCTCTCGGCAAGGTGAATTTTTAGAAGTTAGGTCTCCTAATCCCATTAACGACGCGCGCCAACAAAGAAACAGACAATGACTCGCACCGCTGGCAGCCGCGTGCGCCGGCTGGCTCAGAGAAAAATAACATAGGCGCTAACCTTGAGAAAAACTCCAGTATTCTTTACCGACGTTTACCGCATGATAATTGCGCTCAAATTGAAACTCTGCGTACTAGGAAGAGTAAAGATTTACACCACATTTCACATGTAAAACCGTTTATTGAAAGATAATCTGCTTTTTAACTTTGTCTTTGCCATAAAACATTTCACTTCACATTCCTAGTATGCTTTGTCACACTGAGAAACTGTTAACATGCAACAATGTTTGAAGTTTACTATCCAGTCTAGAACCTACGGAACATATTTAGACAGTATTTACGAGTGCATTGTTATAGTGAACAGACATCACTGTGTTATTGCGTGTGTACATTCTTGCTTGTTAGTTGCACGATTACGTAACGACTATAAGGCTCACATACTTAGAACATTTACCAGTATTGCTAATGAGATTTTAATGCAACATTTTGGTTTACTTGAAAATACATTCTGGATTTAAAGTACTTTCTGTGAGATACCAGATGATACAGTGGTTAGTTTATGTGACAGCTACACGATTTTATCACGACGCTACTAATGAGTGACAATTTACAATGTTGCTTTTGCAGTTTCTGTTTTACATCTGCACAGTTTTTCTGAATTTTTCTGGAAAGTAAAACATGTTTTAGTAGTAACGTTTGTGGTATAGCTACAATGAGACAGCCTTTTCTGTAGCACAACAATACGTACAGTACAGTACTTACTTCATCACGGCAATAAGCGTAATAACTAAGATATCTATACGCAAAGCATTTCAATTTCGTTTATCATGAGGTAAGTACATTGACTTCTGCAGAACTTAGCTTTCGGAGGACGATAACTACGACACTTCCACTGAGATTGTCTTACAGCAAGACGCACATTTAGCGCTACAGGACACGCATTAAACTATTTATTTTTCAACATATTTGAATTACAAAGAAAGTTTTCCGTGATACATTTCATTCCATTGCTATAATCTGTAACACCTGAGGGTATAATTACATTAATCCTCAGGGGGGTACACGCCTACTTTGTGTACCATGTGTTGGGCAAGCACAAGGAGCCCTAGCTAATATGGTATTTGCTTATACAACTTTACACATCGGTACCATATTTCTCTAACACAGAATTACACAGCTATCTGATCACTTAACTGAGAGAGACAAACATTTATTTTCCTACATTAATGACAGATGTTTACGCAATTACACTGTTGGATAACTTCTCACTTGTGAAATTGTATTTTGTCTGTACTTTGTGAAATTTTCATATTTTTTCAGAACCATTGTGATACTATGAGAGCTTTGAATGATGTATTTGGTATGGGATCATGATTTTTAAAGTACGTTTGAGGTAGATGACACTTTTGACATGAGCAGAGAATTTTTGTTAGGTTTTGAAATTATTGAAGGAAGCCATGACGATTTTGAGATTCGGCTCAGGTTTTATGATGTTATGATGACGATGTGTATTACGCTGTTGCGGTATGTTTATGATCAACAAGCTGATGCTATATGAGGAATTCGATTATGCTACGTATTTATTATGATGAAATATTGAAGAAGTGCCTACGAATATGTATATGTATAATAAGGTAAGGAATAATGAGTAGTGGTTAGGGACTCTGATTTGTGGAAAAGGATGTTGGAAACCAAGAATCGTACTTTAAGAGTTATGAAATGTATGTAAATGCGTGAATGTATTACAATGCCGACAAATTTTTTCTGGACACTGTTATATCAATAGGATTTTGTTTCTACAGATTTGTAACGCAAATCTTGACTTGTGAAATTTTTTATATGAGACTGCCATTGTAGCTGAAACTGCTGTCGTAAATATTTCAGTAAGAAAGGTAAGTGACCTTGACGTAATGCGTTTTGGGCGCCCAGCTGAGAGGTAGTCGGCTGACAAAAGAAAGCCATTAGGTGGAGAAAAAAAAAAGAGGCCATTATCCTCGCTATTGACATTCCTTTGTAGAAAGCATCGTAAATACGACACCCTCAAACTTGAAAACATAATTACACTGTAGAGTTCTTAATTTATGATATTTACTGAAATGAAATGATGAGAAACGTTTCATGTCTATTGTCTTGCTAGCTGGAAGATTGTTTACTGCATTATGAAGTGCCTTATGGATAGCGAATGACGTTTCACGCCTTGCTTTGCCTATTTTGTTTAATATCTAGTTTCTTGTTGCAACGCAGCATTGTTTAAATTAAAATTTAATACATGTACTAATATAACTACTTTATGCCTACAGACCCAGTAAAGAATAACTTCGTGATATACTTCCAAAAAAATGAGGGAGCACAAAAAGACATTGCCCTTCACAGGAACTGCATACATAATTTTCTTTTCAAGTACTTGGTAATTTATTTCATTGAATAAGTAGTGGTGCACCATTTTAATTACATAGATATTAAGATGTGAATATACATTTCCCTTATCTGCATTGTTGTCTTTAGTGTACTATTTTTTCTGCTTGAGCTTTGTCATGTTTAGTTATAAGCTATTGCATTTGATGCTGCTGTGTGCCAGGCATAATGTTACTGAATTTGACTTTGTATTACTCTATTAAGCCAGTTTTACTACGGATTTATTTTTCTTGTTTGCTACGCATTGCCTTATATTAGTTTTAATATTGCTGCTTGCTTTCACACCTTCGATTTTTTTCATTGTTGTTTGTATTAATTGTTTTGTGCTGCTGCATTACGTTGTCCCTTAGTTTAGCATCTGAGCTCAGTAGGTTTAAGTTAGCTTAAGAGGGGCTAGACTATATAAGAAACTAACTATGATGAATTGAAAGAAAAAGATTGAGAAGCTATAAGAAAATGGTTTGGCCAAAAAAGTAGTGTACAGTGAAGAAAAACTATTTTGAAAGAGGATAGGAACAAAAAAGTAGGGTTTAGGGACAACAGGTTTAGGTAGGATTTTCTTGGAAATAAATGAAGAGGTAAGAAATATGTGAACATATAAATACAAAAAGCATGCTTGGACAGAATTTTTTGGTGGAAACAAATGTTGAAATAAGACGAAAGATCTATGGAATGAAAATTTGGGTTGGACTGCAGTACCAAATGTTATACTGAAAACAAACCCTGTCCTTTCCTTTTGTGTTATCCCACTAGGTGTTTGTGTACCCTTGTGTATTTATTTTCTTCCTGTCTCTGTGTACTGTTTCATAGAATTTTTTCTCTTCTAATACTGAGCTACATTCACTATGATGAGGAATACTGTTATCCTCAAATATAATTTGCATTAATAACATGTTATTTACTTCGTAAAGATGTTTACACATTATTTATTCTGTTTTGTTCTAATGCTCATGTGTGAAGTTGATGTTTCAAAAGTTATTCTGATCTTTTATGTATGTACTTATGTCGTAATTTTTGTAACACTGATGTATTTGCTATTACGATTCTTTTGTAAAGCCTGTACTACTGCAAATGTTATCTGTATTGTTATGTTCTTTAAAGTTGTATTTTGTACCTTTGTTATTGTATTCTTATGTTATAAAATTGTAATTGACACCAGTTCATCAAATTAAGTAACTTGTAAATTACATTTCACTGCACACGTTTCTGTTGGTCATAGTATATGGACAATATGTGAGAAGTAGGGACTGATAGTGTTTGCACGTGTGTTAATAATTCAGCAAGGGACTGGATAACAGCATTGCAGGTTCTAAGGACATTTCAAAAACAATTTTTCTGAGTGCACAAGTGGTGGTTATGGACTTGTTATATTATCTGCAAGACTCTTCAATGGTGATTGTGCGCCTGCACAGTCAAACAGATGGCTGCTGGCCATCTCTACAAGGACTACAGTGGGTCTACACCTTTGATGACCCACCAATACCATTATTTCTACAAGGACTGCAGTGGGTCTGCACCTCTGGTGGCCCACCAATAGTAATCTCTACCAGGACTACAGTGGGTCTGCTCTGTGACGACCTACCTACCGATAGTCTTCAACGTCGACTGACTCTGCTGTGGCCTATTACCTGTCTGGATGTCAAGAGTCAGCACTGTCTTTCGTTGGAAGGACAACACTAATTCTTCAAGACTGCTTTGAAATCCACTACTTCCAAGTGCAATTTCTTTTATTGCTCAGACTTTGAAAAAAAACACTGCAATTTTACTATGATGGACGATCAGGACTGTCTTTATGGACTGTGAGAGAATTTTAGGTTTTGACCAACATTGTATCGATAAGTGTGTGCATTTCATTTCTTTGTTATTGTAATTATGAAAAAATTTCTCAAATCTGTATTGGCCACTGCCCAAAACAATTTGAAAATTTTTTGTGGGGAGCATGGGGGCTATGTAAGTAGGCTGTTTAAGTTTTTTTATTGGTAACGCCGCCGCCACGTAGCGCTCTGTATGAAAATCCCTGGCTGTGCTGTGTGCAGCCTGTGGCTGGTTGGCATTGTTGTAATACTCGCCATTGTAGTGTTGGGCAGCGGCAGCTGGATGCTAACAGCGCGTAGCGTTGGGCAGTTGGAGGTGAGCCGCCAGCAGTGGTGGATGTGGGAAGAGAGATGGCGGAGTTTTGTAATTTGTAAGACTGGATGTCATGAACTACCATATATATTTTGAGTATTAAGGTAAATACACTGTTTGTTCTCTATTAAAATCTTTCATTTGCTAACTATACATATCAGTAGTTAGTGCCTTCCGTAGTTTGAATCTTTTATTTAGCTGGCAGTAGTGGCGCTCGCTGTATTGCAGTAGCTTGAGTAACGAAGATTTTTGTGAGGTAAGTGATTTGTGAAACGTATAGGTTAATGCTAGTCAGGGCCATTCTTTCGTAGGGATTTTTGGAAGTCAGATTGCGTTGCGCTAAAGATATTGTATGTCAGTTTAAGCACAGTCGTGTACAATTGTTCTAAGGGGACGTTTCAGTGTGAATTGCAGAGTAGCCTTGTAGATAAATGTAGCTAGGTAGATACTTTACGGATACATCCAGAGGTATTTTCAAAAACCGTTGAAGCGACCGTGTGGATATGAGCAGTTGCACTGTTGCCTTTCTGCTCGATTTGCAGGGGCTTCCCTGTTGAGCTCGTACCGCTACAATATTCTCCGGTGAACACACAGGCTTCGGACGAGGTCTTTCACTTCCAACATTGATCTTCCCTGATCGTACAGCGTGTGAATGAGACTTCTGCAAGGGGCCCACCGAGTGTTAAACTGCTGTCGAAAGAGCCTCTGATGCGCAACAGAACTTGACCCCTCGTGAAAAAGTAACAAAACTGCCGATCGCTACTGCGTTGTTACTCGTCCATTGTCGGCCATATTCTAAACGCTAGTCTCCTAGCGACGGTGCCGTGAATTACTCAGCGTTTCACAACTCATTTGTTTCCCCAAGCTCTACTGATAACTGATGTTCAGATACTGAAAGGGATATCCAGTAGGGCTCACAAATTATGTACGAAACAAACGGTGACATTTCGTGGTCCAGCTGTAGTCTCTGGTACAGAAAAATAATTTAATAAAAAACGTTACTCAAAGTTTTTTCGTTATCTACAACGTAATGTCAAACAAATAATCGTTTGAATCTCCCTGGCAGATTAAAACTGTGTGCCCGACCGAGACTCGAACTCGGGACCTTTGCCTTTCGCGGGCAAGTGCTGTACCAACTTTTTTTTTGTAATTAAAGAGTGTTCAGTTATGAGTAGGTGGAGACAAGGCGGGCAGGGGTCGGAACCCGAGGCCTGGCCGCAATGCCTCCCCTGTCCCGTCTCTGAATCACTCGCTCAAACAAGCTTTGTTATTTATGTTTGTTTTATTTTATTATTTTTATTATGTTTTTTTTCACCAGGAACAGGGTAAATGAACAAAAGATCTTTATTGGTACAAACTTAAATACAAGAAAAATACCATCCTTCCAGCGAAAATAACACAAGACATGATACTCGTACAAGGTGAGCAAGTTTTTTTTTAGTATGAACAAGGTGTAGGAAAAAAAACTAATAATACTGATGGAAGCTAAGAGGTGTAAAGCAATTTACAGTGGAGTGAGGGAAAAACCAGAGTTTTTTCTGGTGTAGTGCATAAAAGAAGGCGCGTGTCCATGTGCCTACTCCACTATGGGTTACAATGCAGAAAGCAGCGCGAGGGGTCTCAGATGTCAACAGGCGGGGCGGGAGTGCTGTCGGCGTGTGGTGAGCGGGGGTGACGTAAAGATCGCGTGTAGGTAATTAGCGAAGAAGGCGCGGTAGCGCGGTCGCTGTTCGACTTCACTGTGGGTGGTTTGTAAGTACTGCCAGAAATCAAGGCGTGATTTGTCGCCATCATTATACAAGTAGGTGATGGTCCATCCCTTGACCCATACAATCGCATGATTTTTTGTGGCGGGGAAATAAGTATTCTCGGGATGGATAAAAGTCCATGGGTCAATCGAGTCCGGCGGAACACGGAGGTAACAGGCAACAAACTGTCGGGCAAGTTTCCAGACGTCACTGGTGGCAGCACAAGTCAGTTGATGGACATCGTCACCCATGAGGTAGCAGATGGAGCAGAGTGGAGAGTCCTTTAGTCTGATGGCGTGAAGACGGTGATTTGTGGCGAATTTTTCATTTGCGACCTTGTACCATGTTGCCCGGACGTTGGAGGGAAGAAAAGGCTGGTGGATGTGACGCCAAACCGTGGGCCACCGCTTGGACGGATGTCGCAGTTCGATATTGTTGCTGGATATGGAACGAAGGAGTGGGGTGTAAAAATCTTTAGGTCAAGGAGAACGCGTGGTCGGTAAGTGTGTGTGAGCATAACTGAAGTCGACGATGAAATCAGAAATGTGCGTCAGATGGTGCTTGATGTGTCCGACTGGTACTGGTGGTGTTATGGTCGCGGGCACAAGAATTTCCAGCAAGCTGCGTGTAAGGGAGGTGCCCCCGTGCCACTGCTTATTCATGGTGGACATGTACAAGGACGCCGCGCGGAGTCGCACATTGACAAGACCGAGGCCACCCGCTCGCGGGGGAAGGGTAAGCGCGTCGTAGCGGACCTTAAAGAGCGTACCGGCCGTAAGGAAGTATCCGAAGCGGGAGGACCTGTGCAATGTGGACCATTCTGGACGTCACATGTTGATTGAGGTATTGGACACATTGTAAAGAATCGAGTCGTCGGAGAAGATTTTGTCGCACCGTCGTGTGGATGGTTTGGAGTGCACGCCGAAAATTGATGCCAGCGGAGCGGCGCACGGTCGAGGTGAAAATGATACCAAGGTATCGTAGTTTCTGTACACACAGGAGAGGTGCTAAGTCGTCGTGTGAGAGGCCGCGTCCAATGGGCATCGCCGCGGATTTAGTCACATTCATGTTACTGCCCGCTGCAGTGCCGTGCTGCAGTGCAGTGCCGTGCAGTATCGTGTGTGTTTCACTCCGTGAGCGGATCAAGAGAAGGAGGTCGTCCGCATACGCACGACATCGAAAACTGTGCTGTCGCAAAGTGAGACCAGAAAGGTGGCTCGTCAGACTCCCAATGAGTGGCTCCAGGCTGATGGCATAGAGTAGGGTCAAAAGTGGGTAGCCTTGCCGTACGGAACGTCGGATCGCCACTGGTCCCGCCACACGGCCATTAACCTGAGTCAGCGATTCGGCGGGTCCGTACAGGCGCCGGATTACGTCGATAAAGGCTGGTGGAAAACCCATGCGGTTCATCACGGAGAACTGAAAAGGATGCCACACTTTGTCAAATGCGCTGTCAAAATCAATGGCAACCACTGCGGCGCGGAGTCTTCACGCCGCTGCCAGTGCAATTAAATCGCGACATTCTCCTGTGGCCGTTTGTATATTAACTGAGCCGCCCGGAGTTGTCTGTTCCGGGGATAGAATGCTAGGCAGGACCTTGCGGCATCGCGTTGCCAGGAGGCGTGTAAAAATTTTACAGTCTGCGTTAAGCAGAGTCAGGGGACGGTAATGTGCTGTCGTGACACCTGGTGTCGGTTTGTGGATGGGTATAATAATTCCCGTGACGAAGGACGGCGGTACGGCGTTCCCCATTTTCAGCAGTTCATGAAACATCGTTGTCCACCGTGACGCCATTAGTGTGAAGAAAGCGCGATAAAATTCTATCGGCAATCCGTCGACACCAGGTGACTTATTCAGAGCACCTTTTTTGATTGCATCGTGGATTTCGTCACGCGTAATGGGCTCCATCAGCTCATCCGCTTCGTCGCTGGTGAGGGTGCGAGTTACGTGTGGTACCACAGGCTCCTCAGCGTGGTTGTTGGTAGTCTCCTCCTGGTACATTGTGCGGTAGTGGTCGACAAAGGCACTGACGATTTCGGCCTGGCAAGTGACGTGCTGACCGCGACAGGTTGTGATCTCGGTGATGAGTTGTTGTCGCTGATGTTTCCTATCGGATGCGATATGATGCATGGTCGGATGTTCCTGTTCCGCCGAATCTTGATACCGGGTTCGCACCATAGCCCCCTGCAGTCGACGGCGTGTCAAAGTTACAATTTGGGCCTTAATCCTGCTGCGTTCCCTCTGGGTGTCGGGTGTGGGCGGTTGGGCGTCTAGGTCGCGGAGAATGGCGTAGAAATAGTCGGTAGTGTGCCGGCGGCACATAGCAACTTCTTTTCCATACTGAATCAAAGTACGTCGAATGGCAGGTTTGGCACATTCCAGCCACCAGGTCAAGGTTGTGCAGTATTTAGGTAAGCGACGTTCACAGGTGGTCCATGTCTCGGTAACACGTTGAAGACATTCGGGATCATGAAGGTGGGAGGTGTTTAGCTTCCACGGTGCACGACTACGCCAGACCACTTGCTTGGGTAAGAGAATGTTGCAGATGTAGGCACAGTGGTCCGAAAAGGCCAAGGGCCAAAGTTCTGCACCTTTGACTGCAGGTGTGAGTTCCCGAGAGACGTAAATTCTGTCCAGGCGGCTCGCGGAGTGACTCGTCTGGTAAGTATGTCCAGGGGCGTCGCCGTGCTGAACTTCCCAAGTGTCCCGGAGCAACAGATCTCGGACGACAAGACGCAGTTCTTGACAGGTGTTGTAGTGGGGCACTTGATCTTTAGGGTGCAAGACACAATTAAAATCACCCCCAAACAAGTAATGGTCACAGCGTCCAAGAAACAAAGGAGCGATTTCTTCTGAATAGAAGAGGGCCCTGTCACGTCTGCAGGTGGAGCCTGACGGAGCGTAAATGTTGACGATACGCGTCCCCATGACGGTGACGGCCATGCCTCTGGCAGATGGAAGGTATGTGATATCGGTCACTGGAATGCCTTCTCTGGTGTAGATGGCTACGCTGCGTCACAGGTGGTCACCAGGAGAAGGATAAGTGTTATATCCCGCGACGTCTGGAAGTGTGGCCAAGTGTACTTCCCGTAGTAGTGCTATATCGACGTCCGACGCCCATATCATCTCTCGCAGCAGTTGAAGTTTCATGGGTGAGCTGATGGTGTTAGTGTTTATCGTTGCTATGCGGTAGGTTTGGAGCCGTCCCCCGCCGTGAAGGGGAACTCCACCGGCGGAGGATGAAGAGGGGCGAGGCAACGGCGAGTCGTGCCGTGCGCCACCTGACGGCGTTATCAGCGGCGTAACGATGCTTCCGTCTGGGGTAACTCTGTCCCCAGCGTGTGGTCCGGGTCCTCATCGACGTCCTCACTCCACACCATTGAGGGCGCTGTCGTTGTGATGGTCGTACGTTCCACTTCGGTCGTAGGGGCGGAGGACGTCTCGGCGGCAGTCGCATCGGTGGAGTCCATTGGTTCAGGAGCACCTGAGCGAGCCAGTAGAGTTGGCATCGAAACATCCACAGTCGGCGTCATGTTGTCGTCATTCGTATCGTCGTGTAGGTTCTCTGAGGCCTCGTCGTGTCGGACGGCCTCTGGAGCATCAGGGGGAGGTGATCCGTCTCGTTCCGAGACCATACGACGCCTCTTCTTGCGCCTCTTAGGTGAACATTGTTTGTGGGTTCGTCCCTCTGTGTCGGAAGACGGAAGGTTGTGGCGTCGCTCTGAGAGGAAGGCCGTCGCGGGAACGTCAAATGAAGGGGTGTCTATATGTTCAGGATGGTGGGTGTCGGAAGTCGTCGTTGTTGGTAGTGGCGACGTAGTAGCGTCTGGCTTTGAGCGCGACGTGTCGGCCCCGGCGGTATCCATAGCAGCTGGAAGGGTCACCGGTACGTGGTCCGATGAGCGGCGGCCGGTGGGAGGAGAAGAGAACGCCGATGCGTAGGTGATCGGTAAAATCGTCGTCGGAGCCGTAGGTGCCACGGTAGCGCCTGGCAATTGGGTGATCCGTCGCTGTAGACACTCAGATCTGAGGTGGCCTTCTTTTCCGCACCCGGAACAGGTCTTGGGTTGGCCGTCGTATATGACAACCGCTCGGCACCCGCTAATTTGCAGGTAAGAAGGCACGTGGCGATGGAAGTCGATGGTGATCTGCCGTACACCGTTAAGAACGGGGTACGTTTGGAATTGCGCCAACGCGTTCGGCAGTGTGGCCATGTACAGTGCCATAGGGGCGGAAAGCCGCGATAACGTCTTCCGCCGGAAGCTCGAACGGGAGTTCGAAAACTCGTATGGTGCGCATTCCTAAGCCGGCATGGTCGACAGTGACCGCTCCGACATTGCCGTCGGCGTGGCAAAAGCGTAATCCATAGTTGGTGTCACGAAGTATTCTTTCACACACCGCGTCGTTGACGACTTTCACGTACACAGTACTGCTTAATATGGACAAATGGATGCCCAAGATGTCGGAAGCTGGGATCTTAGCAACGTCGCGTAGGAAGCGTTCCACTTCCAAGGCCTTTGGTCGTGCGTATTCGTTACAGAAGTTGAATCGTAAAGTTGATTTTCGAAAACGATTGGCCATGGCTCTATTGCACGTAAGCGACACGTAAGTGACGGCCCCTGAAATGTAAACAACAGCGAGCGCGCGCGCTCCGCAGGCGGAAACAGCAACACGTCCGCACTGCACAGCGGCGATAGCAGGACCAAACTACCTTCCAAACTTTACAGAAGCTCTTCTGCGAACCAGCTTCCGTAAAGTTTGGAAGGTAGGAGACGGATACTGGCAGAAGTAAAGCTGTGAGTAACGGGCGTGAGTCGTGCTTCGGTAGCTCAGTTGGTAGAGCACTTGCCCGCGAAAGGCAAAGGTCCCGAGTTCGAGTCTCGGTCGGGCACACAGTTTTAATCTGCCAGGAAGTTTCATATCAGCGCACACTCCGCTGCAGAGTGAAAATCTCATTCTGGAAATAATCTTTTAACATGGATAACCAACGCTCGCAAGGTATATATGTTATGAAACGTCTCCTTAGAAAAATTGTGCATGATTGTGCTTAAACTGACACACATTATTTTTTAGCGCAACGCAATCTGACTTTCAAAAATCCGTACAAAAGAATGGCCCTGACTAACATTAACCCATACGTTTCACAAATCACTTACCTCACAAAAATCTTTGTTACTCGAACTACTGCAATACAGCGAGTGCCACTACTGCCATCTAAATAAAAGATTCAAACTACGGAAGGCACTAACTACTGATAGGCACAGATAGCAAATGAAAGATATTAATGGAGAACAAACAATGTATTTACCTTAATAATCATAATATATATAGCAGTTCATGACATCCAGTCGTACAAATTTCAAAACTCCGCCATCTCTCCCCCCACATCCACCACTGCTGGCGGCTCACCTCCAACTGCGGAACACTACGCGCTGGTAACATCCAGCTGCCCAACGCTACAATGGCGAGTATTACAACAATGCCAACCAGCCACAGACTGCACACAGCACAGCCAGTGATTTTTCATACAGAGCGCTATGTGGCGTTACCAATAAAAAAAACCTAAACAGCCTACTTACAATGTGCACGAGAGTTGTCGACTTGAGTAATTGCACATGCGGGCCTTGTTTTCTATAAAACAAAGAACGGATAGATTAATCTGAAACCTACTATTTCTTAAGGGGGGTAGGACGTCCAACGGGCCGACTTGGAGCAGGAGAGGCACCACAGGACATTTTATTTTCTTGGTTTAAACGGCTCTGAGCACTATGCGACTTAACTTCTGAGGTCATCAGTCGCCTAGAACGTAGAACTAATTAAACCTAACTAACCTAAGGACATCACACACATCCATGCCCGAGGCAGGATTCGAACCAGCGACCGTAGCGGTCGCTCGGCTCCAGACTGTAGCGCCGAGAACTGCATGGCCACGCCGGCCGGCGTGATATTTTATTTTCTACTGTCTATACTCTTACAAGTAAATTCATAAAACTTTGTCAGCATGACCAGGATGGATTCAGTTTTCACACTCGTAAAAGCGTAAGTTCAACAACGTGACAAAATAATTTTTTTTACATGTGAAATTCCATCATTTTTTCACTTACTACTGGCTGCATTTTTTGCTATTGGTGCACTTTTCTTCATAAGTAAGAGAGATTGTTCGATGAATTTTGCACAGCATACAAACCGTACTTACAGGTGTCTGAAACTCCAGAATCTATTTAATCCTGAAAAAATGAATGAGCTGTCACGTTTAAAACTTTATATTTAGAAAAAAAATGTAATTTTGTAGTTAATTATCTCAATGTAGCCACAGTTTTTAATAGATTTGGAAAATTCTAGAGTTTCATACACCTGTACGTATGGTTTGTATACTGTGCAAAGTTTATCTAAGAATCTCTTTTACTTGTGAAGAAAAATGTACCTATAGCAACAAATGCAGCCAACAGTAAGTGAAAAAATGATGAAATTTCAAGTTCAAGAAAATTTATTTTGTTATGTTCTGGCACTTCCACTGCTATTAATGTGAATCCTGAATCCTTCCTCGTCATGCTGACAAAATTTTACGAATTTATTTGTAAAAGTATAGACAGTAGAAAATAAAATGTCCTGTGGTGCCTCTCCTGCTCCAAGCCGGCCCGTTTGACGTCCTTCCCCCCTTAAGCAGAATATGTCCGCTCTTTCGCGTTTCAGAACGAAAAAATTGACCCTTTTTTTTGTCGAGACTCGAGTAAATCGTGTCTGAATAGCGGACTTAGAGCAAAAAGGAAAGTATTTACAGAAAGAACAGAACACCTAGAGGCGTGCAGCAAATTATGGGGCACAGAACGATTGCTAATGACGTTGGAATTGGCGGGAGAGAAGTTTAAATACGGGTGCGGACGGCGAAAGGCGTTAAACGCACCTCGCAGACACAAATTCCGCAGCGGGCCGTTCGCACGCAAAGCAGACGGCGAAAACAGGATAGAGTTGGGCGGTGCCTGCTACCTGGTGGTTTCACGCACGAAAGCAGCTCCAAAATTGCTGCTGTGTAGAATACGGCGAGGGTAATTGATTCTACGAAAGTTGTCGAACGTTCGTGTGGTCTCTCGCTTTGTGTTGACGGCGAAACCTCTGCAGCAACTCCAGAGCAATAGTTCTGGATGCAAAGTTTCGAGTAGGCATTAAGTATCTCCACCACGTAATTAATTTTTAGTTTGTTTGTAGGTACGCGTCTGCAGCTCTGTTACACACTGAAACCCACAACACATGACACTAGAAGCCAAAAGAAAATGGTAGCGACTATTGATAGCAGCGGTGGGGCCACCGATTTGCAACTTTGTGGCCAGTGGCAGATTTAACACTAGAACCGCCAGAACTAGTACTACACTTAGAATCGCCGATGTGGTCAAAGTGACCACTTTCTTTGTAAGTACATGCTGTGCTGTTTAATGTATATATGAATGACCTTGATAACAATGTATCACTTAAATCACATGTAATAACAGTATCATTGGATTTTACAGCAATGGGTACATAATGTTACTAATATTAAAGAACATAGTTTACAATATTTATCTGCAACCATCCTAATTGTATTGCGTAGTTTTAAAATTAATAGAAATTATCTTACTGGACGAACTAAGTACCCATGAATATATTAAGAGAACGACAAATCTTAAAATATGATCATGTATAGTACCTATTTCTACTTACAAGCCTTACAAACTACTGTCTTTATTACTTTATATGTACACGGCCCACAAACATATCGCTTGCATTTACTGCACACTTCATTTGTCTTGTTTCTGCATTTCCTCGTTTGGCATAGTTTTCTTACTTTCACAACAATTTCCGCTTATTCTCTTTCTTCATCATCATCGTCCTTTTCTTTCTTTTCTTTTCCATCCCTTGGCATCCTTCCCTGATTTCTGGTTTCCATATAGGCTCTACGTCATTCTTCTGCTAGATTTAGGATGGAATTCCTCCCACTTATTTTGATCCCTGTCACTAGCTTGAACATGATCCATGCGTTGATGTCTCCTAAATCAAGGATATTGTGAAATACGTGTACAGGACATCGACGAGTACCAGAGCGGACAGAATATTTCCTCGTCATCTGGTCCAAGACATCTACAGCAAATTTTGTGCTATTGTAGATGCTCACTGTTTCGGCAAAGTGTTTCGAATTATTTTGTACATAACATCTGTGTGTATGGTACTATACAGAAGAACGTCTTTGTTTTTCCCCCTTGGTAAACAGTCAGACTACCACCTTCCCTTTTCAAGACAACAGACGTATAAAGAGAAGTTTTCATTTTTTATTGTGTTCGGAATTTCTTTTCTTGCACGGTTGATAGTGCCGACAAGACTAGTTTTCTCTTTTTCCAGTCCCTCCCCAAGCGTGACCGCAGTGAAAGAATTATCAGTAGTCACATTTCGCCCCTTATTGCGATATGGAGCTACCATCTTCATTACTACTTGTTCTGGAAGTTTCCCATTAAGTGCCCTCTGTTTGTTCTTTCCTACATAAGGGAACGCATCAGAAAGATATTTTGTTTCTACATTAGAAGCCAGAATTTGATTCCGAATTAATCAGGCTTATTCGGCATATATTGCAAATACGGACACCTGGTTCTGCTGGGGAAAAGTTGTTCGTCCACAGTGACATTTGATCCAGGTATGTAATTCAGCTGACAGTTTCCTATTAAATGATTCCAAGTATTTGATATAAGTGCAAATTTGTCGCTTTTCAAACGTTCCAACCGTGTATTTTTTTCACCAAAACGCAGATATTTAAAAATTTCTCGAAACCTGTTTCTGCTCATTGTGTCAGTGAAAAATGGGGCTCCCCACATTTTTGGCCACAACTCATCTACTTTTCAATACATCTGGCACCTATTGCACCATGAACATATACACTCCTGGAAATGGAAAAAAGAACACATTGACACCGGTGTGTCAGACCCACCATACTTGCTCCGGACACTGCAAGAGGGCTGTACAAGCAATGATCACACGCACGGCACAGCGGACACACCAGGAACCGCGGTGTTGGCCGTCGAATGGCGCTAGCTGCGCAGCATTTGTGCACCGCCGCCGTCAGTGTCAGCCAGTTTGCCGTGGCATACGGAGCTCCATCGCAGTCTTTAACACTGGTAGCATGCCGCGAGAGCGTGGACGTGAACCGTATGTGCAGTTGACGGACTTTGAGCGAGGGCGTATAGTGGGCATGCGGGAGGCCGGGTGGACGTACCGCCGAATTGCTCAACACGTGGGGCGTGAGGTCTCCACAGTACATCGATGTTGTCGCCAGTGGTCGGCGGAAGGTGCACGTGTCCGTCGACCTGGGACCGGACCGCAGCGACGCACGGATGCACGCCAAGACCGTAGGATCCTACGCAGTGCCGTAGGGGACCATACCGCCACTTCCCAGCAAATTAGGGACACTGTTGCTCCTGGGGTATCGGCGAGGACCATTCGCAACCGTCTCCATGAAGCTGGGCTACGGTCCCGCACACCGTTAGGCCGTCTTCCGCTCACGCCCCAACATCGTGCAGCCCACCTCCAGTGGTGTCGCGTGAATGGAGGGACGAATGGAGAGTGTCGTCTTCAGCGATGAGAGTCGCTTCTGCCTTGGTGCCAATGATGGTCTTATGCGTGTTTGGCGCCGTGCAGGTGAGCGCCACAATCAGGAGTGCATACGACCGAGGCACACAAGGCCAACACCCAGCATCATGGTGTGGGGAGCGATCTCCTACACTGGCCGTACACCTCTGGTGATCGTCGAGGGGACACTGAATAGTGCACGGTACATCCAAACCGTCATCGAACCCATCGTTCTACCATTCCTGGACCGGCAAGGGAACTTGCTGTTCCAACAGGACAATGCACGTCCGCATGTATCCCGTGCCACCCAACGTGCTCTAGAAGGTGTAAGTCAACTACTCTGGCCAGCAAGATCTCCGGATCTGTCCCCCATTGAGCATGTTTGGGACTGGATGAAGCGTCGTCTCACGCGGTCTGCACGTCCAGCACGAACGCTGGTCCAACTGAGGCGCCAGGTGGAAATGGCATGGCAATCCGTTCCACAGGACTACATCCAGCATCTCTACGATCGTCTCCATGGGAGAATAGCAGCCTGCAGTGCTGCGAAAGGCGGATATACACTGTACTAGTGCCGACATTGTGCATGCTCTGTTGCCTGTGTCTATGTGCCTGTGGTTCTGTCAGTGTGATCATGTGATGTATCTGACCCCAGGAATGTGTCAATAAAGTTTCCCCTTCCTGGGACAATGAATTCACGGTGTTCTTATTTCAATTTCCAGGAGTGTAATTAAGCAACAAACGCATCTAATTCTTCTAAATGCAAAATCCAGGAATCATTCCCAAAAAGCCGTTGTGCCTCTGCTTCTGTGCATTTCTTTGTGTGTTTCAACATTGATTGATCAACTAAAAGGCGCCAGGCACTCGAAACATTACCATTTGAGACGTGCCGCTTAGCGTTTCTTTCAAAATATTCTGCTGACCTATCCTACCTGGACTAGTAACAGCGAAGTCTGCTACAGTCCACTCCGTGATCCCGTCCTTCCCCAGGAGTTTTGAGCCAGGTTCTCCTCTTCTACGTCGATTCTGTATTGGTCCACTTACAGGAGGTGCAGTTCTTTTTTTTTACCCAGGGTAGGTGAATGTAAATTACCTTCATCTTCAGTCTTGGAGCTGTCACTCTCCACATTAGCGACAGGTTGGTAATCTTCATCTGTAGAATCTTCCGCAAGGTCCTCAACTTCAGGATCATTTTCAACATCCGATTCATACAAAAGTGTGACAATTCCTTCATCTGAAAGTGGCCGTGGCCGTGGTTTGTATCGCTGTGACATCTGAGCTATGTGTACGGCTCTGGGAGCAGTACTCAAGTAATCAGTCTTCTTTATGTGAAACCCAATAGCAAACAACACATGACATATTGCATTGTTGAGCTTTTAAATTCAGACAATGCGAGTAAACTTCAGTAACCAACATATTTAGTACATTTTTGACGGGTGCTAGGAATGAATCGGGGGAGTGATGCACAACAATCTTTAAATAATCTGTTTTCAAATATACATTTGATGTGGTCAAAGTGACCACTCGGCGGTTTTAAGCATAAGTGGTCATTCAAAAAAACTAATGAAGATAAAATAAATATTGGACTATTTAAATGATCTACATAAACATGTAGGAAAATTCATTAACTCACAACAGCATAGATTAGAACCTGACCGAATAATAACATGTTAAAATATAAAAAGTGGTCAAATTGACCACTCGGCAGTCCTAGTGTTAAAAATTTTCCCCTCTGGGCACACCATATTATATGCACCTCCTCCAAAAAGCCATGTTTTAAATAATAACTGTTCCTAGATTACTTCACAATTCATTCACTAAGTAAACTATGCATATTTCCAAGCTTGCATTCTCGATTTTTGTTCTTAAGACTTACTTAAAGTAGCAAGTTGTTTAACAATATTAAAATTTGTTGTCGTTTGTAAGCAGAGTTATTTTAAAACGCAAAAGGTTAAAATGAGTACAGAGCAAAAAATGCCGCCCCCTTACGTTGCCGCCCCTATGCCCGTGCCTAGTGGAGCTGTATGTAAATCCGCCCCTGTTTGTGGCATCTTGAAACTGTTCGCCAGAAATGTTCCTTTGTCTTTCGCTGGCAAGTACTGACCGATTGAACTAACCAGGCACCATGAAATGTTTCCCCCTATAATGTGTAGTACACGAGAAAGGTCCGAGGTATTACTACTGTGAAAACTTTCACCAGTACGTCACCTAAAGTACAAATACTGATAGTTATGCAATTATCTGACGGACTAGAGAAACGTTCAAAGACGGCTAACCTAAGGAAAAAATATAGACCAATGAAAATAATTACTGTCAAAAGATGGAAATTACATAGGAACTCAAATCTTAGATTACCACCTATTAAGATCGTGGGGCATGATATTAATGAAGTCATGAAGCGACTGCTGCCGTCGTTTTTCGAGCGTAATTGACCGATCAATCTAACAAGATTCTTATGTAAGTAATAAAAAGAAGTGAGCGGTAACTCTATCACAGCATGGTTCTGCCAAGCGATACTGAACGAGAAACAGGATAACTCATAAGGTGTTCTCTTGTTCTTTTCGCGGACAATTCGTCACTAACCTTTTACGTCCTCTGACAACGAAGGTGCTAATATTCATATAAAGTTATCGTTATTATCAAGGGATATGATCAGATCTAATACTGCATTTAATACCACCTCCATGTTTTTTAAAAAACTTATGTTGTTGTTGTTGTTGTGGTCTTCAGTCCTGAGACTGGTTTGCTGCAGCTCTCCATGATACTCTATCCTGTGCAAGCTTCTTCATCTCTCAGTACCTACTGCAGCCTACATCCTTCAGAATCTGTATAGTGTATTCATCTCTTGGTCTCCCTCTATAATTTTTACCCTCCATGCTGTCCTCCAATACTAAATTGGTGATCCCTCGATGTCTCAGAACTTGTCCTACCAAACGATCCCTTCTTCTAGTCAAGTTGTGCCACAAACTCGTCTTCTCATCAATTCTGTTCAATACCTCCTCATCAGTTCTGTGATGTACCCATCTAATCTTCAGCATTTTGCCGTAGCACCACATTTCGAAAGCTTCTATTCTCACCAGGGGTAAGATACTGCCTACAGGAGAATTAAAGAGACCTTTGGAGATAAGAGAACAACTTGTATGAACATCAAGAGCTTAGATGGAAATCCAGTTCTAAGCAAAGAAGGGAAAGCAGAAAGGTAGCGGGAGTATATAGAGGGTCTATACAAGGGCGATGTTCTTGAGGACAATATTATGGAAATGGAAGACGATGTAGATGAAGACGAACTGGGAGATATGATACTGAGTGTAGTGTCTGACAGAGCACTGAAAGACCTGAGTAGAAACAAGATCTCCGAAGTAGACAACATTCCATTGGAACTACTGACGGCCTTGGGAGAGCCAGTCCGGACAAAACTCTATCATCTGGTGAGCAAGATGTATAAGACAGGCGAAATACCCTCAGACTTCAAGAAGAATATAATAATTCCAATCCCAAAGAAAGCAGGTGTTGACAGATGTGAAAATTACCGAACCATCAGTTTAATAAGTCACAGTTGCAAAATACTAACGCGAATTCTTTAGAGACGAATGGAAAAACTAGTAGAAGCCCACCTCGGGGAAAATCAGTTTGGATTCCATAGAAATTTTGGAACACGTGAGGCAATACTGACCCTAAGAGTTATCTTAGAAGCTAGATTAAGGAAGGGCAAAACTACGTTTCTAGCATTTGTAGACTTAGAGAAAGGTTTTGACAATGTTGACTGGAATACTCTCTTTCAAATTCTGAAGGTGGCAGGGGTAAAATATAGGGAGCGAAAGGCTATTTACAGTTTGTACAGAAACCAGATGGCAGTTATAATGGCCGAGGGTCATGAAAGGGAAGCAGTGGTTGGGAAGGGATTGAGACAGGGTTGTAGTCTCTCCCCGATGTTATTCAATCTGTATATTGAGCAACCAGTCCACAGGAACCCGAAAACCGATTCAGCAGCCGAAATGTTGCAAACTCTGACAGCCCTAATCAAGGCGACTTCTTCAGCATCTAACAACCCTACCACAACGAAGGTCAAAAATTAATTATGATTGTAGTGCTGCTAACGCTGCTAAATGTTGCATTTTCGGGCAACAACTAAGTTGGCAGGTGTCATTAGAGCACAGTTAATAAAGTCATTTTTTGAAATAATTGATAAACTAGGCACTTACATTTTCGTGTTTCCCACGCTGGTCTCGTTGTGAACTCATGGCTCAATCGTCCAAAATCTAGGTAGTGATGATTCCACGCTCAGATGCAAAGAGGCCTTGCGATATTCAGAAGTTTTATAGATGTGTTTCATAAACCACTCTTGAAGATTAAACTTTTGCAAGTTAGGACAATGTTGATGTAAAAAAGTAATCAGCACTTCGAATTTAAGTTACACTTCTTTTTTATTGCTTTTGTTGCAATATCACGTAACTCGTTCCAAAACATCACTTCACAATATAAACCATACTTGAAAATATCTTCCTCACTGTTAAAGTTCACATTTCATAAACTGACTACAATTTGCGTCTTTTTAACATGACGACCAAAGCTTGACTCTCTAATAACCACTTACGCGCCCAAAAATCAGAGTTACAAGTACGTCAAAGATCATAGTGACAAAAGAAAGAATACACATAACAATAATATCATTCCAATATACACTTATCGATGTATCGAAGTACCTCTACATTACTGAATTCGAATCTGAATGTTGTCGTAGAAATATGTTAACTATTTTACAGAAACACAGTAGAATATTGCTCGTATCGAGAGGTTGAGGTGAGGTGCCGAAATGGTTACTTAATTCAAGTACCATTACAAGCTTCATGTCACCGTGGAAGAATGCTGGGTGTTTCACTATGACCTGGAGACTAACGAGCAAACCAACCACCGGAAACATGTGCTCTCACCACCCTGACCAAACCATCATCAAGCAAAGTCTTGCTGTTTTCTTTGAGACAGTTATTTTATGGGGCTAAAGATTACGTTCGTAGCGAACAAACCATCAGAAGGAGCATAATACCAAAATCATCTGACGACACATGACACAGACGTGCTGCTTTTCTGGGCTGTCGAGTTTTGCGTCAACCCCTGTATCTTCCTGACGTGACACCCAGCGACCTCTGATTCTTTCTTAAGATGAAGAAACGATTGTTTGGCAGCCACTTCGAAAACCTTCTAGTATCTACAGAGTTCTTCCATGTATACAACCTTGTTTCATGATTCTTGAACCAACTGTTAGCTATGATTAAGTTATGCTCTCTGCAAAATTCTACCAGGCGGCTTCCTCTTTCATTTCTTAACCCCAATCCATATTCACCTGCTACGTTTCCTTCTCTTCTTTTTCCTACACTCGAATTCCAGTCACCACTGAGTATTAACTTTTCGTCTTCCTTCACTACCTGAATACTTTCTTTTATCTCATAATACATTTCATCAATTTCTTTATCATCTGCAGAGCTAGTTGGCACATAAACTTATACTACTGTAGTAGGCGTGGGCTTCGTGTCTATCTTGGCCACAATAATGTGTTCACTACGCTCTTTGTCCTCCCATCCATGAACCATGGACCTTGCCGTTGGTGGAGGGGGGGGGGGGGGCCTTGCGTGCCTCAGCGATACAAATAGCCGTACCGTAGGTGAAACCACAACGGAGAGGTACCTGTTGAGATGCCATACAAACGTGTGGTTCCTGAAGAGGGGCAGCAGCCTTTTCAGTAGTTGCGAGGGCAACAGTGTGGATGATTGACTGACCTGGCCTTGTAACACTAACCAAAACGGCCTTGCTGTGCTGGTACTGCGAACGGCTGAAAGCAAGGGGCAACTACGGCCGTAATTTTTCCCGAGGGCATGCAGCTTTACTGTATGATTAAATGATGATACCGCCCTCTTGGGTAAAATATTCCGGAGGTAAAATAGCCCCCCATTCGGATCTCCGGGCGGGGACTACTCAAGAGGATGTCGTTATCAGGAGAAAGAAAACCGGCGTTCTACGGATCGGAGCGTGGAATGTCAGATCACTTAATGGGGCAGGAAGGTTAGAAAATTTAAAAAGGGAAATGGATAGGTTAAAGTTAGATATAGTGGGAATTAGTGAAGTTCGGTGGCAGGAGGAACAAGACGTCTGGTCAGGTGACTACAGGGTTATAAACAAAAAATCAAATAGTGCTAATGCAGGAGTAGGTTTAATAATGAATAGGAAAATAGGAATGCGGGTAAGCTACTACAAACAGCATAGTGAACGCATTATTGTGGCCAAGATAGACATGAAGCCCACGCCTACTACAGTAGTATAAGTTTATGTGCCAACTAGCTCCGCAGATGATAAAGAAATTGAAGAAATGTATGATGAAATAAAAGAAATTATTCAGATAGTTAAGGGTGATGAAAATTTAATGGTCATGGGTGACTGGAACTCGGTAGTAGGAAAAGGGAGAGAAGGAAATGTAGTAGGTGAATATGGATTGGGGGAGAGAAATGAAAGAGGAAGCCGCCTGGTAGAATTTTGCACAGAGCACAACTTAATCATAGCTAACAATTGGTTTAAGAACCATGAAGGAAGGTTGTATACATAGAAGAACCCTGGAGCTACTAAAAGGTATCAGATAGATTATCTAATGATAAGACAGAGATTTAGGAACCAGGTTTTAAATTGTAAGACATTTCCAGGGGCAGATGTGGACTCTGACCACTATCTATTGGTTATGACCTGTAGATTAAAACTGAAGAAACTGCAAAAAGGTGGGAATTTAAGGAGATGGGACCTGGATAAACTGAAAGAACAAGAGGTTGTACAGAGTTTCAGGGAGAGCATAAAGGAACAATTGACAGTAATGGGGAAAGAAAAGAAGAATGGGTAGCTTTGAGGGATGAAGTAGTGAAGGCAGCAGAGGATCAAATAGGTAAAAAGACGAGGGCTGCTAGAAATCCTTGGGTAACAGAAGGAATATTGAATTTAATTGATGAAAGGAGAAAATATAAAAATACAGTAAATGAAGCAGGCAAAAAGGAATACAAACGTCTCAAAAATGAGATCGACGGGAAGTGAAAAATGGCTAAGCAGGGATGGCTAGAGGATAAATGTAAGGATGTAGAGGCTTATCTCACTAGGGGTAAGATAGATACTGCCTACAGGAAAACTAAAGAGACATTTGGAGAAAAGAGAGCCACTTGTATGAATATCAAGAGCTCAGATGGCAACCCAGTTCTAAGCAAAGAATGGAAAACAGAAAGGTTGAAGGAGTATATACAGGGTTTATACAAGGGCGATGTACTTGACGACAATATTATGGAAATGGAAGAGGATGTAGATAAAGATGAAATGGAAGATACGATAATGCGTGAAGAGTTTGACAGAGCACTGAAAGACCTGAGGCGAAACAAGGCCCCGGGAATAGACAACATTCCATTAGAACTACTGACTGCCTTGGGAGAGCCAGTCCGGACAAAACTCTACCATCTGGTGAGCAAGATGTATGAAACAGGTGAAATACCTTCAGACTTCAAAAGAATATAATAATTCCAATCCGAAAGAAAGCAGGTGTTAACAGATGTGAAAATTACGGAACAATCTGTTTAATAAGCCACAGCTGCAAAATACTAACACGAATTCTTTACAGACGAATGGAAAACTAGTAGAAGCCTACCTCAGGGAAGATCAGTTTGGATTCCGTAGACATACTGGAACACGTGAGGCAATACTGACCTTACGACTTATCTTAGAAGAAAGATTAAGGAAAGGCAAACCTAAGTTTCTAGCATTTGTAGACTTAGAGAAAGTTTTGGCAATGTTGACTGGAACACTCTCTTTGAAATTATAAACGTGGCAGGGGTAAAATACAGGGAGCGAAAGGCTATTTACAATTTGTACAGAAACCAGATGGCAGTTATAAGAGTCGAGGGACATGAAAGGGAAGCAGTTGTTGGGAAGGGAGTAAGTCAGCCTATCCCCGATGTTATTCAATCTGTATTTTGAGCAAGCAGTAAAGGATACAAAAGAAAAATTTGGAGTAGGTATTAAAATCCATGGAGAAGAAATAAAAACTTTGAGGTTCGCCGATGACATTGTAATTCTGTCAGAGACAGCAAAGGACTTAGAAGAGCAGTTGAATGGAAGGGATAGCGTCTTGAAAGGAGGATATAAGTTGAACATCAACAAAAGCAAAACGAGGATAATGGAATGTAGTCGAATTAAGTCGGGTGATACTGAGGGAATTAGATTAGGAAATGAGACACTTAAAGTAGTAAAGGAGTTTTGCTATTTGGGGAGCAAAATAACTGATGGTGGTCGAAGTAGAGAGGATATAAAATGTAGACTGGCGATGGCAAGGAAAGCGTTTCTGAAGAAGAGAAATTTGTTAACATCGAGTATAGATTTAAGTGTCAGGAAGTCGTTTCTGAAAGTATTTGTATGGAGTGTAGGTGAATGCTGAAGATTAGATGGGTAGATCACGTAACTAATGCGGAGGTACTGAATAGTATTGGGGAGAAGAGAAGTTTGTGGCACAACTTGACCAGAAAAAGGGATCGGTTGGTAGGACATGTTCTGAGGCATGCATCAAGGGATCACCAATTTAGTATTGGAGGGCAGCGTGGAGGGTAAAAATCGTAGAGGGAGACGAAGAGATGAATACACAAAGCAGATTCAAAAGGATATAGGTTGCAGTAGGTACTGGGAGATGAAGAGGCTTGCACAGGATAGAGTGGCATGGAGAGCTGCATCAAACCAGTCTCAGTACTGAAGACCGCAACAACAACAACAACATGATGTTTGTAGTAGCTTACCAGCACTCCTACTTTTTTTTCATTATTAAACCTTCTCCTGCATTACCCCTATTTGATTTTGTATTTAAAACGCTGTATTCACCTGACCAAAAGTCTTGCTCCTCCTGCCACCGAACTTCACTATTTCCCACTATATCTAACTTTAACCTATCCATTTCCCTTTTTAAATTTTCTAACGTTCCTGCCCCATTAAGGGATCTGACTTTCCACGCTCCGATTCCGTAGAACGCCAGTTTTCTTTCTCCTGATACCGACGTCCTCCTGAGCAGTCCCCGCCCGGAGATCCGAATGGGGGACTATTTTACCTCCGGTATATTTTACCCAAGAGGACGACATCATCATTTAATCATGCAGTAAAGCTGCATGCCCTCGGGAAAAATTACGGCCGTAGTTTGCCCTTGCTTTCAGCCGTTCGCAGTACCACAACTGCAAGGCCGTTGTTAGTGTTACAGGGACAGATCAGTCAATCATCCAGACTGTTGCCCCTGCAACTACTGAAAAGGCTGCTGCCCCTCTTCAGAAACCACACATTTGTCCGTCCTCTCAACAGATACCCCTTCGTTGTGGTTGCACCTACGGTACGGCTACCCGTGTCGTTAAGGCCCGCAAGCCTTCCCACCAACGGCAAGGTCAGTGGTTCATGGGGGGAAGAATGAGTTGGTATCGCTTATTCTCGAACAACGAAATCATCAGACTTTTGAGACTTTAGTTTCTGTTGTCAGAGGCTTAAACACTATTCATTACAGATATCTAGTAAATCTTGTTAAGACGACTATGAATCGCGTCCATAGAATCCACAATGCTTTTGAACGCCATCTGCCTTTGCTACATAATGATGAAATGATATTCGAAAACCGCCGGGCGCTCACGGACTAACCTAACGCCGCGCCAGATGTACGTAACCTTTCAGTGCGGTGCATACTGTAGCCAAAAACTCCTTTGCGTTCTTTTGAAGGCACATTCCATTGGCATTCTTACTGTACACTCTGATTTAAAAAAATCATGGAATACCTCCTAATATCGCGTAGGACCTCGTTTTCCCGTCATAATGGAACAGCTCGACATGGTATGCTCTCAACAAGTCGTTGGGAGTCCCTTGCAGAAATATTGAGCCATGTCGCCTGTGTCGCCTGTATAGCCGACAATAATTGCTTCTTGCCGACGCAAGATTTTGCGCACGAACTGACCTCTCATATATGTATCATAAATGTTCGATGGTATTCACATTGGACTATCTGGGTGGCCAAATTCAGAGTGTTCATCAAAACAGTGGCGAACACTTGTGGCCCGATGACATGGCGCATTGTCTCCACAAAATCCATCGACGTCTGAGAACATGAATGGCTGCAAATGGTCTCCATGACTATTTACAGTCAAAGACCTGTTCAGTTGGACCAGAGACACCACGCCATTCCATGTAAACACGACCCACACCATTATGGCGCGATCTCCAGCTTGTACAGTGGCTTGTTGACAACTTGCGTCCATGACCACACTCGATCCCTACCATCAGCTCTTATCAACCGAAAGCAGGACTCATTTTACCACTCCAGAGAGAGTCCAACCGATACGGACACAAACCCAGGAAAAATGGAAATGAGCGTTTGCCGTTATTCGCCGGGACGCCCCGTGCGGGGCAGGTCCGACCGCCTTGGTACAGGTCTCATTGCATTTATCACGAATCTCTTGCCCAACGTAAAGTACCGAGCGACTGGAAAAAGTACAGGTGACGCCTGTATATAAGAAGGAAGAAGGGTAGAAGGACGGATCCTCAAAATTACAGACCAATATCCTTAACATCGGTTTGTTGCAGGATTCTCAGTTCGAATATAATGAATTTCCTTGAGACAGAGAAGTTGCTGTCCACGCATCAGCATGGCTCCTGCGAAACGCAATTCGCTATTTTTTCACATGATATCTTGCAAACCATGGATGAAGGGTATCAGACGGATGCTATGTTCCTTGACTTCAAGAAAGGCGTTTGGCTCGGTGCCCCACTGCAGACTCCTAACTAAGGTACGAGCATCTCGGATTGGTTCCCAGATATGTGAGTGGCTCGAAGACTTCCTAAGTAATAGAACCCAATGCGTTGTCCTCGATGGTGAGTGTTCATCGGAGGTGAGGGTATCATCTGCAGTGCCCCAGGGAAGTGTGGTAGGTCCGCTGTTGTTTTCTATCTACATAAATGATCTTTTGGATAGGGTGGATAGCAATGTGCGGCTGTTTGCTGATGATGCTGTGGTGTACGGGATGGTGTCGTCGTTGAGTGACTGTAGGAGGGTACAAGATGACTTGGACATGATTTGTGATTGGTGTAAAGGATGGCAGCTAACTCTAAATATGGATAAATGTAAATTAATGCAGATGAATTGGAAAAAGAATCCCGTAATGTTTCAATACTCCATTAGTAGTGTAGCTCTTGATACAGTCACGTCGATTACATATTTCGGCGTAACATTGCAGAGCGATATGAAGTGGGACAAGCATGTAATGGCAGTTGTGGGGAAGGCGGATAGTCGTCTTCGATTCGTTGGTAGAATTTTGGGAAGATGTGGTTCATCTGTAAAGGAGACCGCTTGTAAAACACTAATACGACCTATTCTTGAGCACTACTCGAGCATTTGGGATCCCTGTCAGGTCGGATTGTGGGAGGACATAGAAGAAATTCAGAGGCGGGCTGCTAGATTTGTTACTGGTAGGTTTGATCATCACGCGAATGTTACAGAAATGTTTTAGGAACTCAGGTGCGAGTCTCTAGAGGAAAGGATGCGTTCTGTTCGTGAATTGCTAATGAGGAAATTTAGAGAACCTGCAGTACAACTTTACTGCCGCCAGCCTACATTTCGCGGAAAGACCAAAAAGATAAAATAAGAGAGATTAGGGCTCGTACAGAGGCATATAGGCGGTCATTTTTCCCTCGTTCTATTTGGGAGTGGAACAGAGAGAGAAGATGCTTGTTGTGGTACGAAGTACCCTCCGCCACCCACCGTATGGTGGATTGCGGAGTACGTATGTAGATGTAGATGAAGATGTATTACATTCGACGCCACATTGGGCGACCTGCAGGCCGGATGGAGATGAAATGATGATGAAGACAACACAACACCAGTCCCTGAGCGGAGAAAATCTCCGACTCAGCTGGGACAAGCCCAGTAGAGGCGCTGCAGGCGATGTCGTGGTGATAGCAAAGGCCGCATCAGTCGACAGCTGTCATAGCGCCAGATTTCGATGCAGTATCCTAACACGTACGTTCGTCGTATGTCGCACACTGATTTCTGCGGTTGTTTCCCGCAGTGTGGCTTTTGTCTTAGCACCGAAAAATCTACGAAAATGCCGCTGCTCTTGGTCGTTATGTGAAGGCCGTCGGGTACTTTGTTGTCCGTTGTAAGCAGTATCCACGGACACACTCCTGACACCGTGGATCTCAGAATATTGAATTCCCATATGATTTCCGAAATGGAATGTCCCACACTTATAGCTCCAACTACCATCCCGTGTTCAAGGTCTGTTAATTCAGTTGGGCGGCCATTATCTCATCGGAAACCTTTTCACATGAATCACCTGAGTACAAATGACAGCTCCTCTAATACACTGTCGCTTTATACCTTGTGTACGTGATACTATCACCATCCCTTGACTTGGGTCTCCTCAGTCTACAGTTCTGCACAAACAACGAATAAAATACACAGATTGTCAGAAACTATGTGTGGTAAGCGTACTGTAAGACCTTCAGTACACACACCATCAGATTATTTGACTTTCCGCTCTAACGAAGTAGGCGAGTGTCAGCAATATGTCTTGTGGTCTTATCGTGGTGGGTTTATCTTCTGATGTTAGGTCAGATGATAGAAATGCCACTTGCATGCTTAGAGTAGCAGATTGACGGTGACCAACTTTAAACAGAACTTGATTAATTTTCACACACATTTATTAAAATAATAAAAAGCCTAGACATTAAGTAACTTGATTCTGGTATTGGTACATTAATCTTGTTCTCACATATATCGCTTATACTTGACAAAAGCGTGTATACATTTATCTTCATGGCTATGTACAGGAATATGGTAATCTTACTAGGCACAGACTGAAACTTGACTATAGACTGGTACAGACAAATGTAGAACTCGTACAGACTGGTACAGACTAATGCAGACCGACTAATTGGAGGTCTGCACACTTGTTATAATACCTCGCGCGTTCATGTATCACTGCGCAAGTGTGATCCACAAGGAGAAAAGGTTCTACATTGACAGTAATCTCATTGGCTGCGTTACATATTAATATGCGGATCGTCGGAAGCAGAATTTGGTCCGTCTCTATGGCAGCGCCATCTCGTAGTGCGAAGACGGACGAGTGCTGGGCCTGCACTGTTGTGCTTGGAGGGGCGCGCTCTAATGGAAAAGTTGTGGACGCTGACTATGTGGAACTATGTACACAACAGTATGAAGCATTCACTAGGGGATGAGAAATCGAATCGAAAGTTCAAATGTGTAGAGGGTAAGTGCTGTTATTTCAGTGATTAAGCAATCGACTCAAATTTACAAATATCTTGGCACTATGGGTCCACCTACAAGTAGGACATTGCGCTCCTTCTAGCCCAGATGCATGCACTGATTCGATTGGGAATGGCGTGATGAGACAACTGGCTCAGATCTGTTATTACTGGCAGTTGATATATTGGATACTGATACTGGGACAGACTTGATACCCTAAATGGTCCCACACATATCCTACCACCACGGGATTGCCTCAACATTAATCTAACCATTCATAGGGACAAGACCTAATGAGGATGAGCACTGTCATGTTAAAAAATGCATCACGATGTTGTAGCATGAGAGATAACACTGGAGGATGCGTGAAGTCATCGATCTTGCATTGTGCTATCAGAGCTCCCTCACTAATTCTCAGCCATAAATTGAACTCATACGATGGCTCCCCACACCTTGACACAGAAGTGTCTCACCAGAACGAAATAATGGGACCTATCCTCAGGCTTACTCCATACTCCCTAGCGATGATGCACCTGGGGTAGTGCAAACGGCAAATCATCAATTGCATGGGGGATTAATTAAAAAGAAAAGACTAATATTAATGAGTAAATGCAATAATGGCCCTGACTGTTATTAGGTCGCAATCTGACTGCATAAAATAAAAATAAAGAATGACAAGAAATTTCCATTAACACAATTGATTAATGAAGTCCCTGCAACTATAAAAGCTACGAAACAGCAAAGCGCAAGTGTAACTGTTCTGTGTGTGGTAGTGTGACTCAACATACATGTACCTGCCTCGGTTCTTTCTCAGTACGACAAAATATTTTAAACACCATTTACAATGAACTAATTGAAAAACCAGAAATACTGTAATTGCACATAGAAACCAGAATTACAAGTCTAATAAATGAACACGAGCCCGATGCCTTGTTCACGGTACCTATGAGCAAGATGCATTGTCATTAAAGAAAAGTGTAATACCTTTTTACCTCATTATACAGGGGGTCCAAAAGTCCGGAAGCACCCTGATAAAATCCAAATGGAGTAGCAAACAAGGAAACAGAGTCCCTACACACGAGGAAAGGGAAGAGGGAAACTTTATAGGCTATGCCACCAACATGGCGGCCATCTTGAAAGCCGCCATCTTGAATTCAACTCCAAAATTTCAAATGGGAATGTGTTCATGTGACATATCAAACAGATAGAGAATTTCACCAGAAAAACAATGCCGTGGTTATTTTAAACATAGCTTTATTCATTCTGTGGTTATAGCCAATTACTTGCGGCAGCAGTGGGACACTCGGCAGTGTGAGTATTACGTACTGAAAAGTCAGAAAATGGAGTCTGAAACGGTGCAAAGTGACTATCCCATGCCTGATATGTTACATGTGTTTAACTGTCAGGTATCCTTTAATCATGCTAACGTTTTAATCATTGTTTCTTTATTTACAGGTTGCAAAATGTCCTTAACACATGAAGAACGAATTGAAATCATCTTGATATCAGGAGAAAGAGGCACACGGCTCGTTGCTGAGGATTTCAACAGTCGTCACCCAACCAGAGAGCCCATCACTCACAGCTCTTTGCCAAGCTTTTGGCCTAATTCCGAGCAACAGAATCTGTCGCAGATAAACCTAAGGCTGGAAGACCGAAATCCGCCACCGATGAAGCAACAACAGTGTGTGTGTTGGTATCATTTAGCAAGAGTCCGTAACGGAGTACTCATCGCCAGTCACAAGAATGTGGGTTTAGCCGTACCTCCTTACTGCGAATTTTATCGCAGCACAAATGGCACCCGTACAAAATTCAGCTGCTCCAACACCTGAAAGAGGATGACCCAGACCGTCGGGTATAGTTCGCAGAATGGGTGACACAGCAGTTGCAGATAAACCCACGTTTCCCCTATCAGGTGCTGTTCAGTGATGAACCCAATTTCTTTATCAATGGTGAAGTGAACAAGCAGAATCACAGAAACTGGTCCGACACTAGATCGATTCTTCCAAAACGGTCGACTCACAATTGATGGTCTGCTGTGGTGTGTGAGGTATCAAAGTCGTTGGACCTTTTTTTTATTGACGGTACGTCAACAGCCAACGGTTATCTGAGGTTATTGGATGAAAAAGTGTTTCCCTCGTTGTTAACGGAGGACGGGACATTTCCGGAATTCTTCCATCATGATGGAACCCCACCACATGCTGGGCACAATGTGCGAGCATATCTAGATGTGCAGTTTCCACAAAAGTGGATTGGTCGTAGGGAGTGGCCACCACGTTCACCAAATTTGACTACTTTGGATTTTTACCTTTGCGGGTCATGTCAAAGCTCTAGTTTATTCTGTGAAAATACCGGATTTGCATCATCTAAGAGCATTGTTGATGCGTGTGGTCAAATTCAGCCAGATGTGTTAGTCAAAGTTCATCAGGACTGGGTTCGGAGGATGGCATTAACAATACAACATAATGGACAACATATTGAGCCATTCCTATGAATGTTGGTGGTCTCTCGGGACTGTGTAACATCGCCGTAATGTCTCTTCGGCAGATAACACACATGCTGCCGAGCATCCCATCACCGCCACATGTAACTGGCTATAACCTGAGAATGAATAAAGCTATGTTTAAAATAACAACCGAATTCTTTTTCTGGTGAAATTCTCTATCTGTTTGATGTCACATGACCACATTCCTATTTGAAATTTTGGAGTTGAATCCAAGATGGCGGCTTCGAAGATGGCCGCCATGTTGGTGGCATAGCCTATAAAGTTTCCCCCTTCATGTTCCTCGTGTGTATGGACTCTGTTTCCTTGATTGCTACTCCATTTTAATTTTATGAGGGTGTGTCCGGACTTTTGGACCACCCTGTATATTGACGAAAATCTTCCATTACAGCAGCATCATAAATCAAAAGCCCATCTCCTTTCTCTAATACACTGTGACAATTGCAACTTCTTCCCTCTATACATTACACCAATCGAACAGCGTCTACTCTCTCGCCCAACAGGACAACAACGGCCCTCGACATCCTCTCAACTACTACTGCACCAGTGGAGGCGACGGAATAATAATCTTTGGCGCAATCTCTGGCGCTGTGACTCAGTCTAGCCACCTTTCACAATGAACAGAACGAATCGGCATTTGTCAGCAGTCCGTACATCCCTGCCGTGGCTCCCCTCCAAACGCGGACATTTACGTTGTGGTTCTGACGACAGCCTACGCATGGGACGGTAACTCCCTAGTCTGGCTGCCGCTAATCTCCTACCAACGGTGCGCTATTACAAAGTAGCAGGGGACCATTACTTGTTGCAGAATGGCAGGTGCAAACTTCAAGGCATTACGATGCTCTCGGCGCACAATACGGAGGTCCTCCCACGGTGTGGTGAGACTTAGTGGACCGGAACCTTGAAGACGAATGCGTCCTCACGTTCCAGTGCAGTCCAACATCGGGTCTCAGGCACATCCGCTTGCTCCTCAAATCTAGATACTCTACTATCGGCCAATCGGACAAATGAAGACTTACAACGAGACCCGTTTCAATCTCTGTCAGATGCTGATAACACAGTCTCACACGAGTAGGTGGCATCTGTGTTATTCACAGTGATCACTCAACGTCTGGCGATGATCACGCCCCACATATACGCTACCCGGCCTGGTAAACATGAACTACACTAACGCACTCCGGTGGCCGTTGCATCCGTCACACAGAACTGAAACTCTAACCATTTACGTACCCGCCAATACGGTGTACGTGTCCGAAGTTACTCTGACATCCACGGAACCATGGTGTTGCTCGCGTTGGTACTGTTGTAGGTTGCGGCCCTCTGTTGGAGGCCAGAGTGTATCGTTTAGTTGACATGGTTGCGGTTGTTTGTATTTTTCTCGCGTTGACTGGCGCCACTCGGTTTTGCAAGCGTGTCCTGTCAGCTAGTGGCAACAGCGCCGTTATCGACATGTAGAAACTTTGGCCCTATCTTTGGGGTAACGCCGTCGTTCTTCCGGGTCGTGTGACTGAACAGTTCGGTTGGGGTCTCTGGAGGAGTGAAGCGGGCTGTGTGAGAAAACGCCAGGACCGCTGGCGGCATACATTCATTGCCGGATGAAAGGGCTGTGGCCGCGAGGGTGGTCAACCGGATCCAACAAGCTTTGAGTGGATTTTAATCCCAGCAGTGAAACCTCCACCACTGTGGGATATCACGATTCTCCAGTGACTTGGGGTCGTGTTGCGGCTCCCACTGTCGCCGAGACGAAGAGCAGCGAGTGGAGTGATTGGAGAAGGCGGATCTAATTAGCTTTCCTCGAAGTTCAACCGGTGATATTGCACAGTATTCCGGGGACGTAGTGCAGACCGCCGGTTCCGGCTTCGGCGTATTGTTCCATCGTTGCATTTGGTTTATCGGACGTCAGGTAGCTTCAGCAGATTATCATTAGTCATTCGTTAGGCTGCCACTAGTCTGAGCTACCACCTTGTGAAGTGAATGCAACTATTGGCTGCCTTTCTCATCGCTTGCGAAAGTGTTTTTGGCTTGACCTACTGAGAGGTCCATTTCTGGAACACCGTCTGTGACTAGCCCTTGTGTTTTATTATTGTGTTGTTATTTTATTATTGTACTACCAAGTTACTATCATTTGTCTCACCTGTTTAGTGATCCGTTGCCTGTCTTTTAAATGGACTTTTGCTCTTGCCTTACCGTTTGACAGTTGTTTATTTTTTTTAATAATTGCCATTCTTGCCATTAAAGAGATTCACCTATAAGTGTCGCTACTTGTCTTAAAATTTTAATGTGGCAATTGTAATATTTTAATAGCTGTAACTGTAAGTTACAGCAAGTCTTATCAACCTCTTAATTTATTCCCATTAATGCCTTCAGCCGTGAAGCAATTCTTAAATTGTTGCCATTATTTTAATTTGTTGTTGATTTTAAATAAGTTTTGTGTGATTAAAAGAAAGACAACCAATAGTAGCTGATTACGGCCCCGTCCATAATTCTGCCTTCCTTTACCATCAGGTCTCATCCACGTATGTCTTCCAGGTGCTTTCCTTTACTGTCAAGCCAAAGAAACTGGTACACCTGCCTAATATCGTGTAAGGCCCCCGCGAGCACGCAGAAGTGGCATGAACTCGACTAATGTCTGAAGTAGTGCTGGAAGAAAATGACACCACGAATGCTGCAGGGCTGTCCATAAATCAGCAAGAGTACGAGGAGGTGCGGATCTCTTCTGAACACTACGTTGCAAGGCATCCCACAAATGCTCAATAATAATCGTGTCTGGGGAGTTTGGTGGCCAGCAGAATTGTTTAAGCTCAGAAGAGTGTTCCTCGAACCATTCTGTAGCAATTCTGCATGTTTGGGGTGTCGCATTGTCTTGCTGGAATTGCCCAAGTTCGTCGGAAATGCACAATGCACATGACTGGTTGTAGGTGATCGGACAGGATGCTTACGTACGTGTCCCCTGTCAGAAAGGTATCTAGACGTATCAGGGGCCCCATATCTCTCTAACATCACACGTCCCACACCAATGCAGAGCCTCCACCAGGTTGAACAGTCCCCTGCTGACATGCAATGTCGATGGGTTCCTGAAGTTGTCTCCATACCTGTACATATCCGTCGGCTCGATACAACCTGAAACGAGATTCGTCCGACCAGGCAACATGTTTCCAGTTATCAACAGTCCAATTTCGGTGTTGATGGCCCCAGGTGACTTGTAAAGCTTTGTGCCGTGCTGTTACCAAGGGTACACGAGAAGGGCTTCGGCTCCGAAAGCCCATATCGATAATGTTTCGTTGTATGGTTCACATGTTGCTCGTGGTGATGGCCCAACATTTAAATCTACAGCAGTATGTGGAAGGGTTGCACTTCTGTCACGTTGAACGATTGTCTTCAGTCGTCGTTGGTCCCGTTCTTTCAGGATTTTTACTGATCGCCACTATGTCGGAAATCTGATGTTTTACCGGAGTCCTGATATTCACTCTACACTAGTGAAACGGCCGTACGGGAAAATCTCCACTACTTCGCTACCTCGGAGATGCTGTGTCTCATCGCTGGTGCGCCGACTATAACACCACGTATAAACTCATTTAAATCTTGATAATCTGTCTTTGCAGTGGCTGTAACCGATCTAACAACTGCCCCATATACTTGTTGACTTATATAAGCGTTGTTGACCGCAGTGCCGTATTATACCTGAATACATATCTCTCTATTTGAATACGCATGCCTATACCAGTTTCTTTGGCGCTTCCGTGTATTATACTTTTTTAAAGAGATGTTATCTTCTTCGTCATCTTCTTTCTTCAAGTGTGAGACATTTCTTTGTTTCATCCTCTGGTTTCTATTTGATCTCTCCCGCTCTTTCATGTATCAACTGGTCTTCCCTAGTGCTCCATAACTCTTAATTTTTTTATAGATTGTAAATTCATCCGATATTGTGACTTCATTTCTGCATTTATTTTCGTATTTCTTGATCTTTTAGTGCGTGACGTTAGTCCCTTGTTCTTGTGTGGCTGTTGTATTTCTTATCATATTAGTGTACGCCCATTACCTCTTGTTAAAATGCCATTTTGCCAAGTCATTTCGAGTTGTTGTTATCCACGTCTCCAAGTATTGATGGTATTGCCATTTTTCTTTAGAACATTACTAGGATTTCTTTCCTCATCTTTTGATCTAGTATCCTGTTATGGACCCATTATTACAGGTGAAACTTTAAATTATTTTCACCAAGTTATGAAAGAAATATCCTTTATTATTGCAACAAGTGTTCAGCTGCAGAATCTAAGATGGTAATCGTCGAACTATTTTGCTTAAGAGCCGATAATGACATTTTAGCGCCACACCTCGGGCCACATAGAAGGAACGTGGAGGGAGAGGGAGTGGTACTCAAAGAGAAATTCAATTTTCATATTGGTAGAAGCTTAACACTTAAGCGTTTTGAATCTACATATTATATCAGACCAAATAGTTTTAGGTGAAAAAGAAAATAATATATTGGAACCACACACTTTTTTACGAAAGCATAAATAGTGACCACTTCTCCGCACGTAAGAGCCATAGCAATAGGATGTCATGTTTGTTTCCATGATTTCCGAGAACATTTCCGAGACATCACCAAGTAAGCCGGCTGCTGTGGCCGAGCCGTTCTAGGCGCTTCAGTCCGGAATCGCGGTGCTGCTATGCTCGCAATTTCGATTATGCCTCGTGCTCGGATGTGTGTGTTGTCCTTAATTTAGTTAGGTTGAAGTAGTTCTAAGTCTAGGGAACTGATGACCTCAGATGTTAAGTCCCATAGTGCTTCCAGCCATTTGAATTAAGGACATCAAGTAGCTGCAGCAGATAGTTTTCAATTGAACTTAAGTGTTTGGCCAAATATAACGGGGCCGAGACGGTTTTAAGTAATGTAATTTAATTAATTCAAAACTATCACAGAGGGTTAGAATGGCGGATGATCGTTCTTTATATAAAAGGGTTTAGAAATCAGCTTTATCTGTTGTATTATGCGTGTATTTTGGAAGTACCCAGCTAACAGTGGGGTGAACACTTTGGTAATGCTTAGTTTAAACGTTGATAAAGAAAAGAAATTATTACTCCTCACGCAAGTGATGTGACATGAATGATGTAACAACTTACTTTCAGTCAGACAACTAAAATAAGTTTTCACTAAAAAATGCCAATCTTACTGACAACAATGCCGATGTGTATCAGAACTAGTGTGAGCAATACTTGCAAGGTTGAGAGGTGGCGTGAGCCCCCCCCCCCCCCCCCTCATATTTCTATCTTACTCTGAGTTATTCGATTTTCCTCTCTAATTGCATGAGGTGAAAAGTCGCTATTCCTTGACACGCAGCGTCACTGGTCACCCGGGTGGTCCGGTGGCAGGTGGGTTCTGCTGAGCTTGAAAGGGTTAAGCCGACGGGTGCGAGGGAGTCGAGTGGAAGCTTTCCAGACGCCGACATTGTCATAAGAGCGGGAGCGACACGCCCGCAGGGGCCTGAAGGAGAGGCTGGGCTAGAGATTCCGTTGCTTCGCAGAAACTTAGTGAAAACACTTTCTGGCGGGCTACCAGCGAGGCGTGGGAGTGACTTGTGTTCCCAGGCAGTCTTGGCCCTCAAATTCGCGAGTTCTCTGCAAAATCATAACTGTGATTGGCTGGCTCAGGGGATAGCTCCGTGACGTAGCAAAATCGGCGCAGAAATTGGCGCCAAGTATCTCTATCGGTTTGAACAGTAGTGCGTCGGCCATAGAGTGGAATTTTCTGCCGGTTTTCGAGTTACTGATTGGCACGTTTAACCACGGCCACAGTCGTGGGGGCGGGAATGTTCTGTGTTCGGCTTGTATGGGTGCTCTTGAGAGAGTCGGCTCTCACCTTTCGGACAGAGTAGGTTACAAGACTGAGCTCTCGCTGCTCTGGACAGCCAGCCTTCCGTTGGCTGTCTAACATACTTTCATTTAATTGTAACTGTTTGAAGAAGTTGCTGAAGTTTCGACTTCAATGTATCTTCCCGAGTACAGTTGGCAATTGAGCGTTCTGTGTACAATCGGCCTATGTTGTCCGTCTTCAGTAGTTTTGGCTGAAGTTGACTGTATCGAAGTTAATGTGTGACTTCGCTTGTTAAAATCACTCACTGAACCCTCAGTGATTGTGTCACGAGCCTTCTTCGTCTCCCTCATCAGAGGCGTATTTGTGTTGTTAGGAAGTCTTTAGTCTGGAACAACCAGACCAGGAGAATTTGTTTCGGGCTATACTCGCGACATTATCATCACCACGACGGAACGTCGGAACAACCAGCCATCGCCTCCGGTATGCCAGGTCGTGTCCTTGCAGTTAAGAAGACAGCTTGGTAATGTATGTCCGTAGCACCGACAAATCAGAGAATTTTGCTATGTGACAATCAGAGCTCAGCGTAGCGTGACTGTTCCCGTGTTTTGTAACGTGGCTCTGTCTTGGGTGTTCATTGTCTGAGTTCTCAGTACTGTAGCAGCAATTAATGTTGGGTTGGCTGGGTGTTTCTCTTAAGATTTGAGTTGCAAGGAATTGGCTCCACATACCACTTGGTCATAAATGTCACAATCTAGTTCATGGAGAGCTTCACCTTCACAGCATTTATTTGAGTATCCAGTTTGACGTATTGTAAATGTTTCATGTGTTTTGTTTATTATTTTGAGTTTAGTCATAATAAATCAAATTGTTATTTTTGACAGAACTTTCATTCTGTGGATCGGCAAAACAATCCCTTCATTTCTCACTACGTTAATGAAACTTTCCTGTATCAAATTAAATTCTATCCAATTAAATTATTGCAGGTGCTTTTCTACTCCACTTGCACGTTCGATTACAGGCAGTTCGCGTTTCTTCTTAATCCATGCGCAAGAGCAAAAGTCGGAGTTAGAAAAGAGGGGCTTAGAACATCGTTTCCACATGAAGATTCCAGAAGAATTTAGTGTTAAATACGCTGCCAGCCTCGGCACCTCGTAAAGTAGCAGCACTGTTCAGGGCAAAAAAACATGCAATGGCGACTTTTACCGTTCTGGACCCTTTACCACATCCTCCACTACTGACCTTACTCTCAACTGGTCAACCTGGATAAATTAGTACGTTATATTGATAAAGAACATTTTATTTATTTTTGAATACATCGTGGGACCAGACAGTGATGCATGTTATTACTAATTGTTACTATTAAAATCAGTCTTGATCACAAATTTATTTATTCTGGTAACCGGTATCGAAAACTCCTGTGGTCATCTTCAGACCTACAAGTCAAATACGAAGTCTGATCAGAGGGCTACATACATTAAAGAAAATTATACAAAAGTTGTTGTTGTGGTCTTCAGTCCAGAGACTGGTTTGATGCAGCCCTTTGTAAGTAGGCTGTTTAGGTTTTTTTATTGGTAACGCCGCCGCCACGTAGCGCTCTGTATAAAACTCACTGGCTGTGCCGTGTGCAGTCTGTGGCTGGTTTGCATTGTTGTCTGCCATTGTAGTGTTGGGCAGCGGCAGCTGGATGTGAACAGCGCGTAGCGTTGCGCAGTTGGAGGTGAGCCGCCAGCAGTGGTGGACGTGGGGAGAGAGAGATGGCGGAGTTTTGAAATTTGTAAGAATTGGTGTCATGAACTGATATATATATATATATATATATATATATATATATATATATATATATATATATATATATAATGACTATAAAGGTAAATACATTGTTCTATATTAAAATCTTTCATTTGCTAACTGTGCCTATCAGAAGTTAGTGACTTCCGTAGTTTGAATCTTTTATTTAGGTGTCAGTAGTGGTGCTCGCTGTATTGCGGTAGCTTGAGTAACGAAGATTTTTGTGAGGTAAGTGATTTGTGAAACGTATAGATTAATGTTAGTCAGGGCCATTCTTTGGTAGGGATTTTTGGAAGTCAGATTGCGTTGCGCTAAAAAATATTGTGTGTCAGTTTAAGCACAGTCGTGTATAATTGTTCTAAGGGGACGTTTCATATAGACCAATCTTGTATAAATTTTTCTAAGGGGACGTTTCATGTAGACCAATCTTGTATAAATTTTACAAAGGGGACGTTTCACCTTCATGGTACTCTTTCCTGTAAAAACGTCTTCATCTCCCAGTACCTACTGCAGCCTACATCCTTCTGAATCTGTTTCGTTACAAAACAATGAATTACCAAAATGCTGTACGAGCAGGTGGTAAATCACTGCTAGGTAGAGCAGTGCAAGTCTTACTTATATACTGGAGGCTCCGCCCACTTCTGATAGAAAGATATCATCGCTAACCAGTGGGTTGGAAATGAAATAACAATAACCATATAAAATCTCATAATTAAAAGTACAATGACAAGAATGAAAAAAAAATGTGGAACTTAGCTGGTTCAAGAGCTATTGTCAGATAAAGTAATCAAAAAATATTAAGCATAAGAAATAAATAAAAATCTTTTAGACAGTACATGGGTTGCCCTGTCCAGACCTGTTGGAGAACCATTTAGAAGCTACTGGTGGCCAAAGTAAGTATAGACGCTGAGCCGTGGTAAAAACCGCTGTTTTGAAGAGCTCACCGCAGTGCGTAGTGTGAAGCAGTCACCCTCCGTTTCTGGCGGTGGCGCCGCTGTGGCAATCGCAGCTTTGGTGTCTCCCTCTGGTGGGAAAGGGGAAACGTTGCCTGTTCACGTGCATTTAAGGGGCGCTATGAGCTCGCCAGTTGGTCAGTTGGGGTCAGTCTGGGTCTGTCTCTCGTCCGAATTTGTTAGGCAGTAAGAGAGCTCAGCGAGTAGTCGCCCGGTCGGGGCTTAGTTCCTGCATCTGAGTCTGCGGATTAGGCCGCCAGTCTGCTAGAGTTTGCTCAGGCAACGGTCATTGGCGGTTGGGTCGATCGGTTGGTCAGTCGCGTACTGAGACACGAGATGACTGGTCCCTCTTGAGCGTTGGCACATGTGAGGTCGCCACGTGAGTCCAGTGGGCCGCGCCGTATAGCGAGGGGTAGTGGCTTCGCTGTCGACATGAGAGCAACAGGAGACAACACACGACATCAGTCAGCTGCGACGCCGTGAGACGGAAGATCGGCGCGCCTTGCTGAGTCCGTTGAAGCGGCTGGCAGTGGAAGGTTCGGGAGAGCGATTTGGGGGTGCTGCGCCAGGTATTCTCTAGAAATCGCAGCTTATTAGAAGTTAAGTGATTGGTGATATGTTGTTTCATTTACTTGTTTTCTTGGTGAGGTTACCAACCGCTTTGTTTCGGGATCGTCCCACCATTATTCTCCGTTTGCCCACCCGAGGGAAGGTGGTTATTTATCAACTGGGTGGTCCGTTTTTCCCTTGTGGAGTAGGGGTGGGTTAGAGCAACCTGCTGTTCGGTTTGTTCGGTAATCTCCCTATCAATCTGCCGTATGTCAATAGCTGCCTCTGCCATGTTTGCCGGATTCGGTATGCTAACGAATTTATTGCTTGGAGTGTAACGGCCTAATTCCTGAAATATGGTTTCATTTTGCCAATCATGTTGAGGGCGGTATATGTGTACTGTAGAGCATGTTAACTCGTTTGGCTAACCTTGTATAATTTTATATAAGATTGCATTTAATGGGCTTTTATTTTAATGGTCATTTTAGTATATAAAGTTGCCACCCTTCCACCGTAAGACTTTTCTTAGTAGTTAAAATCAAGTTGCACCTTCGGTGGCAAGTTAATCGTTTAATTTTAGTCTTTTGTACCATTTCCTCCTACGGGGTGCATAGTTTGTGTGCCTGTGTAAATTGTTAAAACTATTACTTAAAGGTGATGTGGAGTGTTGCAGATTTTCAGCAGTGTAGTCTTTCAGAGGTTGTTGTGAGCGGTCGTGACAACGGCCATGTCATAATGGAGCGGCAGGGTTCTCAGCCCGAAAGCTCATCCACTCAAAAATTTGTTTCTTTCTGCCTCTGAATAAGTTGTAACTAGATATTTAGAGGGTGCACTCTGCTTATAATTTTAAATCTGTTTCTTTAAAAAAAACTTATAATAATAATAATAATAATAATAATAATAAAAGCAAGTTGATTTTTATTTCATCAGTTACTCCCTGGTAACTTTTTCCACGCCCACATAGTGTGATTAAATGTGTTAATGTTCTTGATGTATCGCTAGTAAGTAAAATAAATTATTAAGAATATTCTTTGAAATAAATCCACGGTCCAGTCAAGTTAGCGCTTTGCTTGAAAATTCGTTATCTTACGTCTTCAAATTCTGCAGCGCTGTTTCAAGTTATGCAACCATCCACATATCCGGTGACGATGCTATTTAGAAAATCGTCACCTACTGCTTCATATTGGTCCCGCAGGTCTCGACAAATTTCCATTCGATGGGTTTCTTGTTCTTCTGTAAGTATCCGCGGGACCCATCTCGCACAGACTTTGCGATAACCAACATGTTCCAACATTGTTTCCAAGGCATTACAGCCAACATTCAGCTTTGCACACAAACCTCTGGTCGTTATGCGCCAATCATCACGAGTGAGTTAATCATGCCGCCCTTCAATGCGAGGGCTGACAGCCTTGCGCGGTCCATCAGATCGTGGCTGGCCTTGCACACCCTTCTGACCACCTTGAAAATGCCGTAGCCATCAGTTCGTATTGCTCATGTCTCTTCTCCATACCCCTTTTGCAAGCGGGGATGGATTCAAACGGCGCAATTTCTTCAGCAGTGAGGAATTCAGTCACACGTCACTGTTTTATACGCGTGCCCATATCAGACTCAATTTTGGAACACCCCTCTGTTTGGGCCAACTATCGCAGGACAACGGAACCAGCTGCGAATGAAAGAGGAAGGTTCAAGCATTAGCACTACACCAACGACATCTGGTGCGGACATACAATGTCATCACAAAACAATAGGAGGCATTACTTTCGGAAAGAGTCTCGCACAATCCGACGTCCATATCGTAGAAGGTCACTATCATACACGATCTGTAAGTTGTATAAAGCATCAGCATTTGTAGCAAGACCTCCTTGTCTTTCTTTGAATATCCGTAGTTGCTGCGCACGTAATCGAAATCTGATCACAATTCTTCGATGTACCTACACTACTGGACATTAAAATTGCTGCACCAAGAAGAAATGCAGATTATAAGCGGGTATTCATTGGACAAATATATTATACTACAACTGACATGTGATTAAATTTTCATGCAATTTTGGTGCACAGATCCTGAGAAATCAGTACCCAGAACAACCAACTCTGGCCGTAATAACGGCCATGATACGCCTGGGCAATGAGTCAAACAGAGCTTAGATGGCGTGTACAGATACAGCTGCCCATGCACCCTCAACACGATACCACAGTTCATCCAGCGTAGTGACTGGCGTATTGTGACTAGCCAGTAGCTCGGAAGCCATTCACCAGACGTTTTCAATTGGTGAGATATCTGGAGAATGTTCTGGCCAGGGCAGCAGTCGAACATTTTCTGTAACCAGAAAGGCCTGTACAGGACCTGCAACATAAAGTTGTGCATTATCCTGCTGAAATGTGGGGTTTCGGAGGGATCGAATGAAGGATAGAACCACGGGTCGTAACACATCTGAAATGTAACGTCCACTGTTCAAAGTTGCCGTCAATGAGAAGAAGAGGTGACCGTGACGTGTAAACAATGGCATCCCATACCATCACGCCGGGTGATAGGCGATGACGAATACACGCTTCCAATGTGCGGTCACCGAGATGTCGCCAAAAACGAATGCGGTCATCATGATGCTGTAAACAGAACCTGGATTCATCCGAAAAAACGACGTTTTACCATTCGTGCACCCAGGTTCGTCGTTGTGTACACCATCGCAGGCGCTCCTGTCAGTGATCCTGCCTCAAGGGTAACCGAAGCCATGGTCTCCTACTGATAGTCCATCCTGCTACAGACGTCGTCGAACTGTTCATGGAGATGGTTCTTGTCTCGCAAACGTCCCCATGTGTTGACTCAGGGATCGAGACGTGGCTGCACGGTCCGTTACAGCCATGCGGAAAGATGCCTGTCGTATCGACTGCTAGTAATACGAGGCTGTTGGGATCAAGCACGGTGTTCCGTATTACCCTCCTGAACCCACCGATTCCATATTCTGCTAACAGTCATTGGATCTCGACCAACGCGAGCAGCGATGTCGCGATACCATGAACAGCAATCACGGTAGGCTACAACCCGACCTTTACCAAAGTCGGAAACGTGATGGTACGCATTTCTCCTCCTTACACGAAGCATCACAACAAAGTTTCACCAGGCAATGCCGGTCAACTGCTGCTTCTGTATGAGAAATCAGTTGGAAACTTTGCTGATGTCAGCACGTTGTAGGTGTCGCCACCGGCGCCAACCTGGTGTGAATGCTCTGAAAAGCTAATTATTTGCATATCATATAACATTCTGGGTGGTGTCTGTTTGTTCTATATCGTCTCTCCCTACCACTTTCGCGCAACGACGCTCTGAGCGTGTTTTTTTAGGGAATTGACTAGTTTGAACATGGGAACTGTTGCTGGTAAGGAACAGACCACACATGACATGTAGAATTCAGAAGAATTCAGTGAGACTAGCGATGATATAACCAAATACTTAATGATTTCAGCGTCAGCTCCACTGCACTCCCTGTAAAAGAATCTTAATACTAACTAAATTTAGTGGAAGGGGTTCAAGGCTTTCCTATTTTCAGTTAGCTGCTAAAATAACGTCGAAAAAGCAGGTAAGTTTTCAATTGGAAATTTTATTCTACTCACAAAACATTGTTTTTGAATCGCACTGTTGATAAAAGGAAGTGTTTTAATACAGGATGGTAAAAAAGCCAACTGCGTTCAACAAACATGTGAACGAATATTCCCTGAGTGGTTTTCCAAGTTCTACAATGGATCGAAGGATCACCTATGTCATATCATATCTATAATCTAGGTTTAAATTAAGTTTCACAAGAGAGAAAACAATCAAAATGGTCTACAGCGACCCTAAATTATCTTTAATTACTTATCTAACTTGTCGTAAATTACAGTGGCTGATGTGGCTTCTCAATAACTATATAACAGAGAAATCATCGCGTTTCAGATTTTTACTTCAAGTGGCAAATGTGAACACCATGAGCTTTAATTTACGATCGACACTAGTATTACGCAAAAAGGGGGTGTACCAGATGAGACTTCTGCAGGTCTGAGTGAAGTTTTATGCGCTGTTATGCGGCATCGCGTGCGTTCATTACCTTGTCGGTGTTCGTCAGGGGGACGGCGGCCGGCGCAGCTCCGTCCAGCTCGCCGTCTCGGAAGCAACTCCTTCTCCTTACTACAATTTACCGAAGTTGGTTTAAAAAACAACTATCTGGCTGTTTTTTCATCTGACCAATCAGGGTCTCAATGTTAACCTTAAGCTCCACCTACATAAATTCTGTCTATCCAATGAGAAACGTTATACTTTTCGTGGTGTGGCAATGTTTTTAAAGTTTGCAGCGTAACAGAGACGCGAAAAAGTCCCACACTAAAACTTTCGGGGGGTGGGGCCCTTTTTGTGTTATCTTAAGATCTATACTGGTTTTCTGGAGTGCTCTAGCTTTTAACATGGGCTGAGGGGGTGGTCCTTGACGTAACAGAGACGCGAAAAAGTCTCACACTAAAACTTGCGGCTGGCGTTGTGCTACTGGTTAACTGGCGAAGTGGGTGTCCAGTCCGTCCCTTATCGTCGGGCCTTCTAGCTTAACACGGTTCTGCTCTCGGCTTCTGTTCTCGTTTCTCCCCTCGGAACTGAATTTGCTTATCATGTCAGGGTTTTCATGAAAGGTGTTGGATTTGCTTGACACCTTACAATCACAGTATCTTCTTCCTGTCGGTTAAATTTCGCGTCTGTAGTACGTCATCTTCGTGGTGTAGTAATTTTAATTGCCAGTAGTGTATTTGTTTAGTAACCGCTCATTGGACAACGGTTGTCATTTACTACATTTCGCTGGAGATGGGATTTGTGGCTCCCTGTCCGACATAGACGATGAACTACATGTCTCAACACCTGTTTCAGTATCTCACTTCTTAACCACGAATCGTCACCATTGTACTCTTCATGTACATGTTCCACACATTCCACTGACTCATCTTCCGGAATTGAATATCTCCGGTCCCACTCCCTGTTGCAATTAGTAGTCAATGCCGTGGATGCAGGGAGTCGAATGCTGTAAACATCATTGGCCTTTTGCCTCCTTGCTCTCAAAGGGTTCCTTGTCAGACGTCAGTCTCTGCACATAACAATACCGTCATTATTACCCTGAGTCCACGAGTGAATAAAATATTGTGATGTATGTTCAGTAGCAAATCATCCTGTAAGCTAAACTTCCAACCGTAGTCACAGGCAAGTAAAAGTAATCCTCAGAGCTCCGGAAGTAGGGGCGCAATATTCAATAATATTCTCTGTTCGAAAGTTACATCCTCCCTCCTGCACGCTATTTATGTTTACTGTAACAGGGAACACAGTCTTGTTGAATCGCTGATATTCCTACAGGTGAAATCTGGAGAAACGTCAACTTTCATGTAATTACGTGTTTTTTTTCATGTGAAAGAGTGCGTCTGTGAGGTAACCAGAATTCCGGAGCACGCGCTCCCTTGAGTAAAGAAGTAGCCGGTGCCAGGCTAACAAGGAGACGCCTCGCCGCATACAAGGCGACTCAACGACGGGCTCCGGGCGTGTCTGGAATACCGATGCGAAGCCCAGCGGGTAGAAAGAGGGGAAGCAGCGCGCCTCTGCTCCGTGTGAGGCGATGCAAACATACTAGCGTGTGCTGAAGGTTCGTACAAAACCGCGCGGAAAGTGTCAGTTCCTATATACACTAATGGCCATTAAAATTGCTACACCACGAAGATGTCGTGCTACAGACGCGATATTTAAACGACGGGAAACAAGATGCTGTGACATGCAAATTATTAGCTTTTCAGAGCATGCACATAAGGTTGGCGCCGGTGGCGACACCTACAACGTGCTAACATGAGGAAAGTTTCCAACCGATTTTTCATACACAAACAGCAGTTGCCGGCGTTGCCTGGTGAAACGTTGTTCTCATGCCACGTTTAAGGAGGAGAAATGCGTACCATCATGTTTCCGACTTTGATAAAGGTCGGATTGTAGCTTATCGCGATTGCGGTTTATGTTATCGCTACATTGCTGCTCGCGTTGGTCGAGATCCAATGACTGTTATCAGAATATGGAATCGGTCGGTTCAGAAGGGTAAGTCGGAACGCCGTGCTGGATCCCAAAGGCCTCGTATCACTAGCAGTCGAGATGACAGGTATCTTATCCGCATAGCTGTAACGGATCGTCCAGCTACGTCTCGATCCCTTAGTCAACACATGGGGACGTTTGCAAGACAACAACCATCTGCACGAACAATTTGACGACGTCAGAAGCAGCATGGACTATCAGCTCGGAGACCACGGCTGCGGTTACCCTTGACGCTGCATCACAGACAGGACCGCCTGCGATGGTGTACTCGACGCCGAGCCTGGGTGCGCGAATGGCCAAACGACATTTTTTCGGATGAATCCAGGTTCTGTTTACAGCATCATGATGGTCGCATCCGTGTTTGGCGACATGGCGCAGAATGCACATTGCAAGCCTGTATTCGTCATCGCCGCGCTGGCGTATCACCCGGTGTGATGGTATGGGGCGCCATTGGTTACACGTGTCGGTTACCTCTTGTTTTCATTGTCGGCACTTTGAACTGTGGACGTTACATTTCAGATGTGTTACGACCCGTGGCTCCACCCTTCATTCGATCCCTGCGAAATCCTACATTTCAGCAGGATAATGTCTTTCTGGGTACAGTGTATAAAGAACGTGTATTAGTCTGAGTTATCCGGTGGGCAAGGGCAGTCATCGTATACAGGACAAAATACTTCTGAATGGGCTACTAGTGTCTCTCGGTGTGCGAATATACAATGAAGCCGTAAAACAACCTAAAGAATTTTAATCATCCTGACACAGGCCGTAGAAGTTTATATAGTTATTTACTAACAGTTGTTAATCCTGTGTATTAAGTTGCTATGTGACAGGAAATGAGAGTAAATTGCATATGTTCCACCACACCGAAATTTGGCTTTTGAAGTATAGACGTGGTTGAAGATGGAACCAAAACCCGGAATGTTGGCGGACAATTAGCGTATACCTAAGAAGTACGGCAACTATACCAATGCACAATACTTCAGTCTGGTCGGACTCTATCAGTGAGCAAACATTGTTCGAATCACCTGAAGAACTCTACTACGCCAGTCATCGAATTAAACGAAGTGGCGTTCAGAGAATTAAATTAGGAAAAGAGACACTAAAAGTAATCGATGAGTTTTACTTTTCGAGCAGCAAAATAGCTTGGGACTCTCTCAGCAAACTGGATCTCAGATGTAGACTGGCAGTAGTAAGTAAAGAAAGAAAACGTACAGTTTGTTACCCACGAATATAAATTCAAATGTTTGGTAGTCTTTTGTGAACGTATCGGTCTGGAGTGCAGCCCTGTACGGAAATAAAACGTGGATGGTAAGCATATCGCACAAGAAGTAATTACAGTCTTTTAAAATGTGGTGCTGTAGAAAAATGCTGAAGATCGCCGGTAGATCGAGTAACTAATGAACAGATTGTAAGACAACCAACCTGGTTTTCGTCCTCAATTTTACTTTGCCTCTTCGGTAGCACACCAGCCTGTAGCTGTGAAACTGGAAACATTAGTGAATAGTGGATGATATTTATTTAATAAATGTACACCATACGAAATTCTGGATTCACTTTTCGACACATTTATTAAACTTGATGTCGTATTGTTGAGACGCTAACTAGTTTCTTAACTTTGCGATACACCATCCTTCTCGCAAAAATAATAATGTTACAGAATGAAGACTAGCTCAACTTGATGAGATGAGAAAATCCAATAATTAATGCTTTGGAAAATCCAATAATGAAATTAATTTAATAACGAGATACAAAAAATGTAAAACATCGTGGTGATATCTAAGAATCCAGTAGCAAACAGGAAGAGAACTTCATATTGATTCGAGATGAGATTAATGATAATTTAAATTCAAATCTGAGAACGTTTGAAAACACAGGTACGCGAGGAACTCAAGTCTGATATTAATAATCGTGAGTGCAGACATGATCATGTACAATCTGTTGATGTTGCTCAGGCGAGACAACAAACTTCGTAACAAGAATTTCAAGTAGAGGAATTAGCACAAACCTCGAGTCATTCCAGTCACAGACGAAGACTGATGTTTCAAAGACGCAAAATCAGTTCCAAAAGGTGTCTAAGAATTATCTGGGAGAGTGACACAACGAACAGTGATTCAGGTAAATGTCAGACGGTACTCAACCTGCTTCCTTCTGAAGACTAAACCTTTTGTACTGCGGGTAGGCGCAAATAGACATTGATCGCTGTAGTTACTGACAGGTTAAGAGGCTTCCACATGAATAGCTTGGTGTAGAGAGCTGCGTCACATACTAGTCTGAAGACAACAATAATATTCATACGCTTCCTTCTCAGAAGTTAATTTATTTTTTTGATTGCTTGAAGTGTTTGTCTTTCGTTGTGACCGACCTTGCCTAGTTCATGATTTCCATGACACAGTGAGCAAACCACATCTCTTCTAGAACCATACAAACAGTGTGCATCAGAGAAGTCTTCTAAACCTGGCAGTCCTTTTCCGTAATTGGCATTTACCCGAATTAAAAATTGATTGAATGTTGCCGGCACTATAGCGGCAGAAATACCTTTCCAGGCAGCAGGAATACCTTTCCTGTAACTAGAGATGGGAAAAACCGACAGGCTATAACCGGTATAGTTATTTTAGCTCATAATAACTGGTAATTTTCTGATTTGTTTGGTCTCGTTACAACCGGTATTTTTTTCCTGATAATTATCAGTTTGCCATAACAGTAGACGGACGTTTTTGATTTGAGACAGAAATGTAAAAAATCGGTTTCGTTGGAGTTCTGTGGCTTCTCAATGACGTCATCTTTGAGTGATGTGTTTTGTGATCAATGGAGTCAACTAAGAGAAGAACACATTATAAAACGAGCAGGCCTATTTATGAACTGATCGGACCACTCTCATTCGACATTGGTTTAATTCACAGTCGGAATTTTAACTATTGTCATGTAATTCATCCTGTTAAATGTTATCTTTTGCGCGCTACCTAAATTGTTCATTTACATTGTATGAAAGAGCGTTTTTGTTTCCGTCAGTACACAATCAGTTGCATTCAAATTCCCATTAACAAGTAGAGCTATACAGTATATCCGACTGGAAACGGATTTATCATTCAAAATATAAAAAGAAAAACAACGCTACGAATTTTAGACGAAAGATTTTAATTCGTCTGACATTTCTATCAAATAATAAAAGATAAAGGAAGTTATGGCTTGCGTAATACATTAAAAACTTGACATTGTATTCGTAGTTTATAATATAGAGGGAAATCAACAAGTTTCTGTTCGAATTCCACGCTAAACCTTGCCCTCAGCGGAGTCGTGTGGTTGCATATAGGTTGTAGCAACGTCAGCAAACGGAAACTTTTTGACCGTACCTTATAAAAACAGAAATTAGCTCATCTGCAGTCTGTGTCTGCCTAATATGCCTTTACCTGCTTGCAGCGCTTACAAACGGACAAAGTAATACGAAAAATAACTCTCCGTTTTCAGTTTTCTGCCTTTGGCACTGCCTGCTCGTAGCGTTCAAGGAGTGGCATGATCTGCTGTTACAGTGATAGTTCTTTACAGAGGTTTAAAAGGTTGGAACAGTAGTATAATACTGATTCATGTTCTGTAGTATTCAAACCCTCAAAAGCAGCAAACTGTGGAGAGAGTAAATTTCCTTTGATTTTTCATTCTTTATAAGTATACAGGGAGTTACAAAAATGTACGGCCAAACTTTCAGGAAAGGTTCCTCACACACAAATAAAGAAAAGATGTTATGTGGACATGAGTCCGGAAACGCTTAATTTCCATGTAAGAGCTCATTTTAGTTTCGTCAGTATGTACTGTACTTCCTCGATTCACCGCCAGTTGGCCCAATTGAAGGTAATGTTGACTTCAGTGCTTGTGTTGACATGCGACTCATTGCTCTGCAGTACTCGCATCAAGCACATCAGAACGAAGTATCAACAGGTCAGTGTTCATCACGAACGTGGTTTTGCAGTCAGTGCAGTGTTTACAAATGCGGAGTTGGCAGATGCCCATTTGATGTATGGATTAGCACGGGGCAATAGCCGTGGCGCGGTACGTTTGTATCGAGACAGATTTCCAGAACGAAGGTGTCCCGACAGGAAGACGTTCGAAGCAATTGATCGGTGTCTTAGGGAGCACGGAACATTCCAGCCTATGACTCGCGACTGGGCAAGACCTAGAACGACTAGGACACCTGCAATGGACGAGGCAATTCTTCGTGCAGTTGACGATAATCCTAATGTCAGCGTCAGAGAAGTTGCTGATGTACAAGGTAAGGTTGGCCACGCCACTGTATAGAGTGTGCTACGGGAGAACCAGTTGTTTCCGTACCATGTACAGCGTGTGCAGGCACTAAAAGCAGCTGATTGGCCTCCATGGGTACACTTCCGCGAATGGTTCATCCAACAATGTGTCAATCCTCATTTCAGTGCAAATGTTCTCTTTACGGATGAGGCTTCATTACAACGTGATCAAACTGTCAATTTTAACAATCAACATGCGTCGGCTGACGAGAAACCGCACACAATTGTGCAAATACGTCATCAACACAGATTTTCTGTGAACGTTTGGGCAGGCATTGTTGGTGATGTCTTGATTACGCCCCATCTTCTTCCACCTACGCTCAATGGAGCACGTAATCATGATTTCATACGGGATACTCTGTGCTGCTAGAACATGTGCCTTTACAAATACTACACAACATGTGGTTCATGCACGATGGAGCTCCTGCACATTTCAGTCGAAGTGTTCGTACGCTTCTCAACAACAGATTCGGCGACCGATGGATTGGTAGAGGCGGACCAATTCGATGTGCTCCACGCTCTCCTGACCTCAACCCTCTTGACTCTCATTTATGGGGGCATTTGAAAGCTCTTGTCTACGCAACCCAGGTACCAAATGTAGAGACTCTTTGTGGTCGTATTGTGGACGGCTGTGATACAATACGCCATTCTCCAGGGCTGCATCAGCGCATCAGGGATTCCATGCGACGGAGGGTGGATGCATGTATCCTCGCTAACGGATAACATTTTGAACATTTCCAGTAAAAATGCGTTTGAAGTCACGCTGGTACGTTCTGTTGCTGTGTGTTTCCATTCCATGATTAACGTGATTTGAAGAGAAGTAACAAAAAGAGCTCTAACACGGAAAGTAAGCGTTTCCGGACGCATGTCCACATAACATATTTTCTTTCTTTCTGTGTGAGGAATGTTTCCTGAAAGTTTGACAGTACCTTTTTGTAACACCCTGTATAACGCGAAAGTCTGAGGGTGTCGCAAAATTTTCCACCCTTTGTATGATGTCTACATTTATTGTTAGAAATAATAGCGATAAAAAAGGGAGAAAGGTTGTTCCAAAAACCGGTTACTTCGAGAGTTTTTAATAGCGAGGTTCAACTGGAGATTTAAGAAAAAGCGGTGTAATGAAAAACCATTTGTTTGACCCGTAGCCACCATCTCTCACTGTAACTTCACATGCGGACACTGTAGATGTGCTCGGTAGCAGTCGGCAGCAATCGGGAGACTTAGTGTCGTAGATATCTGCAAAGGCTCGCTACCAACTGTTCAGCGTCACTATTAGCCAATGCTAACTGCATTGTTGTCTGCTTTGAGCTGTGGAGTCGCGGTCTGTGTTCTGTTGCGCTGAAATTCATTGCGATTGTTTCGAAAATGAGTGATGATGTGGTTGCTGGCCCATTGCAGGAATAACCTTCTGCTTCAGTTCGGAAAAGAAAGCAGGTTATTAGCAATTCGTGGAAGCTCAAAACACAACTTTGCAGTGAAACTTATTCACATGTGACGGCTGTGTATTAGCGTCAGCTACACGTGACTAATGAAAAGTTGTGCCGGTCCGGGACCCGACCCTGGATTTTCCGATGGTCATCGGCGGTCGCCTCGACCATGTCAGCTACCCGAGCACGTCTCAAATGCCGGTCCAAATGCAGTTACACTCCAAACGCTCGCACATTCGTGAAAGACAAATGTATAGTGTCGTAAATTGTGCTCCGCCAGACGTAATTATGACACTAATGGCGACAGAGCTTGGCTTGGCTTGGCTTGGCTTGGCTTGGCTTGGCTTGTGTGAAAGATCGATTAATACACGGGGGCTACACAACTACCATAAAATTGATTAACTCGAGTTAGTGGAAGTGAGTGCGTCTCTGCTGCATTCACATCACACAAGAAATACAGACAGAAAGAGCTAGAGAAATCGGGCTCCTTGGATGCGTTCTTTGTTAACCCAGAACTACTAAACGTTCGTAAAATTTACCATTGCAGTAAGATAAATACGGAACAGTTCGCACTTAATTTGGTATGTAAGATACCATTGTTGATGTAGTAATTGTAATTGACTTGTGCATAACCTATAAATTATGCCTTCCTTATTCCTTTGTACGAAATTTGAAGTTTAGTAAAATTGACGATGGTTTAGTAGAAAAGTAACGTTTTCCCCTTTAGTGTTTAGGAAACGCAAGACGTGAACTGATGCTGGTCACATAACTTTATCTACAATTTTACCACAACGTCTAAACCGGATTTCGAATATCTCGTAAAGTAACTGATCTGAGAATTGCTAAATATGAGGGCGTGTATATCAGTTACAACCCGACTGGATGCGCTTTTTAGCCGAGCGAGATAGCGCTGCGGTCTGCACACGGCACTAGCACTCGGAGGGACGATGGTTCAAACCCAGGTCCAGACATCCATATTTAGGTTTTCCGTGGTTTCACAAAATGGCTCCAGGTAAATGGCGGGCTGGGGACACGACTGACTTCCTTCCCCATTCTTAAAACATTCCGAGCATGTGCTCGGTCTTTAGTTACCTAGATGTCAACAGGACGTTAAAGCATTAGCTTCCTCTCATTTTTTTTAAATCAGGTATTGGTGAGACGTACAGAAGTTTAATATAACTCTTAATGGTGCACTATTCATCAACATGCCTTTCGGTACTTGACATATGCAATGCTTTGGTAGAAATACTGAAGAATTTCACTGAGATAAGTTGGCAATAATAATACAGTTTTTATGTTCATCAGCACAACAACTGCTTACACTCTAATTGCTACGGGTACTTCTCGAAATAGTATGGAAATTCATGGCCTCAAATGTAGAGCCATCCGCACTTCCAATCTTCTTCGCCGGCCGGGGTGGCCGAGAGGTTCTAGGCGCTACAGTCTGGAACCACGCGACCGCTGCGGTCGCAGGTTCGAATCCTGCCTCGGGCATGGATGTGTGTGATGTCCTTAAGTTAGTTAGGTTTAAGTAGTTCTAAGGGACTGATGACCTTAGATATAGAGTCCCATAGTGCTCAGAGACATTTGAACCATTTTTGAACTTCCAATCTTCATAAGCAATCTTTCTTTTTCTTCGCATTTGGCATAGGTTCGAAGTCATCTTTGATCAAACGTGCTTCCCACCTCATCGGCAATATCTAACCAACTGTCCTATTTCGGATTGCGATCTTTGTATACATTACTTTCAACGTCGCATACCTCTGGTGATAGCTGAAGAGGATTTTTAAAATCCACTGTTCTCTCGCTCGTCCACTTCCCCAGTGCTGTAAAATCACGGCAAACAAATAACGAAAAGGCACCTGCATGCGAAACGATATTGTTTTCCCTCACGAGGGGGCCGTGCCTACTACGCCCCAGCGATTTTGTCCAAATTTATGGTGAGCGCTGGTCTCCGTCAGAAATGAAAGTGACAAGCGTTGGAGTACCAAATGGAGAAGTAGTTAGAAAAAAAATATCATTTTTGGCGGGAGGCTGGCGACGTTTAGGCTTTTATGTCAGCGTTGTTATCGTGCAGCGGGTGGAATCTGTAGGTCGAGAGATCGAGTCCCTATGCCGAAAATTTGTTTCAGTTTCAGGTTTTACATTAGCTACTCTGTACATGAAACGGAATAATGCTGAACATAGGTTATTGCGTTTATTAATCTCTGTTTATAAGAGAATAAAAGGCTGACTGACTGAGTCATTATCGTCCAACCCAAACCGTTAAGGATAGAGCCTTGAAATTTGGGGAATGTGTGTATCTTATACTGCATGAAGGAATGTTTCGAAATTTCACCCGCTATGGGGGTCAAATAGCAGATGAAAGTGTTTTTTTTTTTAAAATGTCACTATGAAGACAGTTTTGAAGCAAGCCCTACGACAACTCACATTTTGTTTTCTCGGTCAGATGTAAAGGAAAACATGTTTCAGTATTTTTGCAAATTTAACCCTACGGGGGTGAAACAGGGCGTGAACGCTTGTTTTGAAAATTGTCATTTCTGAAGAGCTACTAAGGTACTTTTAAAACTACATCTATGGACATTGGTGTTTGACTTCCCTGTTAAAAATAAAAACATATTTATTTCAGTGTTTTTCGAAATTGAACCCCTATGGGGTTGAAATAGGGTCTGACTGATTCACTGACTCGTCATTGCCCTGTCCAAGCCGGTAAGGATAGAAACTTGAGTTTTGTAGTGGGTGTGGATCTTACAATGTAGGCATCGTTTAAGAAGGAAATATCCAAAAATCCACTCTTAAGGAGGTGAAAATGGGAATGAAAAGTTTTTCGAAGCTAGAACTATGAAAACAGGTATTGGGTTTCTCAAAAATAAATACGAGGTTCAGCATTTTTGGAAATTTAGTCATTATGGGGGGTAAAGCAATGGGTGAAAGTCTTTTTGAAATGAAATAATTGCTAAAGAACCACTGAAGGATTCTTAAGGCTACGTCTATGGCAATTGGTATGTCACTTCAGGGTTAGAAATAAAGAAGAGCGTGCTTCAGTGTTTCCGAAAATTCAGCCCCTAAGGGAGGGGAAGAAAATTTTTAAGGAAATATTTCACTTTATTTAAATCAATTTTGATGCTAAACTTAAAAAAAATTGTATTTCACTTCTCAGTTAGATGTAGAGAAATATTCGTTAGGGGATCAAAGTTGCTGTGGAAGTATCTCCAGAAGAACTCAAAAGACATTACTAACAAAAAAATTTGAATGCAAAGTACTGTACGGACTACTGACAGCCCCTTCTTGGAACGTTACCTGCAGGCTCCTAATTGACGCTATGAGTGTAGTCCAGTCTCGGAAATTTATTTGCACTCTCCACTTTTTCCTTGCCTTTTCTCATAATTTCTTTTATGAAAATATCAATAAGCACAATATTTTCAATATTATTTTGGTTTATTTACAGTGTAGCACAAAATGTGAGAATAAAGAACTTTTCGCAAAAGGACTCGATCGCTAGGCCCTCGGGTTACCGTTCTGTACTCCTTCCCCAGTGCCAACAGTTGCCTGACAGCTACGCAAACACAAAAGGCGCATGCCGTCCCGACGCATGTCAAAATGGTATTCTTTTCTAAGATCTTGGTCATCTGGAGTTACCACTTCTGTCTCTTTCATTTCTGGCCAAGCGCTGGGTATACCAAAAGTTTGAAAGAAATCAGTGATGACGCTTTGGCGCGGCGTACTTGTCACACAAGTGACTCCAGCACTGTGGGTCAGACAGGTAGGAAACGTACATGAGAGCGAGAGGAAAACACACACAACAGGCGAGGTAGACCAGTGGAAAAATGATCAAATCGGAGCACAAAAAAGAGGCGAATATACTCCCGTTCGTTAAAAGACTGAATGAAAAGCGGGATACTAGCTACCTCATACTATCTTCCACAGCACCTTTATAAATGTTCCCAAAACTTTTGGCATCAGAACATATTCACTCTCTTCAACATGAGATTTTCACTCTGCAGCGGAGTGTGTGCTGATATGCAACTTCCTGGCAGACTAAAACTGTGTGCCGGACCGAGACTCGAAATCGGGACCTATGCCTTTCGCGGGCAAGTGCTCTAACAACTGAGTTACCTGAGCACGACTCATGCACCTTCCTCACAGCCTTACCTCCGCAGAAGCTCTCCTGCGAACATTGCAGGACTAGCACTCCTGAAAGAAAGGATATTGCCTGAGTTCGAGTCTCGGTCCGGCACACAGTTTTAATCTACCAGGAAGTTTCATATCAGCGGACACTCCACTGCAGATTGAAAATCTCATTCTGGAAACATCCCCCAGGCTGTGGCTAAGCCACGTCTCCGCAAAATCTTTTCTTTCAGGACTGCTAGTTCTGCAAGGTTCGCAGGAGAGCTTCTGTAAAGTTTGGAAGGTAGTAGACGAGGTACTGGCAGAAGTAAAGATGTGCGAAAGGGGCGTAAGTCGTGCTTGCGTAGCTCGGTCGGTAGATCCCGCGAAAGGCAAAAGTCCCGAGTTCGAGTCTCGGTCCGGCACACTTTTAATCTGCCAGGAAGTTTCATATTCACTCTCTTTTTAACATGGAACTCATCTCTTAATCCCAAAAGCTCTCCTGAATTAACTTGGTCAAATCGACTAGTCCATTGCTGTTCAAATGGCTCTGAGCACTATGGGACTCAACTGCTGTGGTCATTAGTCCCCTAGAACTTAGAACTACTCAAACCTAACTAACCTAAGGACATCACACACATCCATGCCCGAGGCAGGATTCGAACCTGCGACCGTAGCAGTCGCACGGTTCCGGACTGCGCGCCTAGAACCGCAAGACCATCGCGGCTGGCACTGCTGTTGAGCCCAACTCATTTTCATTATCTCTTTGTGTCTCTGTAACAGTCACTGTCCCCATCTCAGCGTCCGGCCATCCTGATTTAGGTTTTCCGTGATTTCCCTAAATCGCTCCAGGCAAATGCCGGGATGGTTCCTCTGAAAGGGCACGGCCGACTTCCTTCCCCGTTCTTCCCTGATCCGACGAGACCGATGACCTCGCAATTTGGACTCTTCCCACAAACAACCCAACCCCAAACCCTATCTCACAGCCACAATCTCCTTCGTTCTGACTTACTAATATTGTCTTCTCTCACTATCATTGTCACTCTCTTAATCCTTTCTACTACTACTGCCTGATTCACTCCTTCCCGCAGCTGCTCTCTCTTCTGTCACTATGTCTCACATCCTCGTCATCTTCACAGACTCTCTCCCTCACCCAATTCCCCTTTCTCTCTCTCTTTATTCCTCTCCCACTTTCATTTCCTCTCCTTCCACTGTCAACTATGTGAACAAGTAAGACAGCAGCAGGAAAAAGATCGTCCGTGGCCAAGCGAAGTCTTCTGGTATCACATATGGGTCTTAATTAGACGAAGAAGTCTCTGAGAATGCACGTTTGGAGCACCGCATTGGGTGATAGAGAGACTTGGGAAACCGGAACAGAAGAGAATCGAAGCGTTTGAGATGTGGTGCTACAGAAATGTTGAAAATTAGGTGGACTGATAAGGTAAGGAATGAGGAGGTTCAGCGCAGAATCGGAAACACTGACAATGGAAAGGGACAGGATGATAGGACATCTGTTAAAAAGTAACAGAACCCAGTATGTTGTCCTCGATGGTGAGTGTTCATCGGAGGTGAGGGTACCATCTGGAGTGCCCCAGGGAAGTGTGGTAGGTCCGCTGATGTTTTCTATCTACATAAATGACCTTTTGGATAGGGTGGATAGCAATGTGTGGCTGTTTGCTGATGATGCTGTGGTGTACGGGAAGGTATCGTCGTTGAGTGACTGTAGGAGGATACAAGATGACTTGGACAGGATTTGTGATTGGTGTAAGGAACGGCAGCTAACTCTAAATACAGATAACTGTAAATTAATGCAAATGAATAAGAAAAAGAATCCCGTAATGTTTGAATACTCCATTAGTAGTGTAGCGCTTGACACAGTCAAGGCAATTAAATATTTGGGCGTAACATTGCAGAGCGATATGAAGTGGGACAAGCATGTAATGGCAGTTGTGGGGGAGGCGGATAGTCATCTTAGGTTCATTGGTAGAGTTTTGGGAAGATGTGGTTCATCTGTAAAGGAGACCGCTTATAAAACACTAATACGACCTATTCTTGAGCACTGCTCAAGCGTTTAGGATCCCTATCACGTGAGTGTTACGGAAATGCTTCAGGAACTAGGGTGGGAGTCTCTGGAGGGAAGGAGGCGTTCTTTTCGTGAATTGCTACTGAGGGCATTTAGAGAACCAGCATTTGAGGCTGACTGCAGTACAATTTTATTGCCGCCAACTTATATTTCGCGGAAAGAGCACAAATATAAGATAAGAGAGATTAGGGCTCGTACAGAGGCATTTTTCGCTAGTTCTGTTTGGGAGTGGAACAGGGAGAGAAGATGCTAGTTGTGGTGCAAGATACCTGATGCCACGCACCGTATGGTGGATTGTGGAGTTAAAAAAAAAAGAAAGAAAAAACCTCTCCTCCCGAACCGGCAATGAAGGTTCAACGGTACTGACCGGCCGCCGTGTCATCCTCACCTTATAGGCGTCACTGGATGCGGACATGGAGGGGCATGTGGTTAGCACACCGCTCTCCCGGCCGTATGTCAGTTTCCGTGACCGGTGCCGTTACTTCTCAATTAATTAGCTCCTCAGTTTGCCTCACAAGGGCTGAGTGCACCCCGTTTGCCAACAGCGCTCGACATAACGGATGATCACCATACAAGTGCTATTCCAGCTCGACAGCGCTTAACTTCGGTGATCTGACGGGGACCGATGTTACCACTGAGGCAAGGCCGTTGGCAGGATATCTGTTAAGACATCAGGGAATTACTTCTACGGTGGGAGCTGCAGAGGACGAAAACTGTAATGGAAAACAGAGATTGGAATACATCCAGCAAACAGTGGTGAACGTAGGTTGCAAGTGCTACTGTGAGATGAAATGGTTGAAATGGCTCTGACAAGGGAACCTCCCCATCGCACCCCCCTCAGATTTAGTTATAACTTGGTACAGTGGATGGACCTTGAAAAACTGAACACAGATCAATCGGGAAAATAGAAAGAAGTTGTGTGGAACTATGAAAAAATAAGCAAAATATGCAAACTGAGTAGTCCATGCGCAAGATATGCAACGTCAAGTGTACTGTGAGCTCAGGAGCGCCGCGGTCCCTTGGTTAGCGTGAGCAGTTGCGGAACCAGAGGTCCTTAGTTCAAGTCTTCTCTCGAATGAAAAGTTTACTTTCTTTATTTTCGCAAAGTTATGATCTGCCCGTACGTTCATTGACGTCTCTGATCAAATGGCTTTGAGCACTATGGGACTTAACATCTGAGGTCATCAGTCCCCTAGAACTTAGAACTACTTATACCTAACTAACCTAAGTACATCACACACATCCATGCCCGAGGCAGGATTCAAATGGTTCTGAGCACTATGGGAGTTAACATCTGAGGTCATCACCCCCTAGAACTTAGAACTAATTAAACCTAACTAACCTAAGGACATCACACACAACCATGCCCGAGGCAGGATTCGAACCTGGGACCGTTGCAGTAGCGCGGTTCCGGACTGAAGCGCCTAGAACCGCTCGGTCACAACGGCTGGCGATTCTGATCACTATAATAAGCTTAGTGCCTGTGTTTTGCGACCTCACCGCAAAACCGTGCGATTAGTAGACGAAAGGACGTGCCTATCCAATGGGAACCGAAAACATTTGATCGCAAAGTCATAGGTCAACCGATTCCTCCACAGGAAAGCACGTCTGATATATTCAATACGACACTGGTGACGGCATGTACGTCACATGACAGGAATATGTTGTCGACCCACCTAACTTGTACACTTAGCGAATGGCTAAAAAGATTCTTCTACCTTCCCCGATTTAGGTTTTCTTGTGGATGTGATAATCACTCCCAAAAAAGTGATGAAAAAATAAATTTGTCACATAAACTGAAAATAAAAGATTAAACTTTTCACTCGAGGGAAGACTTGAACCAAGGACCTCTCGTTCCGCCGCTGCTCACGCTAACCACGGGACCACTGCGCTCCTGAGCTCATAATACCCTTGACGTTGCCTATCTTGCCATGGACTACTCAGTTAAATATTTTGCTTATTTTTATGATAGTTCCACACAACTTTTTCCTGTTTTCTCGACTGATCTGTGTTCAGTTTTTCAAGGCCTATCCACTGTGCTAAGTTATAACTAAATCTGAGGAGGGTGCGATGGGGAGGTTCCCTTGTGAGCACTATGGGACTTACCAGTCCCCTAGAACTTAGAACTACTTAAACCTAACTAACCTAAGGACATCACACACATCCATGCCCGAGGCAGGATTCGAACCTGCGACGGTAGCGGTCGCGCGGTTCCAGACTGAAGCGCCTAGAACCGCTTGGACTGTGAGATAAAGAGGCTGAGCCTGACACAGGAGAGGAATACGAGGCAGGCGTCATCAAACCAGTCAGATGGTTGATGATCCCCTCCCCCTAAAAACTGATCCAACCATAGTGGTCGGTTACCAACGCCATTCCTGGAGAGCTGCCCCCGGAACGCCACGACACCTTTCTCCCGGAGCTTGGCGTGTGAGGTCGCCAACAGTGTCCTGTCTCGCGTGCGCCGAGCACGTGTCTTGCTTGTCTCGCAGACAGACAATGTGAAGGCCGCGCCTTCTAGTCTCTAAGAGAGCGTATATTCATGAGCTGCCATTATATTCAACGAGGTCCGAGATTGCTGCCGCCCGTTCTCAACGTCAAGGCTGCAGTCTGGTTTCTTTCTCTGCAAATTTAAAATATTTCTGAAAAAAAAAATTGCACCGCAACATTGCGAGCATGAGCGCCGTGGAAGGGGTAGCCCAGAAAGCGAGTAACTGGCGCTAGGAAATACGTGTTGAGACACCTGCAAAGTCGTGTCAAAAGGAACAAAGGAACTATTTCGATCTTGACAATTTTCTACCTACCCCATTTTCTGGTTGCCTCGGTGCATTTGCAGATGGCGATCAGAATTATGGACATACCTGAGGAATGTAGTTCTTTCCCGCGTTTCTCGGACATCATCTCCGCTTGTGACACGAAACGGTATTTATTCTTCTTCAGTAATATTTGTTACCTCTGAAACGTCCCGTTTGTAAAATTTCTACACGACTGTGCTTAAACTGACACACAATAGCTTATTTAGCGCAACGCAATCTGACTTTCAATAATCCCTACAAGAGAATGGCCCTAACATTAACCTATATGTTTCACAAATCACTTACCTCACAAAAATCTTCGTTACTCGAGCTACTGCAATACAGCGAGCGCCACTACTGCCAGCTAAATAAAAGATTCAAACTACGGAAGTCACTAACTACTGAGGCACAGTTAGCAAATGAAAGATTTTAATAGAGAACAAACAATGTATTTACCTTAATAGTCATAATATATATATCAGTTCATGACACCAATTCTTACAAATTTCAAAACTCCGCCATCTCTCTCCCCACGTCCACCACTGCTGGCGGCTCACCTCCAACTGCGCAACGCTACGCGCTGTTAGCATCCAGCTGCCGCTGCTCAACACTACAATGGCAGACAACAATGCAAACCAGCCACAGACTGCACACGGCACAGCCAGTGATTTTTCATACAGAGCACTACGTGGCATTACCAATAAGAAAACCTAAACAGCCTACTTACACCTCTCTTTTCACATCGTACATTTTACAACAGGCGCCCCATCCTGTTTTACTTACACGGGTCATTTTATGGCAATATTTTAGACGTAACAGCTTTTCCGTCAACATTATTGAATGTGGCTGCAACAAACGGCAGTTTCACGGTATGCCTGGACAATACTGCTGATGGTGCAGGCTGTTGCAGTTAGTTGCAGAGGGTGTGGCGGTGTCGCCCACCAAAGATGAAGAATGTTTCGTTATGATGCGGCAGTATGCGCTACTAAACATGTTCCTAAAGGGATTTTTCCGGGGTTCGTGATTGAAAGATAGGGTCAAGTGCTTTGGATAGTTGGTTGATTTGGGGCACCGGATCAACGATGGGGAAGGAAGTCGTCCGCGCCCTATCAAAGGAACCAACCCGGCATTTGCCTGGAGCTGTTTCGGGATATCACGGAAAACCTCAGTTAGGCTGGCCGGACGCTCGTTTGAACCGGCGTCCTTCCGAATACGAAACCAGTGTGCTAACCACTGTGTCACCTACCTTGGTATACAGGGTGTTACAAAAGGCACAGCCAAACGTTCAGGAAAAATTCCTCACACACAAAGAAAGAAAATATGTTATGTGGACACATGTTAGAGCTCATTTTATTACATCTCTTGAAGTCACATTAGTCATGGAATGGAAACACACAGCAACAGAACGTACCAGCGTTACTTCAAACACTTTGTTACAGGAAATGTTCAAAATGTTCTCCGTTAGCGAGGATACATGAATCCACCCTCCGTCGCATGGAATCCTTTGATGCGCTGATGCAGCCCTGGAGAATGGCGTATTGCACCACAGACGTCCACAATACGAGCACGAAGAGTCTCTGCATTCGGTACCGGGGTTGCGTAGACAAGAGCTTTCAAATGCCCCCATAAATGAAAGTCAAGAGGGTTGAGGTCAGGAGAGCGTGGAGGCCACGGAATTGGTCCGCCTCTACCAATCCATCGGTCAGAGAATCTGCTGTTGAGAAGCGTACGAACACTTCGACTGAAATGTGCAGGAGCTCCATCGTGCATGAACCACATGTTGTGTCGTACTTGTAAAGGCACATGTACTAGCAACACAGAGTATCCCGTATGAAATCATGATAACGTACTCCACTGAGCATAGGTGGAAGAACATGGGGCCCAATGAAGACATCACCAACAATGCCTGCCCAAACGTTCACAGAAAATCTGTGTTGATGACGTAATTGCACAATTGCGTGAGGATTGTCGTCAGCCCACACATGTTTATTGTTAAAATTTACAATTTGATCACGTTGGAATGAAGCCTCATCCGTAAAGAGAACATTTGCACTGAAATGAGGATTGACACATTGTTGGATGAACCATTCGCAGAAGTGTACCCGTGGAGGCCAATCAGCTGCTGATAGTGCCTGCACACGCTGTACATGGTACGGAAACAACTGGTTCTGCCGTAGCACTCTCAATACAGCGACGTGGTCAACGTTACCTTGTAAAGCAGCAACTTCTCTGACGCTGAAATTACGGTTATCGTCATGTGCAAGAAGAATTGCCTCGTCCATAGCAGGTGTCCTCGTCGTTCTAGGTCTTCCCCAGTCGCGAGTCATAGGTTGGAATGTTCCGTGCTCTCTAAGACGCTGAGCAATTGCTTCGAACGTTTTCCTGTCGGGACACATTGGTTCTGGAAATCTGTTTCGATACAAACGTACCGCGCCACAGCTATTGCCCCGTGCTAATCCATACATCAAATGGGCATCTGCCAACTCCGTATTTGTAAACATTGCACTGACTCCAAACCACGTTGGTGATGAACACTAACCTGCTGATGCTACGTACTGATGTGCTTGATGCTACTACTGTAGAGCAATGAGTCGCATGTCGACACAACCACCGAAGTCAACATTACCTTCCTTCAATTGGGCCAACTGGCGGTGAATCGAGGAAGTAGAGTACATACTGACAAAACTAAAATGAGCTCTTACATGGAAATTAAGCGTTTCCGGACTCATGTCCACATAACATCTTTTCTTTATTTGTGTGTGAGGAACCTTTCCTGAAAGTTTGGCCGTACCTTTTTGTAACATCCTGTATATCCAACAAACGGTTCCCCTTACCTTAACTACACTGATCAGCCAGAGCATTATGACCACCTCCCTAAAAGAAGGATGTCCACCTTTGACACAGATACCAGCGGCGACGTGTCGTGGCATGGAAGCAGTGAGGTCTTGGTAGGACGCTGGAAGGGTTAGGCACAGCATCTGCGTCTGCACATACAAGTCACCTACTTCCCGTAAATTCTGGGGAGGGGTCCATGACCTCTGACGCCACGTTGAATCACATCGCAGATGTGTTCGAGCAGGTTCAGATATGGCGAGTTAGGAGGGGGGACGGGTGCGGGTCGTCGTGAGGCGTAGCGCCTTCGCACCGCTCCTGTCACTTGTTAGGACGATATCGTTGTAGGCATGAGTCATCGACAGATGTCACCAGCTGACATGGACCTTAGTTACAGAGCTGCACGTAGTTGTACTAGTAGGCGGCAGAGGTCAGCAGTTGACCGACAGCGCTAGCAGCCGTAGTCAAAACAATGTTGTAAAGTTATTAATATTTAATGTACTTGCATAATTATTATTGTTTTATATGTGTAGTAATTAGCAATGTGAGAGTTGTATGAGTAAAGAAGAACAGAAGTAAATAAAAATTGTTTTATTTATTCTCGAAGTACCAGTTGAACTATGCAGGGGATTAGCTATAATTAAATGTGCAGTCAGTTTATGGTACTAATAAATAGTGAGTAGAACACAAATAATCGGTAATTTCAGAAGGAGTAATTTTATATTTGATACTTTTCTAAATTTATGTATTTAGCAATTGCCATAGAAACAAATGTTTTACTATGATTGGTCATTGAAGTAAAGCGCGAGTTATGACGGGATAATAGTGCAACATGATTTGCTGTTTGTGATATCAGCCAATCAGAAAAATGCACGCTCGCGCCAATCTATGCTGGGAACAAAGGCTTTGGTGTGATCTAGGGGGGTCGGGGCTGAGGGTTCGAAATAGTAACACCTCATTGAAAGCAGCTCCGACGAAAATATTGTAAAATCGCGGAAAAGTGCTAAATACAAGTTCGTGAAGTAGTGCAAAGTGCATTTATGTGAACGGCATAGTGCAAGTCGGGTGGAATTTCGGACGGAATATCAAAATTATTACTTTTGACTGTTAGTAAAAGCCGCGTGGCGTGTTGTGCGATCTAAGACTGGAACAGGTATTACGTGTATAGCAGAGTGCACAACACTTGAGCGAGCATTTTCATAACCAAACGATCCGGTGAACTCTATTAACTGCGGTAACGGGTGTATATACCATAAATTGGCTACGTCTGATTGTCGTGTGCGTGTGAACTTTACATTATGTTGCCACTTAGTAAGGACTTGGCAGTATTACCTGTGGTCGTTATCGTAAAAATACACCTCAAAATACACATTGTCAAGTTAAAACTTTTATTTCAGTAGCTAGCCACATGCCGTTTACCGGACAATTCTATGTATGTTGTGACCTGCAATAGATAGTAGTGGTCTAGTATTTCCTACTAGAGCTTTTAGCTAGACAAATGAACATTGCTGGACATTGGCAGTGCGGTAAAAAGTAACGTGCCGCGACGCAATCGATTGGAACTCGCCATAATGTTCCACGAACCACTCCACCACAATCCTGGGCTTGTGACATGGCGCATTGTCTTGTTGAAAAATGCCACTGCTGCCGCGAAACATGATCGTCATGAAGGGGTGTATGTGGTCTGCATCTGGTTACAATACTCATTTGCTGTGATACTATCTTGCACTGTACCCATGGATGCCCACTTGAATGTTGCCCAGAGCATAATGGAGCCGCCGCCAGCTTCTCTTTGTCCCGCAGTACAGGTATCAAGGCGCTGTTCCCCTGGAACGCGACTGTTTCGCGCCCTCCCATCGGCATGATGAAGAAGGTTCAAAAATGGTTCAAATGGCTCTGAGCACTATGGGACTCAACATCTTGGGTCATAAGTCCCCTAGAACTTAGAACTACTTAAACCTAACCAACCTAAGGACTTCACAGACATCCATGCCCGAGGCAGGATGTCCTTAGGTTGGATAGGTTTAAGTAGTTCTAGGGGACTGATGACCTCAGATGTTAAATCCCATAGCGCTTAGAGCCACTTTTGAACTAGTAACAGAGCAGCAAAGTGCGCGTGACTTACCTGTCACCTCGAATGACAATCTCGACGCTTTCGTACACAGCTGGAGTCACAGAATTTTGCGACTGACCGAGCCAGGTGGCGTAATGGTTAGACACTGGACTCCCATTTGGGAGGACGACGGTTGAATCCCGCGTCCGGCCATCCTGATTTAGGTTTTCTGTGATCTCTCTACATCGCTCCAGGTAAATGCACACTCTGCCACTGTGCCACTGTGCCCACGTCCAATGCAGATAGTCCAGTGCACACAAGTCTACCAGCCTACGACATCTGACATCTGAAGTGGCCGCCCAACCCCACGACATCTAGACATGATTTCACTTTCGTTTCACCACATTCTTCCCCGTCCTTCCCTAATCCGATGAGACGGATAACCTCGCTGTCTGGTCTCCTTCCCCCAAAACAATCCAACCCAACGTATTGCGACTGTTGGGCAGCGAGAGATCAGGCAAACTGGTGCGACCTTGTCGCGATGATGGCAAACACATCACCCAACGATACACCGTGCTTTTGTTTGATAAGTCTCCGCAGACATTCTGAAAGCGCCTATGACTATCTGAGATGCTCTGTTTTTTGCCCAAAGCAACTCGATGACAGTTCTCTGTTCTTACGCTCCTCCGTTGTAGGCGCCATTTTGAAGGCTGTCTATAGCGATAGGAATATCATGAAAATATACCAATGTTGAAGATACATAGTAGGAGTAATCCACTAAATTGCAGGTTCATGTCATTAACGTCGAAATGCTGTAGAATTTTGGTTCATATATTGTGTTCGAAGATTATGAACTACCTCGAAGAATACGGCGACCGCTACTGTCGCAGGTTCGAGTCCTGCCTCGGGTATGGATGTGTGTGATGTCCTTAGGTTAGTCAGGTTTAAGTAGTTCTAAGTTGTAGGGGACTGATGACCTCAGATGTTAGGTCCCATAGTGCTCAGAGCCATTTGAACCATTTTTGAAAACGGTCCTTTGACACAAAGGCAACACCGATTTAGAAAACATAGTTCTTGGGAAACACAACTAGCTCTTTACTCACACGAAGTGTTGAGTGCAATTGACAACTGATTTCAAATTGATTCCGTATTTCTAGATTTCTAGAAGGTTTTTGACTGTATGCCACACCAGCGGCTTGTAGTGAAATTGCGTGATTATCGAATATGGACTGGATTACTGGTTTAAAGGTCACAGTTCATAGTAACTGACGGAAAGTCATCGAGTAAAACAGAAGTGGTTTATGGCGTTCCTCAAGCTTGTGTTATAAGCCCTCTGCTGTTCTTTATATATATTTGCATTTTGTTCGTTATTGATCGTTGTGTTTGGTCGTTGCGGACGTAGCAAGACATCCTGTTCAAGTTAGATGGTTGATCCTTCCACTCAGTTTTTCATTACAGAGGCCAACCGGCTCTCTGACCGAACACGCTGAGCTACCGTGCCGGCAATCTATATAAACGGTAAAGGAGACAATCTGACCTCTTAGGTCGTTAGAAGATGGTTCCGTCGTTTATAGTCTAGTAAAGTCATCAGAAGATGAAAACAAATCCAGAAATGATTTAGAGAAGATATCTGTATGGTGCGAAAATTGGCAATATGACCCTTTATAATGAAAAATGTGAGATCATTCAGACGAGTGTTAAAAGTAATCCGTTAAATTTCCATTACACGATAAATCAGTCACATCTAAAGGCCGTAAATTCATCTAAATACCCAGGAATTGCAATTTCGAACCATTGGGAAGAACACACAGAAAATGTTGTGGGTAAGACAAACCGAGGGACTGTGTTTTATTGGCAGAACACTTAGGAAATGTAACACATCTACTAAAGAGGCTGCCTACACTACGCTTCTCCGTCCTCTTTTTCGAGTTCAACGAAGAGGAGCACGTTCTGTGTTATCGCGGGAGACAGTGCGACGTGCACTACAAAGGATTTGAGTGGGCAACGCTAAAACAATGGCGTTTTTCTGTGCGGCGGAATCCTCCACGAAATTTCAATCACCATCTTTCTCTTCCGAAAGTGACAATCTTTTGTTGCCGCCGACCTATTTACGGAGAAACAATCATCATAGTAAAATAAGGGAAACCAGAGCTAGCACGTAAAGCACGCGTTTGTTTTTCCCGCGCTCTTTGGGCTTTGAATAACAGGGAACTATTCTGAAGATAGTTCGATGAACCCTCTGTGAGGCATGTAAGAGTGATTTGCAGAGTATCCATTTAGATGTAGATGTACGAGGTGCATTCAAGTTCTAAGGCCTCCGATTTTTTTCCTCCGGACTGGAAAGAGATAGAAACATGCGCATTGTTTTAAAGCGAGGCCGCGTTCATTGTCAATACGACCCAGAGATGGCAGCACCGTACGGCAGATGGAATTTTACCGCCAGCGGAGAGAATGAGAACTGTTTTAAGTACTTAAAATGGTGACGTTTTACTTACTTGAATAGAGTGCAATCATTCGTTTTATGAATTTGCGTTGTGTGAAACCAAATCAAATGCATCGACAGTTGAAGGAGACATGTGGTGATGGAGTTATGGATGTGTCGAAAGTGCGTTCGTGGGTGCGACAGTTTAATGAAGGCAGAACATCGTGTGACAACAAACCGAAACAACCTCCGGCTCGCACAAGCCGATCTGACGACATGATCGAGAAAGTGGAGAGATCGCCGAATGACTGTTGAACAGATCGCCTTCCGAGTTGGCATTTCTGTGGGTTCTGTGCACACAATCCTGCACGACGACCTGAAAATGCGCAAAGTGTCATTCAGGTGGGTGCCACGAATGCTGACGGACGGCCACATGGCTGCCCGTGTGGCATGTTGCCAAGCAATGTTGACGCGCAACGACAGCATGAATGGGACTTTCTTTTCGTCGCTTGTGACAATGGATGAGACGTGGATGCCATTTTTCAATCCAGAAACAAAGCTCCAGTCAGCTCAATGGAAGCACACAGATTCACCGCCACCAAAAAATATTCGGGTAACCACCAGTGCTGAAAAAATGATGGTGTCCATGTTCTGGGACAGCGAGGGCGTAATCCTTACCCATTGCGTTCCAATGGGCACTATGGTAACAGGTGCATCCTACGAAAATATTTTGAATAACAAATTCCTTCCTGCACTGCAACAAAAACGTCCGGGAAGAGCTGCACGTGTGCTGTTTCACCAAGACAACGCACCCGCACATCGAGCTAACGTTACGCAACAGTTTCTTCGTGATAACAACTCTGAAGTGATACCTCATGCTCCCTACTCACCTGACCTGGCTCCTAGTGACTTTTGGCTTTTTCCAACAATGAAAGTCACTCTCCCTGGCCGCACATTCACCGGCCGTGCTGCTATTGCCTCAGCGATTTTCCAGTGGTCAAAACAGACTCCTAAAGAAGCCTCCGCCGCTGCCATGCAATCATGGCGTCAGCGTTGTGAATAATGTGTACGTCTGCAGGGCGATTACGTCGAGAAGTAACGCCAGTTTCATCGATTTAGGGTGAGTAGTTAATTAGAAAAAAAAATCGGAGGCTCTAGAACTTGAATGCACCTCGTAAATGTAGGTAACACCTGAAGCGGCAATATTGGACGGTGTTCCACAGTAAACTCCGCATTTTTTTCAACCTAAATCGGCTAAAAAAGAGCGTTACATTACATACTGAACGCCGCTCGTAGAATAGCCTTCCTGATTGCAGAGCTAAAATTACAGCGCTTCTTTAAATTCCAGTCTCCTCCTTTCTTCCGACTACGAGGTAACATGGATTGAATCTGATCAAGTATACAAACACACTGCTAGATACCAACAGTGTGGTTAAAATGGCTCTGAGCACTATGGGACTTAACTTCTGAGGTCATCAGCCCACTAGAACTTAGAACTACTTAAACCTAACTAACCTAAGGACACCACACACATCCATGCCCGAGGCAAGATTCCAACCTGCGACCGTAGCAGCGCGCTGTTCCAGACTGAAGCACCTAGAACCGCTCAGCCACTTCGGCCGGCACCCACAGTGTGCTTGCAAACTAGTGTGAACTGGTAACTTCACAGCCATATGGATGACTGAGGCCTATTCGAATCGAACCGTCTCGGGTAAAGGCAGGTCTGTTTTGTCGTGGACCGTCATCTGCCCCCCTCTGTGCGAACAACCAGTCAAATAAACAACAGAGGCTGTAACATCCACGAGATAAATTTTAGCTACAGTGCGACGAAAGGAAATTATCTATTCGACATATGAAAAAACAGTGAAAACGATGATAAATATTAATTATGTATGTAATATTTTATGATGTAATTGGACATATCGATGTGTATCATACAAAGACAATGATAATTGTAAATTCCTTTTATGATCTGCGTTTGTCTTCCTTTGTTTTTACCTTTTGTTGGTTGGCTTTTGTAGGTTGCGGATGCATTTCAAACTGAGGTCTGTTAAGAAATTGTAATTATTTGTTAATTATTACTTGAGAATAGTGTTCATTATTATTATAAATATGAGTGAATAATTATTTGTAATTTTAATTCCTCTTTCAGTAAGCATTATCTGTGTTAATTATTTCTTTCCGCTGCAAGAGGCGCAGCCATTGATGATAGCGATTTGTATCACGTTTTTGACTGTGTTTTCCTTAGAAAAAAAAATCACATGTTTGCTTGATGAAGTCTGAACAGTGCACAATACGAAAGTAAAGTTTAATAAGCATTTCAAATACTTATCCTATTTGCTCTAACAATAGAAAGCCTCTATCAATTGTCTGCCGACATCTTAACAATTATCTCAGCGGCAAATTCAAATTACGCAACTCTAGAGACATAAATGCCGAAGTTAATATAAATGTGCAAAAATAAATGTGCACCGGTGGTCCCGAACTCATTTTAATGAAAATAATTCGATTCAGATTGGTTCTTTAAAAACAGTGCTCATAGCACGATCCTTCTAACAAACTTTTCTAGCTGATGTGTGGAGCAGAAATTAATTACGCACGAGTTGTGAAGAATATTGTTTCAGATAACATACGTCAGTGTTGTGGGCGGCTGATATTCGGTGGTTTTAATGATCATTTTGCTGAAGATAACTGTTTCCACTGTAATCAATAGTTGTATAGTTGTATATTATCTGTGATTTAGTGACAGTTACACAACTTACAGATAACACTTTAATACGACGTTAACTTGGAGTTCTTTAGCAACTTGACCAAATCTTTAGCCAGGAGAAAATTTTTTTAGTAATTACTCAATGTAATAAAATAAGATTATTATTCCCATTTACAAATTAGTTAAATACCAAACCACCGAATAACACAGCGAACGCCTTAAGGCCCTTAAGCCGTCCTCTCGCGGGACTTGAAAACCATGAAATTTCACGTTCCACTAAACCGGGGAGCGTGAAATGAAAAATCAGGCATTTTAGATATTTGCCTACTGGAGAGGGGTGGCCAGTGAAATGTGACATCGTTTTACGTCACAAACACAAAAGTAGAGCCGCCATACTGTGTGACGTTAAATATCTTATTTAGTCGGTTCTCTTTATCACGGAATACGTGTTACGGATGTAACATGTTTCAAAGCATCAGCAAATTGAGGACCTTTTGAAAAGGCATAGTTTCACCAACGATTTTTTTTGTAATATAATTACAAGGAACTACATGTCGGTAGGTAATGGCTTCTTGTATTTGATGTTTTCGTTGTTATAACCTATTCAGAAGGATGTACGCTGCAGTAGGTACTGGGAGATGAAGAGGCTTGCACAGGATAGAGTAGCATGGAGAGCTGCATCAAACCAGTCTCAGGACTGAAGACCACAAAAACAACAACAACCTGTATGCTGCGAAAGTATACCGTTTCAGTGCTACGCCACAATAATGTTCTATCAAAAGAGCGTCTTTTTGGTATAGTTCGAATATTAAAGATCAAATAATGATATTTGTAGTTAAAGTCTTTAGACAGTGGATATCGTACACGGAGGAATGTCAGCTGTACAGGAACTATAGCGTAGGTGACAGTGTCGTGAGCTGTGACGCTGGAGAATGCCAGCACGTTAGCTTAGGGTGTTCGCTCAGAGGGCTCTCTATCCTGTGTAATAAAAACACTGAGCGAGGTATTCAACCATGAATGGAAGTCACGTGAAGTGTGCCCAGATCAAATGCCGAGAGAAAGAAACGTAAGGCAACGCGTCCACTTCCTTCCAAAAATTATTTCACCATCTATTTTCTAAAAGATTTTGGATATTTGTTAGTCATTTGATACAACTATTAGATCAAAAGTTGATGTATTCATTGTAGATAAAGTACTTGCTGCAGATCTTGTTGCAAAGATCGTAATGCGTCCCCAGTGACCAGAAATATTAATGTGACTGCCAGTGTATGTCAGAGAGTAGACCAAAATAACACATTGGAAGTCTCTGGGGTAAAAATCTACAAAGAACGAAACTCGTCTAGCTTGGAGGGGGAAACCTGAGGGCGCTATGGTTGGTTCGCTAGATGGCGCTGCCATAGGTAAAACATATCAATTGCGTTTTTTTAAAATAGGAACCCCCATTTCTTGTTACATTTTTTACATTCGTGTAGTACGTAAAGAAATATGATTGTTTTAGTAGGACCACTTTTTTTCGCTTTGTGTTGGATGGCGCTGTAATAGTCAGAAACATGTAAGTACGTGGTATCACGTAACATTCCGCCAGTTCGGACGGTATTTGCTTCGTGTTACATAACCGGTGTTAAAATGGACCGTTTACCAATTGCGGAAAAGGTCGATATCGTCTTGATGTATGGCTGTTGTGATCAAAATGCCCAACGGACGTGTGCTATGTATGCTGCTCGGTATCCTGGAGAAATTCATCCAAGGGTCCGGACCATTCGCCGGATAGTTACGTTATTTAAAGAAACAGGAAGTGTTCAGCCATATGCGAACCGTCAACCACGACTTGCAACAAATGATGATGCCCAAGGAGGTGTTTTAGCTGCTTTCGCGGTTAACCTGCACATCAGTAGAATACAAATGACGAGATAATCGGGAATCTCAAAAAGTCGGTGTTGAGAATGCTACATCAACGTGGATTGCACCCGTACCATATTTCTATGTACCAGGAATTGCATGGCGACGACTTTGAACTTAGTGTACAGTTCTGCCACTGGGCACAAGAGAAATTACAGGACGATGACACATTTTTTGCACGCGTTCTATTTAGCGAGGAAGTGTCATTCACCAACAGCGGTAAAGTAAACCGGTATAATATGCACTATTGGGCAACGGAAAATCCACGATGGCTGCGGCAAGTGGAACATCAGCGACCTTGGCGGGTTAATGTATGGTGCAGCATTATGGGAGGAAGCATAATTGGCCCCCATTTTATCGATGGCAGTCTAAATGCATTAATGTATGCCGATTCCTACGTAATGTTCTTCCGATGTTACTAAAAGATGTTTCACTGCATGACAGAAGGGCGATGTACTTCCAGTACGGAAGGGGTCGTACGGTAGCGTTCTCGTTTCCCGCGGCCTGGTTCCCGGGTTCGATTCCCGGCGGGGTCAGGGATTTTCTCTGCCTCGTGATGACTGGGTGTTGTGTGATGTCCTTAGGTTAGTTAGGTTTAAGTAGTTCTAAGTTCTGGGGGACTGATGACCATAGATGTTCAGTCCCATAGTGCTCAGAGCCATTTGAACCATTACGGAAGGCGAGCTACTCGCTGTTGAGAAGAATTTCGTTACGCGTATTGCCAAATGCATTGAGGTTGACGGACATCAATTTGAGCATTTATTGTATTAATGTGGTATTTACAGGTAATCATGTTGTAACACCATGCGCTCTCAGAAATGATAAGTTGACAAGGGTACATGTATTACTTTGGAACAACCGAAATAAAATGTTCAAACGTACCTACGTTCTGTATTTTAATTTAAAAGACCTACCATTTACCAACTGTTCGTCTAAAATTGTGAGCCATATGTTTGTGACTATTAGAGCGCCATCTATCACAAAGCGATAAAAATGGCCCAAATAAAACATTTATATTTCTTTACGTACTACACGAATATGTAACGAAAAATGGGGGTTCCTATTTTTAAAAAAAAACGTAGTTGATATCAGTTTGACCTATGGCAGCGCCGGCCGGAGTGACCGAGCGGTTCTAGGCGCTACAGTCTGGAACGGCGCGAGCGCTACGGTCGCAGGTTCGAATCCTGCCTCAGGCATGGATGTGTGTGATATCCTTACGTTAGTTAGGTTTAAGTAGTTCAGAGTCTAGTGGACTGATGACCATATGTTGAGTCCCATAGAGCTCAGAGCCATTTGAACCTATGGCAGCGCCATCTAGCCGGCCAACCATAGCGCCATCTGGTTTCCCTCTTCAAGCTAGACAAGTTTCGTTCTTTGTAGTTTTTTTCGTTTGACGCTTATTTCGTGAGATTTTTGGCCCGATCACGATCAATGGACTACCCTGTAGACATACTCAAATACAGAGATGTGTAAGCAGGCAGAATACGGCGCTGCGGTCGGGAACGCCTGTATAAGACCTGTATAAGACAACGAGTGTCTGGTGTACTAGTTAGATCGATTACTGCTGCTACAATGGCAAGTGATCAAGATTAAAATGACTCTGAATGTGGCGTTATAGTCGTCGCACGAGCATCTCCGAGGTGGCAGTGAAGTAGGGATTTTCCCGTACGACCATATCACGAGTGTACCGTGAATATCAGCAGTCCGGTCAAATTTCAGATCTCCGACGTCGCTGCGGCTGTAAAAAGATCCTGTGAGTACGGTACCAACGACGAGTGAAGAGAATCGTTGAACGTGACAAAGGTGCAGCCCTTCCGCAACTCGCTGTAGAGCCGCGGGGAGCGGCGACAGCTCCTAGAGGCGCCATGCATGTGTGTGTGTGTGTGTGTGTGTGTGTGTGTGTGTGTGTGTGTGTGTGTGTGTGTGTGTGTGTGTGTTGTTTTTAGTATAAGTCTAGGGACCGATGACCTGAGCAGTTTGGTCCCTTAGGAATTCACACACATTGGAACATTTGAATTGCTGTAGATTTCAACACTGGGTCATCAACATTTGTCAGACTGCGAACCATTCAACGAAACATTATCGATGGGCTTTCGAAGCCCAAGGACTACTTACTCGTACCCCCTTGACGATTGCGCGATACGAAGCTTTACGTCTCGCCTGGGCCTGTCAACACCGACATTGACGACTGAAAAAAGGTTGCCCGGTCGGAGAGTCTCGTTTCAAATGCTATCGAGCGGACGGTTTTCTACGGGTCTGGAGACAACCCCATGAAACCATGGACCCTGCATCTCATGGGACTGTTCTAGCTGATGGAGGCTCTGTAATGGTGTGCACTTGGAGTGACATGGAACCCATGATACGTCAGGATACGACTCCGACAGGTGACACGTACGTAAGTATTCTGTCTGATCACCTAAATCCATCCATGTGCACTGTTCATTCCGGCTGTCTTGGGCAATTCTAGCAGGACAATGCGACACCCCACACGTCCAGAATGATTGTAGGAACACTCTCCTGAGTTTAAACACTACCGCTGACCACCAAACTCCCCACATATGAGCATTATTGAGGGTATCTGGAATGCCTTAGAATATGGTTTTCGGGACGGATCTCCACCTCCTCGTACTCTTACGGGTTTAAGGACAGTCGTGCAGGAGGATTAATGGCGTCAATTTCCTCCAGCATTATGCATGGCGGCTTAATTAAAATAATATTAATGAATAAATGCCATAATTTTTGTAGCTGCGTGACCGGTTACGAAGTCTCGTAACCGGTTGTCCCTGACTAGTATTAGGACGCAATCTGACTGCATAAAATAAAAACACAATTGATTAATTAAGTCCCTTGTAACTATAAAAGCTACGAAAGAACAAAGCACAAGTGTAACTGTTTTGTGTGTGGTAGTGTGACTCAACGTGCATGTATCTGCCTCGGTTCTTTCTCAATACGACAAATATTTTAAGCACCATTCACAATGAACTAACTGAAAAACCAGGAATACTATAATAGCACTTAGAAACCTGAATTACAAGTCTAATAAATGAAACCAAGCCTGATGCCTTGTTGACTCTTCCTGTGAGCAAGGGAATTGTCATTAAGAAAACTGTAATACCTTTTTACCTCATTATATATTGACGAAAGTTTTCCATTACACCAGCCCATCTCCTCAAATAAACTCTGACAATTGCAACTTCTTCCATCTTTACATTACACCAACCGAACAGCATCTACTCTCTCGCCCAACAGAGCAACAACTGCCCTCGACACCCTCTGAACTACTACTGCACCAGTGGAGGCGGCGGAATAATAATCTTTGGCGCAGTCTCTGGCGCTGTGACTCAGTGTGGCCACCTTTCAAATACTTCAGGCCACGTCGTGTTACGGCACTTAAGCGCGCTCGCGGGGGCCCTACGGGAAATTGTGAACGTGCACCAGTGTCTAAGAAAAGTTGCCAGAAAAAGCAGGAAGGGGCGATAAGAGTGGACGTGAATGCATGCATATAACCACACCCCGTGACGCGCTCACAACGTGTACGCCCGTCACGTGATGCGAATCGGTTGAGAGCGTAGAGCAGGCTCTGTCATTGTCAGTGCAGCAGTGCAAAGGTGACGATGATACAGTAGAGCAGCGGGTGTTCTTTGTGAAAAGTTACGTGCCGAAAAAGTGGCGGAAACGGCGTGCTCAGTTGTTTGCCGAGAAACTGCATGGTGTGCAATCGCTAGCAAAGAGTACCGTGCAACGCTTAGCGTTTGGCAAACCAGAAAATATGGCTGCAGTTCACCAGAAAATGATTCCTAGTGCAAATTTTTCTTTCCTTTCCCTTACTGCTTGTTCAGTGTACAGACTGAAGAGTTAGTATCAGATTAGATTAGATTAGATTAGATTAATACTAGTTCCATGAATCATGAATACGATATTTCATAATGATTTGGAACGAGTCAAATTTTACAATACATGACATAATTAAGTTAATTTAACAACATACTTAATATAACAACTGTTTTCATGTTTTTGTTTCTTTTTTTAATTTTTTTAAATTTTTTGTTCGTTTTTTTTCTTTTTTTTCTTAATTTATATCTAAAAATTCCTCTATGGAGTACAAGGAGTTGTCATTCAGAAATTCTTTTAATTGCTTCTTAAATACTTGTTGGTTATTTGCCAGACTTTTGATACTATTTGGTAAGTGACCAAAGACTTTAGTGGCATATTACGAGAACCGCTTATTTCAACTTTCTGCAGTTAGGTACAAATTGAACCATTTGTGCACTGTCCCACTCGTGCCACAATATTTGAGCTTGTCTAGCAGAATTTCATCATTTACACAATCAAAAGCCTTTGAGAGATCACAAAAAATCGCAATGGGTGGTGTTCGGTTATTCAGATCACTCAAAATTTGATTGGTGAAAGCATATATGGCATTTTCTGTTCAAAAATCTTTCTAGAAACCAAACTGACATTTTGTTAGTGCTTCATTTTTACAGATATGTGAAGTCACTCTTGAATACATTACATTCTCAAAAATTTTGGATAAGGCTGTTAGAAGGGAGATTGGGCGGTAATTGTTGACATCACATCTATCCCCCTTTTTATGCAAAGGTATAACAATAGCATATTTCAGCCTATCAGGGAAAATGCCCTGTTCCAGAGAGCTATTACACAGGTGGCTGAGAATCTTACTTACCTGTTGCGAACAAGCTTTTAGTATTTTGCTGGAAATGTCATCAATTCCATGTGAGTTTTTGCTTTTAAGCAAGTTTATTATTTTCCTAATTTTAGAGGGAGAAGTGGGTAAGATTTCAATTGTATCAAATTGCATAGGCATTGCCGCTTCCATTAACAGCCTAGCATCTTCTAATGAACACCTGGATCCTACTATATCCACAACATTTAGAAAATAACTATTAAAAATATTTTCAACTTCTGACTTTTTGTTCGTAAAGTTTTCATTCAATTTCATCAGAATGGGTGTAGAACGTTTTAACCACAAACGCATAATTGTGATGAATGATTGAGAAAAAACTTTTGTCCGGTCGTGTGGTTGCTGTGTGGGACAGCGCGAGCTGTGCCCAAGGCCTCGCGCAGGGGCAGCCAAGGCCACCACGGTAAAGTGGGCGCTCCGTCCCGTTAAACTCAGCCGCAGGCCACGAGTCCCCGGACAGCGCTGTGCTCTGTGGTCTGGCGACCAGTCACTGCCAAGGCGACGACTCGCCACAAGGGGTCAGGAGCGAGGAGCTGCGTGCACTCGCTTTGTACTCACCAGCGGCTCTCAACAAGGGACCCCTCTCAGATTTTGTGGTAAAGTGGCCCAGTGGATTGCTCGTCTAAACCTGAACACAGACGAAGCGTGGAAACGGGAAGAGGGTGTACTCGATACCTCCTCTTAAGGATTCGAAAGGGGAAGATAACCTTTGGTGCTGGTCAAGCTACAACACAACGATTCAGGTGTCATAAGCGGCTGAGCACAGTAGCTGAACATTTATTGGTGTACTTAGTCTGCACAGGCATACACAGTGAAAACTCCCCGTTGTAATGGTACTTGAATTACGTAAACATTACGACACATCACCTCAACCTGTCGATACCAGCAATATTCTACTGTGTTTCTGTAAAATAGGTAACATATTTCTCTGACAACATTCAGGTTTGATTTCATTAATGTAGAGGTACTTCGATACATCGATATGCATATATTGCAATGATATTGTTCTTATGTGTATTCTTTCTTTTCTCACTATGATCTTTGACTTACTTGTAACTATGATTTTTGGGCGCGTAAGCGGTTATTAGAGAGTCAAGTCTTGGTCGTCAAGTGAAAAAGACGCAAATTGTAGTCAGTTTATGAAATGTGAACTTTAACAGTGAGGAAGATATTTTCAAGTATGTTTTATATTGTGAAGTGATGTTTTGGAACGAGTTACGTGATATTGCAACAAAAGTAATAAAAAACAAGTGTAACTTAAATTCGGAGTGCTGATTACTTTTTTACATCACCATTGTCCTAACTTTCAAAAGTTTAATCTTCAAGAATGGTTTATGAAACACATCTATAAAACTTGCATATCGCAGACTAATACCTAGGCCTCTTTCCATCCGAGTTTGGAATCGTCACTATCTAGATTTTCGACGATTGGGCCATGAGATCACAACGAGACCAGCGTGGGAAACACGCAAAGTTATCCATTATTAAAGAAATGACTTTATTAACAGTGCTCTAATGACACCTGCCACATAATACACATTTGTTGTTGACCGAAAATGCAATATTTAGCAGCGTGAGCAACTCGACCATCATAATTATTTTTTGACGTTTGTTGTGGTAGGGTTGTTAGACCGTCTCCTCTATATCTCTTTTGGTTATACAACCTTCCCTTCTACAAGAGCCTATGAAGCCTTCCCTTATGATTCCTAGCTCTTGCTTAATAATAACAAATGAAATCTTCCCTTTGAAATTAATTCTCTTTCTCAGTCGTCGCGTACAAATTTAAATGCTGCTTATTAAAAGTTATTTTCTGATTATTTCGACGAACCATAGAATGTGTCGTCGTCGTGGCCAGTTACCTGCAATAACCCAAAACTGTTCCTTACCTTTTTAACTGTTACTGGGTCGCCATCTGACTGCTACATCGAACTGTGACATGAATATACTTACTCTGTTTTACTATAATCTATTAGCTGTTGCTGGGCTGCCATAATAAGTGGCTGTATTTATTCCCAAAGCTGACGTTATTCTTTAATAGCAAAGCTGACATTCTTTAATAGCAAAGCTGACGTTATCCCTTAATTAATTCGACTGAACTTACGTAATTCATAGCTAAACTTTTTCTTGACAACAATAAAATTTTGCGAAGTTTTACGTTGATGGTTTTTGAGACGGATTATAATCGGTAATGCAATATTGCTGGCAAAAATTAATTATATTCTGAATGAAATGAGTTTACAAACGTTCAAATGTGACTTACTTTTTACAATAATCTTACAACTAACAATGACCAAACATAATCTTGAGTTTCTCAAAAAATTAATTTAGTAATATTACTTCCTCTTATATTGAGTTTCTCAAAAAATAAATTCCATAATATTAGTTCCTCTTATGATAATAGTTAGCTGATGTCTCTGTACATCCGTTCATAATCTCTTGTAAATCATAGCTGGTGCCTGGCAGGCACACTGCTCCTCTCAACCTCTCGCGTCAGACCTGCTACCGGCTCTCTTCACATCTCACTTACTACTGACTTCCTACGAACGCTTAAGTGCGGTCTCTCCTGCCAACAATGCTTTCTGGTGCAGACAATCCCTGCTACCATTACAAAATGTATCAATGCGCGGCCTTTCCGGCTCTTTTCTTAAAATGTATCCATACGCGGTCTCTTCCGCCCTTTTTAAAATTATATCAATGTGCGGTCTCTCTTGCCAACAATACTTTGGTGCAGACATTCCGTGCTATCACAATTATTTCCAACATGACAAATATTAATTATTCCTACTTAATCCTATTAATGAAATATAAACATCTTTCATAAATTGTGGTTTGACAATAGACAATAGAAATATACACGTCCTGCAACAGGTATACAGAAAATTCGTACTTTCGTCTTCTCAAGACGTTAAAAACTATCCTCCTTAAAACATTACTATGATGCATTTTTTTAGTGTAAAATCTTTCAAATATATTTAAATCTATTTACTGAAATTCTAACTTATGCAAAATTTCATTTACATTCAACAACCTTTAAAAAAATTACAATGATTCAAGGCATTTAGAACAATCAAAGGAGTTCCAGATTGTTCAAGTTTCCTTTTTCTTTAACATTAAAACCAATAACTTTAAAAATTTCAAATCATCCACGGTATTCTTTTTAAACCAAATAAGCTTACGTTCAGCAACTTTTTCACGGTAGTGCACCGTAACTGGCCTTAGGGATACTGACATGAGTACTTGATGAAAGGTAAACAAATCCTGACGTGAGAGAACAAACGTTACGGTAGTTTCAGAGAACCAGTTTCAAATTTTGAATCTTCCTGGCAGATTAAAGCTGTGCCTAACCGAGACTCGAACTCGGGATCTTTGCCTGTTGGAGGCAAATGCTGTACCGTCTGAGCAACTCAAGCGCGACTGACAACCCGTACTCACAGACTTAACTCCGACAGTACCTCGTCTCCTACCTTCCAAACGTGTGTGGAAGTACAGCTATGAGGAGGGGGCGTGACTCGTGTTTGGGTAGCTCAGACGGTACAGCATTTGCCCCCAAAAGGCAAAGGTCCCGAGTTCAAGCCTCAGTTCGGCACACAGTTTTAATCTGCCAGGAAGTTTCATATGAGCGCACACTCCGTTGCAGAGTGAAAATTTCATTCTAATGACAAATTTTAGTTACAAGTCATTCAGACACAACATGTGCTTATGCGGCCGCACACAAATCAACCTTTCGTCCTAATCAAATGCATCAGCAGATGGCTCACTTTACTACAGTCCCAGGCTAAGAAAAAAACTCTGTAGACGACGAGTTAACACTATCAGTCTTTACCAACATTACATTCACCCTGCGTCTTGAACATGAGGCAACCTGGAACAATACAATTAAACTCTAATGGGATTGATTGACTGTGATGAGAGATATTAATTAGCCTCCTTACACGCAAATTTCGTCCCGTGGAACCAGAGAATATGTGTCGACAATCAAATGGTTCAAATGGCTCTTAGCACTTTGGTGCTTAACATCTGAGGCCATCAGTCCCCTAGAACTTAGAACTACTTAAACCTAACTAACCTAAGGACATCACATAGATCCATGGCCGAGGCAGGATTCGAACCTGCGACCGTAACGGTCTCGCGGTTCCAGACTGGCGCGCCTAAAACCGCTCGGCCACACCGGCCAGCTATCGACAATCTCGAAGTGCTCTGAAGCTGACATCATTCCTCTAGAACGACGGTTCAAATCAGCGTCTAGCCATCCTGATTTAGGTTTTGCGTGATTTCCCTAAATCACTTCACGCAATTGTGGGGATGGTTCCTATGACAGAACACGGCCGACTCCCTTTCCCATCCTTTCCTGATACGATGGGACCAATGACGTCGCTGTCTCGTCTTCTCCCTCAAATCGACCAGCCAACCATTTCTCTAGAATGCCATGCACACAGTTCAACACGATACATACTCCCCGGAAGGTCTATAACAGAAGGGCAGCCAATTAGCCGCGTACACACTGAAATTTCCAGAGCACTGCCAGGGTACAATTTCGTGACAGTGCAGGCAATAAGCTCAGCTCGCTCTTCGGCGGAACATGCAATGTGATGTGTCCCACAGGAAATAGGAAAAATGCTCCCGAGACTTGCTAAATTTTAAATTACAGGATGAACCTGCACACGACCAGAGCCAATCACAGACAGACGAATTACTGTTCCAGCCATGGCGAATTATCTAGTTCGAATTCCAACTGAATGCCACCCTCACCAAATCAGTAGGAGTGCGAGGCACTATACTCCGTTCATCATCAGAATAAGCCTGATATAAACATTACGGCATGTTGTCTTCCGCGTTTGCTTGAATCTCATTGGATTTCGTGTCACTGGCAGCAGAAGTCACGCTGTGACCAGTACAGTCAAGTACGATCATACGTTTTATGCTGTGTCACACACACACAGACTGAGCAGTAATGTGGGACAACAGCTTTACTGGCGCATTAAATAGCACAGTGAAATGTCTCTGCTGGATTCCTTTCCTGTTAATTTCTTAAATCTGTTGTCATTTACGGCATACATTTCACTTCTAAATTTACTGCGGTGTTTCTGACTATCTGGGAGGAGACTGAGCAGTGGAACGTGTTACTTTTACACATAATCAAGAACGATGTGGCACACCACTACACTTTAAAACACAGTTTATATGTAATTCATGTCACACTGTAAGTAGGCTGTTTAAGTTTTTTTATTGGTAACGCCGCCGCCACGTAGCGCTCTGTATGAAAATTACCGGCTGTGCCGTGTGCAGTCTGTGGCTGGTTTTCATTGTTGTCTGCCATTGTAGTGTTGGGCAGCGGCAGCTGGATGCTAACAGCGCGTAGCGTTGTGCAGTTGGAGGTGAGCCGCCAGCAGTGGTGGACGTGGGGAGAGAGATGGCGGAGTTTTGAAATTTGTAAGAATTGGTGTCATGAATTGCTATATATATTATGACTAGTGAGGTAAATACATTGTTTGTTCTCTATTAAAATCTTTCATTTGCTAACTATGCCTATCAGTAGTTAGTGCCTTCAGTAGTTTGAATCTTTTATTTAGCTGGCAGTAGTGGCGCTCGCTGTATTGCAGTAGCTTGAGTAACGAAGATTTTTGTGAGGTAAGTGATTTGTGAAACTTATAGGTTAATGCTAGTCAGGGCCATTCTTTCGTAGGGATTTTTGGAAGTCAGATTGCGTTGCGCTAAAGATATTGTGTGTCAGTTTAAGCACAGTCGTGTATAATTGTTCAAAGAGGACGTTTCACATAGACCAGTCTTGTACAATTGTTCTAAGGGGACGTTTCAACACAGTCTCATATGAAACCTACATCCGCTTTCTTTTATATACTGTATATGATAAGATACTGTCATCCCCTTTCCCTTCTGTGTGAAAGAATGAATGAGCAAATGTCTTTCTAGTTGCATGCTTGATGGTAGCAGACAAGCCTGTCTGCTAGAGGACAGTAGGACCAACGTCAGAACAGGTAGCTACGCTTTCTAAAAAGCAAAGAGGTTTCTATTCTTAGTATGGTGCTGTCCGTCCCTTGTCATGTTGGTATAGGAAGCTGCCTCTCTGGTCACTTCCGTTTGTATCTGTGAAGCACCCTCGGTAGGGGCCCACGCGTCTGAAGTGGTAAGATCTCCGGCTAAGCGCGTGTCTGCTAAGTCCGTGGGACAATGGATTTCTTAACCTTAGCCTTACTGAAAATTTAATCACCTTTGTTTCAGGTTTAGATCTAAAATATCTTATGTTATCTTAAATTGCAACGCAGTGTAGTTCGAGTGTGAAGTTCAGAATATCTTCCGGTAGTTGGTATGTCACTATTTTGTGAGTAAAGTGGAACCACGTGTTGACGATCCGTAGCTCTAACTAAGATCATCAATCTTAAATGCGAATGTGCGTGAGATTATAACATCTCGTCTTGAAAATATTTTTCAATATAGCAACTTTTCTTTATGTTCAACCCACGTGGGGTGTACTTTGTGAGACCAGTACCACGTGCTTATACAATTGTTTGATCCATCAGGTTAATAGTAAGACGATAGTAACCAGTTCGAGGTTTTTCTTTTGTAAATTGCGTTTCGATGTAATTTATTTTAATTATCAAAATTATTGTGGAGTTACACTCTTTGTGTAAACCAAGTTGACCACGTGAAGCATGTAGTGTAATCATCAAAGTAGCCCTCAGTTATTTTTTTCGGGAAGATTTCACAGAGAGATAGTATGAATTTAGTATACCAGTATGTGGTAATTTCATGACGGACAGGATTGCGCTACGAACGTGACGTCTTTGGGTGAAAATTGAATCGATTGGTTGTCGTTAATTTCCTCTTGCATATGTTTCAGCGTTCTTCGTGTGTTGTTTTATGAATGCAGTCTTGTATGCAGTCTCCCAGTCTTGGTTCCATATTTGATGTGTTCCGTAAGATTACAAACATTTTCACAATCCTAAATAAGGCACCAGTTTAGTTATAAATCAAGTTTAATATGCTGAAACTTTAACGGAACAATGATCAATGTTAAAATAAACGTCCAAATATAAACTGATTTATTTCTTTTTATTTAAATTATCTTTTTATATATGTATCACCGGTTCTCGTAAGATGATTATTAAAAAATTATAATTAATGTTAGTCTGGTTGGGAATTTAGTAAGCTAGACTGGATACCTGGTGAAACAGTTGCTCGGTAATGCAAGGTTAACTTCCCCAGATACCTCACAGCTTTTAACCTGCTTTTATTGTCTTGAATATCAGCACCCCTTTCAGAGCAACTTAATGCATCAACATTACAACAGCACTGGTGAGCCAGCGGTCTGACTAAACAGCAATGATGTGAGCAGCTGCAGTTCAGATTTAAAAAAAGACGAGCAGACAAACAATGTAGCTTCGAATATGATTTAATTTTTAAAGAGAATGAAATAATATTCGGAGGAACTCCAGCACTACCGTGCGCTCTTTAGATGCCCAGAGGGAAAGCATAAAATGCACACGTTCTCACCTGACATAGTATTCTAATTACAAACAAGACAAATGAAAATTTCTACCTTAAACATAGGGTAATTTTTCTGAGCAAGCTGTAACGCAAAAGTATACTGCAAGGATTTCAACGTACTGTTGAATACTGAAGCCACTGTTGGTATTTATTAGTCAGTCGTCTGGTAATCTCTTAGGTCCTTACTTATCCGAATCCGACAAATACATTTCAGTTCTGGAAGTGTCACCTGCTTCGTTGATAACGAGCCTATCAACAACAGAGTCCTCGAAGCCAACCAGGCCCCGCATTTTGTCTTCTTTTATGACGATCCTTTTCTATGTCCTGCCAGCATTCGGCAGAGATATGTGAAAAAGAAGCGTGCGTTAGTTCCGGTACGTTTGGTAGCTTAAAACAGTCTTCTTACTTCTCGGGCCAAATCCCGCATATTGGCTCCAGATCAGTTCTGCTGGGTTCATATTCTATTGGTACAGAGGCAAATGTAAAAATGCAGCGTTTGTATGGTGTGCTCGGTGCTGTGAAAATGATTGCTTGCCATGTTTCTACGATACTTCATCTGTTGTATAAAATGACGGACATAGTCCAAATAAAGAGGATTTTCCGTAAAAATTAAATTCTTATGTTTTCTCAATTTAAGCAACTTTTATGAATAGTCTTCCGTAAATTGTCGATTATTAAGAATTTGTATTTGAAGTAAAAACAGTAATTTCGCATCTTGTAGAAACAAGAAGACGTCCATTATTGATAAAAAATAATGATGAAGTTTATAATTGCGAGATGTAGGATTACAAATTGAACGAAAAATAATGCCGCAAGGGAGATTTGAACCAAGAAACAGTAAACTGTACTCAGTTCAAGATTGTAATGCGATATCGACTGTGCCACATGTACGATTTGGATTTAAGTTTTCAATTGTATGTAATACACTAGCTGGGAAAACTTGAAAGCCGATTGCCTCCGTAAATGTATGAGAAACATTAATAACAGCCTATATCTCGGCACTTTTTAACTGTGTTCCACTCGCGTGTTTCGCTACAGAACAGGAAGCAGCGTCAGCCATTTTCATACTGCGCATCAACAGCGTGACAGTCAGAGCACAATGTTGCAGAGGCTGTGACTGTAAAATAGTTTTGAAATAAATACTACGTAGCTAACGCGTGATTAAGAAAAAACGTTGATGGATGTCAATACATTTGAATATCTTAAAGTTTCATTTAACATAACTTAGTAATACACTATTGGCCATTAAAATTGCTACAGCAACAAGAAATGCAGACGATAAACGGGTATGCATTGGACAAATATATTACACTAAAACTGACATTTGATTACATTTTCACGCAGTCTGGGTGCATAGATCCTGAGAAATCAGTCCCCAGAACAACCAACTCTGGCCGCAATAATGGCCTTGATACGCCTGGGGATTGAGTCAAACAGAGCTCGGATGGCGTGTACCGGTACAGCAGCCCATGCACCTTCAACACGATACCACAGTTCATCAAGAGCAGTGACGAGCCAGTTGCTCGGCCATCATTGACTAGACGTTTTCATTTGGTGAGAGATCTGGAGAATGTGCTGGCCAGGCCAGCAGTCGAACATTTTCTGTATCCACAAAGGCCCGTACAGGACCTGCAACATGCGGTCGTGAATTATCCTGCTAAAGTGTAGGGTTTCACAGGGATCGAATGAAGGGTAAAGCCACGGGTCGTGACACATGTGAAATGTAACGTCCACTTTTCAAAGTGCCGTCAATGCGAACAAGAGGTGACCGACACATGTAACCAATGACACCCCATACCATCACGCCGGGTGATAAGCCAGTACGGCGATGACGAATACACGCTTCCAATTTGCGTTCACAGCGATTTCGCCAAACACGGATGCGACCATCATGATGCCGTAAACAGAACCTGGATTCATCCGAAAAAACGACGGTTCGCCATTCGTGCACCCAGGTTCGTCGTTGAGTAACACCATCGCAGTCGCTCCTGCCTGTGATGCAGCATCAAGGGTAACCGCAGCCATGGTCTCCGAGCTGATAGCCCATGCTGCTGCAAAAGCCGTCGAACTGTTCGTGCAGATGGTTGTTATCTTGCAAACGCCCTCATCTGCTGACTCAGGGATCGAGACGTGGCTGCACGATCCGTTACAGCCATGCCGATAAGATTCCTGCCATCTCGACTGCTAGTGATACGAGGCCGTTGGGATCCAGCACGGCGTTCCGTATTACCCTCCTGAACCCAACGATTCCATCATCTGCTGTCACTGAATCTCAGCAGCAATGTCGCGATACGATAAGCCACAATCGCAGATAGGCTACAATCCGACCTTTATCAAAGTCGGAAACGTGATGTTACGCATTTCTCCTTCTTACACGAGGCATGACAACGTTTCACCAGCCAACGCCGGTCAATTGCTGTTTGTGTATGAGAAATCGGTTGGAAACTTTCCTCATGTCAGCACGTTGTAGGTCTCGCCACTGGCGCCAACATTGTGCGAATGCTCTGAAAAGCTAGTCAGTCGCCTATCACAGCATCTTCTTCCTGTCTGCAGCACGTCATCTTCGTGGTGTAACAATTTTAATAGCCAGTAGTGTAATGTATCTAATACATAAGTAGGACCTACTTCCAAGACCGTAACGACAACGGTGTACGTGTGCTACGGCTGCTGACCAATCATCGCGTTTACGTTTCTGTACATCGGGTTTATTCTTGTGATGAACCGAGTATAGTTACGATGTGTCGCGCTTCCCGCTACACGCAGACTAAACAGCGATGCCCCTGCCGCTGGCCAGTCACTGCTGTCACTGGATCTCTACCAACGCGACGTCGCAGGTCTTTCCGCGCTTTCAGTCCACAACCAGAGTACGCCCGGCTCTCGATACACATAGAGAACGTGTTTAGGGAGAGAGTGGTCAACCGGACGATATGGCGCCCATTTTTCTTTTGAATGGCCAGTAGTGGAGTAGTGGGGCACACACTCCGAATCAAAAGCACAAGGCAATAGGGCGAAATCATTCGTTAAATGCCTTTCTTTATAGTTATAATATACTCATAGTAGCCTACTACGTATAACACAGGAAAATTTGATACAGTGGCTGTAAAAATTATTAGTTACTTGCATTTATCTCCTTTACAGTTCGTTTACTAGACATATTGCAATGAAATTAACGTAAACAAAAAAATAGTGTAAAGCATCTGTTTTGTTTCGGAAGTGCATAACGCTAAAGATTTGACGTACCTGTATTACGTCAAATAAATGAAAGTCGCAAGCAGTTGTTTACTTGTGGCATGCAGAAAGTGTGAGACGTATTAGCACTTTTGTCACGTCTTCAAACTTTTTGCATGTCACAAGTAAACAACTGCTTGCGACTTTCGGTGTTACATAAACGTACGGCCAAACATTCACGAAACATTCCTCACACACAAAGAAAGGAAATATGTTATGAGGACATGTGTCCGGAAACGATTACTTTCCATGTAAGAGCTCATTTTATTACTTCTCTTCAAATCACATTAATCATGGAATGGAAACACACAGCAACAGAACGTACCAGCGTGACTTCAAACACTTTGTTACAGGGAATGTTCAAAATGTCCTCCGGTAGCGAGGATACATGCATCCACCCTCCGTTGCATGGAATCCCTGATGCGCTGATGCAGCCCTGGAGAATGGCGTATTGTGTCATAGCAGTCCACAATACGAGCACGAAGAGTCTCTACATTTGGTACCGGGGTTGCGTAGACAAGAGCTTTCAAATGTCCTCATAAATGAAAGTCAAGAGGGTTGAGATCAGGAGAGCGTGGAGGCCATCGAATTGGTCCGCCTCTACCAATCCATCGGTCACCGAATCTGTTGTTGAGAGAAGCGTACGAACACTTCGACTGAAATGTGCAGGAGCTCCATCGTGCATGAACCACATGTTGTGTCGTACTTGTAAAGGCACATGTTCTAACAGCACAGGTAGAGTATCCCGTACGAAATCATGACAACGTGCTCCATTGAGCGAAGGTGGAAGAACTAAAATGAGCTCTAACACGGAAATTAAGCGTTTCCGGACACATGTGCACATAACATCTTTTCTTTACTTGTGTTTGAGGAATGTTTTCTGAAAGTTTGGTCGTACCTTTTTGTAACACCGTATATATATATATATATATATATATATATATATATATATATATATATATATATATATATATATATATACCGAATACCTCTTGTAGATAACAAACGAAAAAAGATTACAAAAATCAGGTAATGTAAAATGTAGGCTACTATAATAACGACCAAATATAACAAGAAAACTACCGTATCCCTTCTACCCCACAGTAAGTAGGCCTATTTAAAACTGTCTTCAAGAGTACCTACAATTATTTACTAAGAATAAAGTTTGAGCAACCATTGCGTGGAAATGCTACCATGCGAAATCCACCTTCACCTCTGCTGGAACAACCAAATGCAGCACAACGTGGCATCGTTTACGAACGTCTGCAGAACGAATTATAGATGTCAAAAACAATACTATACAATTACTAATGTGTTTACTTCAAACATGTAGGCCTACCGACTTCATCACAACTCGTATTTAAGGTCGCAAACGCTAATTACGTACTAAAAACGATATACGACTAAATCGAACATGCACACACAACACATACCAAGTCTCTCAATAATTCGAATACTTTTTAATCGTTTCCTAAAGTCCTCTGAACTTCAATTCCACTCACGAGCTTGGTGAACATAGGAAGCGCGAGACACGTTTGGCAGAAAAATGCCGTCAAAGTTAATCAACCAATCATGGGCAACTACACCTATGGCCACTCTATATATATAGCTCTCTAACTACACGGATTACTGCGTTCTTTCTCGTCCAGTCCATCGCCTGCCTCGCGCTTGAAACCGCTGTCCAAGGCATCGCTGACCATGGAACAATTATTGTTCACGTAAACGAGCGCTGGCGCCAGAAACCGATGCCGTCGCACGTATGCGTCCTAGAAGTACGAGCCGAAAGTCATACGACCGTTTTAGTACTGAACTGTGAAAAAAAGCACCACAATTGAAACAGTGAACGGTGCAACCTCGTGATATGTGACACACACAGTGGTTACGGTTGCTACAAGCCACACCACAAGTCGGGAAACGGGGCCAAGTTTCTAGTAGTTTACTGTCCACTTGAGATTTTTACACACAAATGCTTTATTCATATCTTATAGAACCTAGCAGTACGGAAATAAACAGCCTTTTAAACACGCCGCTAACGGCAATCAAGTAGTTTACAGCAATGCAACAGTTTAAAATTGCATTTAAAAACGGCAGTCAAGTCATTTATAGCAATACAACAGCATAAAATTTTGTTTAAAAAAACCAACAGAAGTTAACCGTACGGCAATAACAGCCTTTCAAAACACGCCGCTAATGGCAATCAAGAAATTTATAGCGATACAACAATTTTTAAAAAAATGAAAGAACATTACTAAACAGGTTACTAAAGTATATGCAGAACTTTGTTAATAAAGTATGGTGAGATAGTGAAGCTACGAACACCGCCATTAAAAAAACGTCCAAGGTCTCGGCAAACACACGATTACTGGCAATAAAAGAATGGAGGAATTTAAAAAAAAGTGTTTAAACACAACTGTCCTGGAATATCATTAGAACATAACAGATATCACGCACGTGTAAGGCGGCCACGAATCGCCCACTCAGGGATTCTCAGGCTAGACAGAATACTGACCAATTTAAATACGCCCGTAAACACAATTGCCACTCTCAGGCTGCAACTTTTAGCCAACGAAAACTTGTAATAAGATGGCTTAACTTGCTGACAGAATTAGAGCTAACCTGGTGCAAGGAAACATTACACAACACAGTCCTGAATGAGGGACCACATGATCAACCAACAAGAAGCATGAATTTACTCATAACACACGACAGAATAGGGAAACCATTAAACAGCCAAAACTACACGTCCGATCGGGCAGTAACAAGAGGAGGAGTAAAGATCACTGTCTTCAATTACACCGGTGCCAGGGACAGGAAAACCGGTCGCCAGAGGCCACAAGACAGAAGAGACGCTGGTCATTACTTAATGAATAAACCTTCCACTAACTTAACTTGCAATTATGCTCGAACAGGCAGTACACGACCTCCTATGGCAAGGATCCACACATCCGACCGCGCACGCGTCGCCAGCGTACCCAACACGCCACGGTCACGCGACAACACGCTCTGTCACCGGAGCTCACGTCTTCTGTGCAACGTTGACGGGTAGTGACCGCTCCTTCATGTTAGGTGTCTCCTTTTTAAACTCATGTGTTGAAAGAGAGGATTTAAAGAAGCTTGTTAACGTCCCACGAACGCGAAATGTACAGCAACTACTGGTGGGGCGATTCTGTATACAACCAACACCCGCTCGTTACACACAACCGACATACATCACATGGCGACTCGGTACAACCGACCACGCCTGCTTCGCGCTGGAGAGCCACATTGCCCTCCCGTGTCCACCAGACTCTCTCTGATCACGACCGCACTTCCGCGCCACCACACGAAGTTACCACCGGTCAAAGATCTCACTTTCTCCATAGCAGTTTCCCCGGAAGCAAAACGCAGATATCGATAGGACAGGGAAAAGACAACCAAGCAGCCACTTAATGACAGACAACAAATCAAACATGTCAGGGGAAAACCAATGCAATCTAAATACAAGGTGTAGCACGAGTCGATACACGGCTCAATATGTAACCTCGAGCGAAATGGCAAAAGCACTGTTGTCGTTCTGTGGTCACTGTGTTGTACTGGAAATCGGGAGATCCGCGTTCAAACCTACGGCAAATGGTTGCCTGTGCTCTGCGTCCCACTCCATCCGATTTCGAACCTTACGCCTTCACTGGTCCGGAGGCGGTGTGTTTCCTTGCGGCCGAGGCTAGTGCGATAGTCTGGGTCAAGCGACGGACAATCGCCTACCTTTATGGAGACGGGGGCAAACCGCGGCTCGCACCAGAGAATGATCACGCAGCGACTGAACGTCATCCACGCTGCCGCACTTAATGCTGCAATTACCTCCTTGTGGTTTTTCTCAACCCCCTGCTCGGCTGGAATGTGTATGACGTGGTTGGCTCGCCTGCACTCGAGATGCATTACGAACACCCCTTCAACGTTTTAGAAGCCTCCGTCCGGAGAAGCGCCTCAGACTCCGTTGTCCTTGATTTACATTGCCGCCTTTCCCACCTACAATTTATTTATTTATTTATTTCGGCACGTATCATTCCTTCTCCTGAGGGGAGAAGGCGGGCTCTTTTAAGGCTTATCTCAGTGCCCTTCATCAGCCAGAGGTTTACATCTTTATTTTACTTATTGTACATAACTTATATTTTTAAATACATGCCATCCATAACATTCTATTTGGTTCATTAACATATAAATAAGTGATTGGTAACAACATAAATTAAAATAATTCAAGTGTACATAAAACTAGGTGAGTGACGTATCATTGAGTAATGGTTTACATTTTTGTTTCCTACTTGCTTGTGCAGGAGTGTTGTGGTGTTCGTACTTTCGTGTTTTCACTTACTTCTACGTTACTGGTTCTCCTTTCCTGTTACTGCAGTACTCGGATTTGGGCATTACAATATTTTTCTTAGTATATGATTGCTCTTGTTCTCTTTTATTGTGTTTTATGTGTGTTGGATGTTGTGTTTTTCTGTGTGATACTTATGTATTTTGTGCGGTGTGGAGCCGTTGCGGTGTTTTGGATGTGGGTTTTGGTGCGTTATAATTCATGTCATGTCACGGGCTTTTGTTATGGTCTTTCGATTAGGTGTGGTGGGGTTGTTTCAAGATGAGTCAGTTGTGTTACTGTCGGTGCTAGGTCGGGGAATATTCTGGAGGTGTTTTGAGCTACTGTACGCGCTGGATAAATGTATTTAAATTTTGGTCGTCGTCTCGTTGGTGATTTGTTTGTCAGTATGTATTCCATGTCTGGTCTTTGGTGGGGGATGTGGGATCCATATCTTGCTCTGAGTTTGGCGAGCCTTGTCTGGAGCGGTGTCATGTCAGTGATCTGGTGTACTTCGTTGCTTGGGGTGCGAGGTGCTAGTTTTGCGGTGCTGCGCAATAGTCGTAGCTCTGTTGCGTATAGTTTTTTAGCTATAGTCTTCGGTATACCGCTTAGTGGCGCTCAGGCGTATTCGTAAATAGGTCTGATGTATGTTTTGTACGTGTGTACGGCTGTCCTGGTGGAACATCCATACAGACGGGCTTGGACTTGTCTGATGAGGTTTTGTCTTGGTCTTGTTTTGATTCGTAGGTGCTGAAGATGAGTCTTACAGTTTAGGTAATGGTCAAGGAATACCCCGAGATATTTTGCTGAGTCTGTGAGTTGTAGGGGTTGGTTCCAGAGTCGGCGGGTGATGTTAGTGCGTTTTTGTTGTCGTTTTCGAGTCAGGTTTCGGTACTGGAAAGGCACTGTTTGTGTCTTTAAGGGGTTTGGTCTTATCCTCCATTTTTTCATCCAGTCTTCGAGTTTGGTCAAGTATCTTGTGGCTTCTCGTTGTATGGTGTCTGTCCGGAGGCCTGTGCACCAGTTGGCGGTGTCGTCCGGAAACACTGTTGTCTCCCACAATGAAATTTCATGGTAACAGTTAAGTATATCCTTCGTTGACCGGCCCTTCATCTCGTCTTCCGATTGGTTGGTATCGCCGTGAACAGGCATCGTGTACTCGAATTCGTACCTCATACCACAACTAGCATCTTCTCTCCCTCTTCCACTCCCAAACAGAACGAGGGAAAAATGACTGCCTATATGCCTCTGTACGAGCCCTAATCTCTCTTATCTTATCTTTGTGGTCTTTCCGCGAAATATAAGTTGGCGGCATTAAATTTGTACTGCAGTCAGCCTGAAATGCTGGTTCTCTAAATTTCCTCAGTAGCGATTCACGAAAAGAACTCCTCCTTTCCTCCAGAGACTCCCACCCAAGTTCATGAGGCATTTCCGTGACACTCGCGTGATGATCGAACCTACCAGTAACAAATCTAGCAGCCCGCCTCTAAATTGCTTCTATGTCCTCCCTCAATACGGCTTGATAGGGATCCCAAACGCTCAACCAGTACTCAAGAATAGGTCGTATCTTTTACAGATGAACCACACCTTCCCAAAATTCTACCAATGAACCGAAGACGACTATCCGCCTTCCCCACTACTGCCATTACATGCTTCTCCCATCTCATATCGCTCTGCAATGTTACACTCAAACATTTAATCGACGTGACTGTGTCAAGCGCTACACTACTAATGGAGTATTCAATTACGGGATTCTTTTCCCTATTCCTCTGCATTAATTTAAATTTATCTATATTTATAGTTAGCTGCCATTCTTCACACCAATCACAAATCCTATCCAAGTCATCTTGTATCCTCCTACAGTCACTCAACGACGACACCTTTCCGTATACCACAGCATCATCAGCAAACAGCCGCACATTGCTATCCACCCTATCCAAAAGGTCATTTATGTAAATGGAAAACAACCTACACCTCTTGCTTGTTTAAAACGGTCAGTATTTCCCAATTGTATTTTCTAACAATAATCTATTGGTTATTTATAAATAAAGTTTATTTTCCTCCTCATATAAAAAATTATAAAAAAGTAGATTCAATACAGCACTTGTTTTCAATATCTTAAGATCCCAGGTTAAAAAGAAAAGGAAGATGGTTACACTGTCCCCGTCCGATCACTGCGATCATGAACCTGTCTGTTCTTCTTTTGCAGTCTAGCCCTTTTTCTTCTTTTTTTTGTGGTAAGGTCTTATGGGACCAAACTGCTGAGATCATCGATCCCTAAGCTAAGCTTACTTATAAACTTAAAGTAACTTACGCTAAGGAGAATACACACGCCCAAAGGAGGACTCGAACCTCCAACGGGAGGGAGCCGCGCTGACCGTCACAAAGCGCCACAGACCATTCGGCTACCCCGTGCGGCAGTCTTGGCAATTCTCATACTATGCACTGGTAATAGAACAGGAGTCATATTACCGTCGCAAGTAAATGTGATGAATAGTGACAGAAGGCGAGATGCCACATTAACGTCGCGCACAAATGAAGTCAACAAATATACCGGTGTGATCTACACTAAAGCTACAAAGAAACTAGTACACCTGCCCAACATCATACAGATTTCCCCGAGTACGCGGAAGTGCCGCAACACGACGTGGCATGGACTCGACTAATGTCTGAAGTAGTGCTGGAGGGAACTGACACCACGAATCCTGCAGGGCTGTCCACAAATCTTTAAGAGTACGAAGGGGTGGAGATCTCTTCCGAAAAGCATACCGCAAGGCGTCCCACATAAGCACAATAATATTCATGTCTATTGAGTTTCCTGGCACGTGAAAGTGTTTGAAATCAGAAGAGTGTTCCTGGAGCCACTCTCTAGCAATTCTGGACGTGAGGGGTGTCGCTTTGTCCTGCTGAAATTGCCCAATGGACATGAATGGGTGCAGGCGATCAGGCAGGATGCTTACACACGTGTCACCTGTCAGAGTATTATTGAGGCGAATCAGGAGTCCCATATCGCTCCAACTGCACACACCCCTCGCCATAATAGAGCTTCCACCACCTTGAACACTCCCGTCCATGGACTCATGAGGTGGTCCTCATACCCGCTCGATACGATTTGAAACGAGACACGTCCGACCAGGCAACATGTTCACAATAATCAACAGCCCAACGTCAGTGTTGTCATCAGTGGTACGTGAGCGGGGTTCCGACTCCAAAAGCCCATTTCGATGATACACTACTGGCCACTAAACTTGCTACACAACGAAGATGACGTGCTACAGACGCGAAATTTAATCGACAGAAAGAGGATGCTGTGATATGCAAATGATTAGCTCTTCAGAGCATTCACACAAGGTTGGCGCCGGTGGCGACACATACAACGTGCTGATATGACGAAAGCTTCCAACCGATTTCTCATATACAAACAGCAGTTGACCGGCGTTGCCTGGTGAAACGTTGTTGTGATGCCTCGTGTAAGGAGGAGAAATGCGTACCATCACTTTTCCGACTTTGAGAAAGGTCGGATTGTAGCCTGTCGCGATTGTGGTTTATCGTATCGCGACATTGGTGCCCGCGTTGGTCCAGATCCAATGACTGTTAGCAGAATATGGAATCGGTCGGTTCAGGAGGGTAATACGGAACGCCGTGCTGGATCCCAACGGCCTCGTGTCACTAGCAGTTGAGATGACAGGCATTTTATCCGCATGGCTGTAACGGATCGTGCAGCCACGTCGCGATCCCTGAGTCAACAGATGGGGACGTTTGCAAGACAACAACTATGTGCACGAACAGTTCGATGACGTTGGCAGCAGCATGGACTATCAGCTCGGAGACCGTGGCTGCGGTTACCCTTGACGCTGCATCACAGACTGGAGCGCCTGCCATGGTGTACTCAACGACGAAACTGGGTGCACGAATGGCAAAACGTCATTTTTTCGGATGAAGCCAGGTTCTGTTTACGGCATCATGATGGTAGCATCCGTATTTGGCGACATCGCGGTGAACGCACATTGGAAGCGTGTATTCGTCATCACCATACTGGCGTATGATCAGGCATGATGGTATGGGCTGCCATTGGTTACACGTCTTGTTCGCATTGATGGCACTTTGAATAGTGGACATTGCATTTCAGATGTGTTACAACCCGTGGCTCTACACTTCATTCGATCCCTGTGAAGCCCTACATTTCAGCATGACAATGCACGACCGGATGTTGCAGGTCCTGTTCGGGCGTTTCTCGATACAAAAAATGTTCGACTGTTGCCCTGGCCAGCACACACTCCATATCTCTCACCAACTGAAAACGGTTGGTCAATGGTGGCCGAGCAACTGGTTCGTCACAATACACCTGTCACTACTCTTGATGAACTGCGGTATCGTGTTGGAGGTGCATGGGTAGATGTACCTGTACACGCCCTCCAAGCTCTGTTTGACTCAATGTCCAGGCGTATCAAGGCTGTTATTACGGCCTGAGGTGGTTGTTATGGGTACTGATTTCTCCGGATCTATGCACCTAAATTGCGTGAAAATGTAATCATCTGTCAGATCTAGTATAATATATTTGTCCAATGAATACCCGTTTATCATCTGCATTTCTTCTTGGTGTAGCAATTTTAATGGCCAGTAGTGCATTTTGTCGAATGGTTCGCACGTTGACACTTGTTGACAGCCCAGCACTGAAGTCTGCACAATTTGCGGAAGGGTTCCATTTCTGTCACGTTGAACGTTTCTCTTCAGTCGTCGCTGGTACCGTACTCGCAGGACCTTTTTCCTTCCGCAGCGATGTCGGAGACTTGATGTATTGCAGTTTCCTCATTTTAACAGTACACTCGTGAAGTGGTAGTACGGGAAAATCCCCATTTTATCGCTACCCCGGAGATGCTGTGTCCCATCGCTCGTGCACCGATTATAATACCACGTTCAAATTGACTCAAATGTTGATAACCTGCCATTGTAGCAGCAGTAATCGATCTAACAAATGCGACGGACTCTTATCTTATACAGGCGTTGCCGACTGCAGTGCCATATTCTGCCTGTTTACATATCTCTGTATTTGAATACGCATGCCTCTACCAGTTTCTTAGGGACTTAAGTGTCTGTTACAATACAGGAATTCAAGAGTCGAAACTTCCAATACGGAACACAAGAGGAATAATATAAGGTACTTATGTAGAACAAATACAAGGTACTTACGCCTGGAGATCCCTTCCTTATGCATTGCTGTTACAAACGGACGTTACTCCACGAGATAGAAAGAAATTTGAATACAGCGAACAGACATGTCAATGACCGGACCGGCAGTTGATAATTTTGTGGGGAAAAAAAACCGAGGTTTGAACACGGATATTTCCCTACCCAAACCAACAGCGTAACCACATGACCAAGACGCCGTGGCCATGCAAAGTCGCTCGATGTTGCAAATCTTCAGAGCTAGGACCGGTGACTATTTCGATTTTGCTTCTTTTTTCACAGTTCTGTACACCTTCTTCCTGTTTTCATGCTTGATCTGTGTTCAGTTGTTGACCAGCTATCCGCTCGGGCACCACTAAATTTGAGGGGGGCGAGGGGGGAGGAGTTGCACGATGGGGTGTTTGTCTTGTTAGAAATAGAGTGACCAGTTCTCCTGTATCTCCCGCTATCTCCCGTATTACAGCAATACTTTTTTAATCCTCCTGAACCCTCTGCGGAGGCGCGGATCTTTCCGTCCCTTTACGACGAACCTGCACCTACCTGTGAACATTGTGTCAGCAGATCATCAGTAGGGAAGCCGAGAGAATCCTACTGTACTTCGACGTGAACCGCGCTTCAATTTAAGTCACTAACCTACGTTTCGGGAGAAAGTTTTCGCACAAATGAAAGGTTGGAAATTTTGTCCTTAATTAATATATTCTGAAACTGAGGTGAACAAGTATCACTGCCAAGCCCGTGCTACCCTTAACACAGTCACTCATAATCCCTTTCACCCACGTTAGCATGTTTATTGTGTTGCATTTCCCGAAAACGTAATAGCTGCAAAAATACAGATTGTTTTTGATTAATAATGCTCGCCAAATATTAAGTCTGTCGGTACCAAATGTAGTCACAGTGTTTAGCCACCGACCTGCTCAATACGCCACGCGGAATTTATGTCTTTTCTCGTCACAAAATTCACTTAAAATTTCCTAAATTTCTACACACACATCGGAATAATATACCGTCACTTTCCAATGATTTTGATGTAAGAAACACTGCTGGATCCGGCAACTTATCGTTTCCATGAGAACTACTGCTACACACGTCCGAACTGGTTCATGGCTAGGCTTCAACTCTTCTCCAGAATACTCTAAGCCTTCTTTTCCAGCAGAGAAAGGCGCGCGAAGAATATTGTTTTACCATTGGTCAGTTTACTCAACAGCGTATAGCAAAACAACTCTCTCCCGCGTCAATCAGCGCTTTTCACCGATAACCAATAGCAAAATAGGTAACCTAACGACTGCACTTTTTACCGACGTAATTCTCTAATATGCTGAAGTTTTGCATATGCATAAAGTTATTTACTATTGTTATTTATACCTGAATTAACTTCCCCTTTATCATAAACTTACTTTACAAATCTATTTTACAAAAATCCCCTTTGTTCATATCCATACTTCTTTGAAATGTTCCTACACTAAATCCTACTACACTCGTTAAACAGTTATCTTCATATTAACCTTAAACCACACTCACGCATCATTCATACTGCTAAAACACATTTATAACATTTTACATACACAAAAGACATAATAACACTTTATGAAAATAGTAGAACAGTTTATGAAAAACATTATATTACTTGAGTGCACTCTAGTGGGTACAATCGAAACTAAAATCACAGTCCCCCTATCCATTACTGACCTCTATCGGCTGATACATGAACTACGTGCGCGTCCAGTCTCCATCTGTCACTCTCCAGATCTGAGACACATCTGCGCCGGCTGCGGTGGTCTCGCGGTTCTAGGCGCGCAGTCCGGAACCGTGCGACTGCTACGGTCGCAGGTTCGAATCCTGCCTCGGGCATGGATGTGTGTGATGTCCTTAGGTTAGTTAGGTTTAAGTAGTTCTAAGTTCTAGGGGACTAATGACCACAGCAGTTGAGTCCCATAGTGCTCAGAGCCATTTGAACCATTTTTTGAGACATATCTCCCACTTAACTGCCTCCAAGGCAGGATCTTTATACGGCGCTACCCCTCAGTAGGCAAACCACACCAAGGGGTTGCCAAATCCTCACGTCTTAGAAACTCCGACACCGATTTAGCTTCGTGGCTGCTCTGACAGGTTTAACGTTCCCAACAAATGTGCTTGGGTGGCAAGGCAGGCGTCGCCGAACCGTGGGTCTTAGAGCGACCCTTTACGGTTTTATTAGAGCATACGTTAGTATACCACAGCCCCCCCCCCCCCCATCCTCCCCCCGTGATCATGCCACACCAGGGCGCGAAACGAAACCTCTGAAAAGGCGTACAACCCCTCCCTTTTGCTGTTTCGGATCACTTTCAAATTTCACTGAATGGTTTCAAACGATTCGTAGTGGTTCGACCTTGTAGCGAAGAGCAAAAACTACGGTCGCGCAACACACTAAAGAGGCCATATTACGTCCAGTGCGGTTGCAGCTCCACCATGTCCTCAGGCCAGTGTCGAAACGCCCAGGGGTTGGCAGCAGTGCCGAGCGCTGCCACGAACGTTAGCCTGGTGCTCATTCCATTGCAAACTGGATTGCTCTGGCGCAGCAAGTAGACTAAGCCAGTTTTCTGTTGCGTTTCTAATCACGTCATGTTTACGTGAATGTTATGCACTGATACTGTGATACGTTTTTGAGCATGTCCTGAGAAGAGGAAGTGAATTATAGAGTAAAAAAAGAAAGGTTATGGTTTAAAAATAAACAAAATATTACTGTTGTGTACATCTTATCTCCGTAACTGAAAGACACTGGTGTTGCTTACACTGTACTTGTCTGTGTGTCTGTCACAGCTGTTGACAAAGCGCTAGGTGAGATATTAACCAGTGATATGACGGTCTATGTAGATGATATCCTCTTAGTGAGTGCAGAACGGTTCAAGCACTGTAAGATTCTGAATGAATTACTGAGAGCTATGTATAGAGGTTGTTGTTGTTGTTGTGGTCTTCAGTCCTGAGACTGGTTTGATGCAGCTCTCCATTCTACTCTATCCTGTGCAAGCTCATCATCTCCCAGTACCTACTGCAGCCTACATCCTTCTGAATCTGCTTAGTGTATTCATCTCTTGGTCTCCCTCTACGATTTTTACCCTCCACGCTGCCCTCCAATACTAAATTGGTCATCCCTTGATGCCTCAGAACAAATTTCTCTTCTTCAGAAACGCCTTCTTTGCCATTGCCAGTCTATATTTTATATCCTCTCTACTTCGACCATCATCAGTTATTTTGCTCTCCAAATAGCAAAACTCCTTTACTACTGTAAGTGTCTCATTTCCTAATCTAATCCCCTCAGCATCTTCCGACTTAATTCGACTACATTCCATTATCCTCGGTTTGCTTTTATTGATGTTCATCTTATATACTCTTCTCAAGACACTGTCCATTCCATTCAACTACTGTTCCAAGTCCTTTGCTGTCTCTGACAGAATTACAATGTCATCGGCGAACCTCAAAGTTTTTATTTCTTCTCCATGGATTTTAATACCTACTCGGAATTTTTCTTTTGTTTCCTTCACTGCTTGCTCAATATACATATTGAATAACATCGGCGAGAGGCTACAACCCTGTCTCACTCCCTTCCCAACCACTACTTCCCTTTCATGCCCCTCAACTCTTATAACTGCCATCTGGTTTCTGTACAAATTGTAAATAGCCTGTCACTGCTAAGAATTATGTCAAATTTGAACAGCCTTTTATTGACGCAGGGTGAAATGTCACGGAGCATGGGCAATAGATGGCGCTTTAAGCGTCAGAGTATGCACTCTAACAAACGAGCGGCTATTGATGTTCTTCAGTTTGTATCCGAGACGTTCAACATGACTGTCCATTAAGGATCGTGCACTGCTACTATTTCAATTTTAAAAGAACGGTGACTTTGGGCAGAGGTTCCAGAATTGGTTAGACGTTTGCTAAATGTCTAGAGAAAATGATTACAAAATTTCGAAAAGACAGACTGTTTTGAAGTGTAATGTGACAGAGGAGGAAAGCAGTTCATCCGACATCCGTCGAAAATGCGGCCACAGCACTGAAGCACAGGTCGAGCGGTGCTGTGCAAACACGCATCGCACAGGAAGTTGCCCAAACGTTGGACATTTCATAAACTCCTACGAAACATCGTGCATTACTATCCGTACAAAATTATCGACGTTGACGGGTTAATTACTGCTGACCCGCCAGTAAGGCAAACGTTGGCTCTAGAATTTCTTGTTCGCGTAAAAGTGGACAATGAATGGCTATGGAATGTTCTGCGGGCAGTCGAAGCCACTCCTGTCTCCAGTACGCAGAACTGCAGAATGTAGGCCACATGCACAACAGCCAGTACCGTTTCATTCTGCAAAGATGGCTGTGGTCCAGGTTGATGACACCTGTGGTGTGCGTACTGTAAGAGCTTCGGTTCACACACCATCAGATTATTTGACATGTCGCTCTAACGAAGTAGGAGAGTGTCAGCAAGATGTCCCGTGGTCTTATCGTGGCGTATTTATATTCTGGCGTTAGGTCAGACGTTAGAAATGCCACTTGCACGCTTAGAGCAGCAGATTGACGGTGACCAGTTTTAAACAGAACTTGATTAATTTTCACACACATTTATTAAGACAATAAAAAGCATAGATACTACGTAACTTGATTCTGGCTGCTGTTTACAATTGACAATCTGAAGTTCCTTTGGTCTTGGTACGTTAATATTATTCTCATATATCTCTGATACGTGACAAAGTGTCTATACATTTATCTTCATGGCTATGTACAGGAATATGATAATCTTCTTAGGTGCAGACTGAAACTTGACTGGTACAGACTAACGCAGACTGGTACAGACTGGTGCAGAGAAATGCAGACAGACTAATCGGAGGTCTGTACACTTGTTATAATACCTCGCACGTTCAGGTATCACAGCGCAAATGTGATCCACAAGGAGAAAAGTTTCTACATTAGCAGCAATCTCATTGGCTGCGTTACATATTAATACGCAGATCGATGGAAGCAGAATTTGGTCCATCTCTAAGGCAGCGCCATCTCATAGTGCGGAGACGGACGAGTGCTGCGCCTGCGCTGTGGTGCTCAGCGGGGCGCGCTCCAGTGGGAAAGTTGTGTACGCGCTGACTACGCGGAACTATGCACACAACAACACCGTTTATCGTACAGCTATACAGGGTTTTTGGGGAGGAAAGGTCAATATTTTACACAGTAATAGTATAAGTAATTCTGAACAAAAAATATTGTATGAACATGGGTCCAGAAATGCTTCGTTGTAGAGATGTGGATATTAAGAGGCACTTCAACTCTGCAAAACTGATTTGCACAACGTGAATGTATACACAATACAACTGGACCGTAACGTGATTTTCTTGCAAACAATGCATGGGTACATGCCATTTTTACGCTATGGAACCTACCACTTATTAGGGTCATGTGACGTACATAGTACAATCACCCATTATTTGCGCAGTAGTGCCGTGTAAGCCGCATTATGTAGTGTACCAGCGACGGTTCGGTTAGGTGCCTAGTGTGTGATGTTAACTGTGTCCATACAAGCGCTGCTAACGATTCCACTCGTCTACAGTAAAGAGGAGTACGCAGATATGGTGTATGTTTACGGCTTCTGAAATGGTAGTGCTACCGCTGCAAGAGAAGAATACCACAGGCGCTTTCCGATGTGATCACAGGGTATTTACCAAAGTGTTTATCACTTTGCGTGCAACAGGCTCTCTCCCAAGCAGACATTTTTCGTCCGAGCGTGCACGTCAACAAACTATGCAAGAACAGGAAGAAGTTATCGTAAGCGTTGAGCCAAGTCCCAACACCAGCATACGAAGTCTGCCCCTGTGTATGAATGTCCCACAGACACGTGCATGGGAAGCATTACATGCAGAAAACCTGTATCCATTTCACATACAGCGTGTCCAAAATCTCCACGTTAGCGACAATGCTTCAATTCTCTCAGCGAGTAACTGAGAATAGCCATTTTCTACCATACATACTATTCACTGACGAAGGCCAGTTTTCACGATGTGGAATAAACAACACACACCATAACCATCGATGGTCACGGGAAAATACAAACGCTTTAGTGGACAACAATTTCCAAGTTAGTTTTGCCATAAATGTTTGATGCTGCATGATCGCTAATCTTTCGATAGGACTATTTTTTATCAGTCAGCGATTGACGGGAGAGAGGTGCCTGCATTTTTTGGAAAACTCATTTGTGGAACTACTAGAGGACGTTCCTTTAGCCAATCGAACTGGGATGTGCTTTCAACATGACGGTGTCCCTCCACATGTTACCTTACGTATGAGAGACCATCTCAACCGCACCCACCCTCGTCGCTGCATTGGCCGTGGTCGTGCTATTAACTGGCCTCCAAGATCACCTGAACTTACACCTTTAGATTTCTGTTTATGTGGTTGGATGAAATCAGAGGTGCACAAAGTGAAGGTAAATACACGAGATGAAGTGCTTCGACGCATCATGGACGCTGCTGAATTGATTAGGAACCAAACACAGGCAACTGAACAAGCAACACAACACGGTATCGCTAGAGCGCAAAAGTGCACTGACGCTCGTGTTGGGATATTCGAACCTGTTCTGTGAACTGCACAACATCTGCACAATAAGTGTTAAGGCCCTTTGTAAACGACGTGGTACGTCTTTTTCAAGTCAATACATGTAACATGCATGCTGTAATACATTATGTTCTAAGCGCAAGGTGAATAAACATTATGTAAAAATGTGTAACATAACTGAACTTCTCTGTAACATTGTTTTCAAGAAAATCCCGTTACGGTCCAGATGTATTGCATATACGTTCACGTTGTGCACATCAATTTTGCAGAATTAAAGTTCCTTTCAATACCCATACCTCCCTAACGCAGCATTTGCGGACCCATGTTCATATAACATTTTTTGTTGTGAATTACTTATACTATCACCGTGTAAAATATTGACCTTTCCTCCTCGGACACCGAGTATTTCTGATCCTGAAAGAACAGACAGCAGGCATTCACATAATTGATTCGCAATGAAGCCACAACTCTCACTGCGGACACCAATTCACATTCGACCTCCATTGGAAATCTAAGATTAGCGAAGGACATGGATGGTGATGGATAGGTAGCGCTGGGTGTGAGTGTGGGGCAGCTAGAGAGCGTGCCGAGATGTTCCTCGCTTTTCCTACAAACACTGTCCGGGTGACACAGTGGTTAACGCAAACTGCCTAGTAGGCAGCAAATCCCGTGCTCCAGTCACGGTCCGTCACACGTTTTCACTCATCGCCGCTGATTCTGTCCCTATGCAGCTGACAACGTGCTTCTCTTTCCTTTCCTTCTCCCTTTCACCTACAATTTACATAACAGCATCAATGAGTCACAAGTTGAATCAGCTGGCTCATACAAATACGTGGGTGTAACACTCTGTAGGGATACAAAATGGAATGATCACATAGGCTCAGTTATGTGGTAAGCATGTGCTAGACTCTAGTTCATTGGAAGAATACTGGAGAGATACAAGTAGTCCACAGAGGAGATCCTTACAAATCACTCTTGTGACCCTTTCTACATAAATGCGTAATTGTGTGGGACCCATTCCGGACAGGACTAACAGAGGATATGTAAGGTGTCAGGCAAATCCAACACCTTCCATGAAAACCCTTACATGATGGGAAATCCAGCAGTATGTCACATAGCTCCGAATAAATCCTGACATTAAATTAACCAAAGTAATACGATGAAAGAGTGAGCAAATCGAATACCTCAGACTAACACAAGAACGCCTAAATGCATGTCATACCTTCCCACCGTGAAACAGACGCAGTTCCGACGGGAGAAACGAGAACAGAAGCCGAGAGCAGAGTCGTGTAAGTTAGAAGGCCCTACGATAAGGGACGGACACCCACATCTCCGGCGACCGCCAAGACCGCGCCCCAGCCCATGTTAAAAGATACAGCCCTTCAGAAGAACAGTATAGATCTTACGATAACACTAAAAGGGCCACACCAGCTGCAAGTTTTAGCGTGAGACTATATGCGTCTCTGTTACATTGCAAACATTAAAAACATTGTCTCACCACGAAAAGTATAACGTTTCTCATTGGATAGACAGCATTTTTGTAGGCGGAGCTTAAGGTTAACATTGAGACGCTGATTGGTCAGTTGATAACACAGCCAGATACCTTTTCCTTAAACCTACTTCAAAATTGTAGTAAAGAGAAGTTAGAGAGAGTTGCTTCCGAGACGGTGAGGTGTGTGCAGCTGCGCCGCCCCCCACCCTCTGACGCTGCCTAACCACCAACAAGGTAATGAACGCATGCGATGCCGCATAAGAGTCATAAGGCTTTGCTCAGAGCTGCTGAAGTCTCATCTATTTCACCCCCTTTTTGCGTAATACTACTGTCAATCGTCAATTACTCTTCGTGGTATTCACATTTGCTAATAGAAGCTAAAAATCTGAAACGCGATGATTTTTCTGTTATATAATTATTGAGAAGCCACATCAGCCACTGTAATTTACGACAAGTTAAATAAATAATTAAAGATAATTGAGGGTCACTGTAGACCATTTTTTAGAGTTTTCTCTTTTATGAAACTTAATTTAAACCTAGATTATAGATGAATATGGCATAGGTCATCCTTCGATCCATTATAGAACTTGGAAACCCATTCAGGGAATATTCGTTCACATTTTTGTTGAACGCAGTTGGTTTTTATCATCCTGTATTAAAATATTTCCTTTCATCAACAGCGCAATTTATAAACAATGTTTTGTGAGTAGAATAAAAATTTCAATGGTAAACTTAACTGCTTCTTCGACGTTATTTTACTAGCTAACTAAAAATAGGAATACCTTGAACCCCTTCCACTAAATTTAGTTTGTATTAAAATTCTTTTACAGGGAGTGCAGTGGAGCTGACACTGAAATCATTAAGTATTTGATTATATCATCGCTAGTCTCACTGAACTCTTCTGAACTCTACGTGTCATGTGTGGTCTGGCGTCTCCTTACCAGCTACAGGTCCCAGGTTCAAACTAGTCAATTCCCTAAAAAAACACGCTCAGAGCGTCGTTGCGTGAAAGTGGCAGGGAGACACGACTTAGAACAAACAGACACCACGCAGAATGTTAGAGATATTGAATGTATACAGAAAACAGCACCATAAATTTTCGTAGGTTACTTTGAGCCATGGCAGAGCGTCATAGATATAGTGAAGAAACTGAACTGGCTCACTGTTGAAGGTAGACATAAACTATCCCGAGAAAGTTTCAAGAACCGGTATAAAATGATGAGTCTAGGGATATACTACAACCCTCTACGGACCACTCAATCGTGAGGATCATGTTAGAATAATTACTGAAGTCACAAAGGCATTCAAACAATCATTCTTCCCTCGCTCCATACGTGAATGGAACAGGAAGAAACCCTAACGAATGTTACAATAGGATGTACCCTGTTCCATGCACTTCACAGTGGGTTGCAGAGCATAGATGTGTAAATGACATCACCTCCAAACTCACTGTCTCTGTACGCTCCGGGAGTAGATTCGCCGCGTCACCGCCGCTTCCTGTTTAAGTGAAATCTGTTGTCGGGTACTAGCGAACTGTATGAGCGTAGAATGAAGAGCGAGTAAACAGGTTTGTAAGTATAACCGATGGGGCGCGTCACTGCATGGCCATGACCATTGCTGTTTACCACTACACTGAAAATCTTTTACCATTAAAATGTTTATTTATTGCCACGACGCGTTTCAATGGTTAAAACCCCCATCAACAAGTGGATTTATACGTGTTAGTACTACATGTGTCCGTTGTGTTAGCGCGACTGCTACGGTCGCTGGTTCGAATCCTGCCTCGGGCATGGATGTGTGTGATGTCCTTAGGTTAGTTAGGTTTAAGTAGTTATAAGTTCTGGGGGACTGATGACCTCAGCAGTTAAGTCCCATAGTGCTCAGAGCCATTTGAACCAATCTGTTGTGTAACCTATGGCACTATCTTGCGGGGAAACAATACAATACTTCAAAACATGGCCCTGAAGAGATAGGTTATTAAAAGCTTTATGTAGGTGTAAAAGTAAATATAAAAGAAAACTAGAATAAAATATCTCGAGTGGTTAGATGTCCCTTGTTTGTCGTAACACATCACGTATAAATTGTCACGCTTTGTAAACAAACGTAGTGTCTCGAAACTGCTAGGTTCAATGAACACATAGCAAAACAGAAACATCGGTTCAAAGTACAAAGAGCGTATAGCAAAATAACACCTTTATTTCGGAGTAAGTCTTCAAGCACCGAGAATTTAATTGAGCTGATGAATGCATACGTTGGAGTAAATTTTTCAAGTGGTATACATATCCTTTTTGTGTCAAGTTACAAAGCTTATATTTCGTACAGTTTTATGTGATCATCCGATATGCTGAAAACAGTAACTTTAATAATTATCTTGTCAACAGTGGCACAGTTACACATAAATAAAGGTATTGGCCAGGATTCATTGTAGTGTAGAAAAGAAGAACAAGAAGTAGAGTTAAGTTTTGGATATACTACAAGTTGGGGTTTCATAAGGTTACATATGTTACGTGTTCTAAGTAATGCATTGGTTCCAAAATAAATATATGTGTAGAAACATTCTCTTGATAACATGAACAGATATGTGTTACATCAAGGTAATATGAGGTACAACTTGTTGGTTTTACTTGTGCACATCTATTGAGTTTTGTGGGTTGGGCAAGTCAGTTTTTAATCTGGTGCAAATGGCTCTGAGCACTAAACTTCTGAGGCCATCAGTCCCCTAGAGCTTAAAACTACTTAAACCTAACTAACCTAATGGCATCACACACATCCATGCCCGAGGCAGGATTCGAACCTGCGACCGTAGAGGTTACGCAGTTCCAGACTGTATCGCCTAGAAATGCTCGGCCACACCGGTCGGCTGTTAATTTGGAAAATATAAAAAAATGCAAATAAGTAAATTAATTAGCAGAAAATATGAAGGGGATGATGGAGGCAGAGCGAGAGAGAGAGAGAGAGCGAGAGAGAGAGAGAGAGAGAGAGGCAGACAGACAGACACACAGACAGAGAGACAGACAGACACAGCAGAAAAAGCTAGCTAATCCTATCAGACAACAGTTACCTCAAAAAATGAACAAAAACTGCGGAAAGGCACACATTTCACACACCATTCTTAAACAACACTGATGTAATATTTATTGCAAAAGAAGAGGCACCACACAGGTAAGGATTGAAACATAACGTTCAAGCTCAACTGGACCAAAAGAAAGATGCTCATCTCTGGTCACACAGATTTCAACGATCACCTTTGAGTAACAAACAAACAGAATAACAACCTGCCAGAAATTCAACGAAATTATTGGGATGACGATCTGAAAAACGACTCCAACCACACAAGAAAAGAGAGCAAGGCCGCATACGTACCTTAAAGACGTATTCCAAATAAAAAAAACCTTTATTTTCAGTCTAAGAGACAGTAGAGATGATATTATAGTCTCACAACACATTACGTGTACTTGTATCTACTATTTGATGCATGTTGTTTACAATGGCGGCTCTGGTGTATGGAGGTAATTTTCCCTGTCACGCCACCAAGCTTATCAATGATGTCATTGCTTTTATCAGTGATATTATTATCCTTATCAGTGCCCTGAGCTATCAGTGCTATGTCACCTTCATCTCCCCTCCCCTCTCCTCGTATCCAGCCAATCATAATGCAGTATAAAAAAAAACAGGATGGCCGCAGTAGTCTACAGATAAAAAGCATGTCTCCTCTGTTGCTGTTCTGCTGTTCCCAACTAATCACAGCACAGCACTCTTTATCTCTGGCCAGTCGTACCAAATTGTAACTGTGTTATTGGAAAATTAAAAACCATATCCCCCTCCTTATCTCTAGTCTGACATAATGCAGTATTAAAAGTACAATACATGATGAAAACTGGCCATTTGTTTGCCTTGTATCCTCTCACCCCTCATCTTTCCAGTCAATCAGGGCACAGTATTAGAAAATGACCCTATTGCGTTAGTAGGGAATTTAGAAGTCTCCCCTTCCCCCCCCCCCCCTTCTCACTTTCTCCCCTCCCTTTTCCTCTAAACCCAGCTAATCATAGCTGATGATGATGTTTGGTTTGTGGGGCGCTCAACTGTGTGGTTATCAGCGCCTGTACAAATTCCCAAAATTTCAGTCCAATCTCGCCAGTTTCATGAATGATGATGAAATGGTGAGGACAGTACAAACACCCAGTCAGCTAATCATATCACTGTATTAAAAATCCAAGGATAAGAAAATGTCCAGTTGTGTAGTGGAAAATCTAAACAAAGTTGAGACTTGTACTAAATTACATTATTTCTGATATACACATCAAGTCACACCCCTCCTCTCCCTCTCCTTATCTCCTACCAATAATAAAAAAGTCCATGTTGGAAACAGACCCACTGCGTGCTTCATACACTTTATACAGCTAAAGCTTAACATCTAGTAGCTAATGCCCAATGGCTAACTGCTAATGCCTCGTTGATGATACCAAATGGCTAATGCCTGATGTCCAACACCTAATGGGTAGTGGCCAGCTAATGACTAAGGCCTAATGGGTAATAGCTAATGCCTAATGGCTAACACCTAATGCTGTAAGTAGTGGTATAGACTGAGATATTTACTGGCAACTGGTCCAGTTGTGATTTAACACTTGATTTCCACACTAACGCTTAACAGCTAAATTATAATGTCCAACACTTGACACCTAATAACTAATGGCGAATGTGTAATGCATAACAGCTAACGCCTAACGCATAATGCCTAATGGCTAATGGACAACTGCTAGGGCGTAACAGCTGATGTCTAGTTGCTAATACATGACAGCTAATGCCTAGCACCTAACTCAGAGTGCATAGCGTTTCCAGGTAACAACAGCATTATACTGTAAGAAATTACATCGGGGGAACAGTTTCTCTCTCTAATTGCTAACATCCATCTATTATTAAAATACTAATTGAAACTTAGTAATGCTTATGTCTAACACCTTGGGCAGTGATATTAATTCAGACACTTGCTTATAATTGGTTCAGTTGTGATTGTGCACTGGAGTTGTCAACATGTCTCTCAGTTCCATTGGATGGAAGTGTAGCTGTAAGAGACAAACCATTCCCCTGCGAGCTGTCCACCATTCCTCATAAGTGCTCAACATTCCCCAAAGGTATCCCCCAATAACGTGTAATGGCTAACCCATAGCACCCAATGTTTAACATATAATGCCTAACAGCTAATGCCTAACGCCTTATGCCTAAGAGCTATTGGCTAACACTTAATGCCTAATGTTTAGTGGTTAATGGCTAATACCTAATGACTAACGTCTGATGCCTGCTGGCTAATGACTAACGCCATGAGAAGCGCTTCCTGTTTAGTGTAAATGGTGGACTGTTCCTACAAATCACTATAAGCCTGGATGGAGTTATATTTGTCTATTTATTTGGTTGTGATTGAAGGCAAAGTGCATGTGGCCTGATTGCTACAATCTTTCTTGCATCAAGAATAATGAATAGGTATGTTATTTGAGACGTTATTAGTCTTTTTTGTATTCTGGCTGTTGGATATAAGGATTTCTGTTATGTTGTTGCACTGTCCATAACAACAGTTGTTATGTCCTTGTCAGCTCTTACAGTTATTGCATACTTACACAATACAGTACTGTTCAGTATCACATCTTGAGAAGCAGGATAAAATACAGTGCATTACTACAGTCCTAATTTATATACGGCACGAAATTTTTATCATTTTCGATAACCGTGACTGACATAAGCATTTGAATTCTTTTTCGACAGAATCACAGTTATATTCCAGATCATCGCTTCAAAGCTTCTGAAACAAGCACCCTGAGATGCAGGTGTAGCACTCGATGACTGTGTGTTGTCACTTGTGATCATGTACGAGAATAAACATCGTACATTTAGACGCTGACTGAAGTTTACATTTCAGATATATTCATAATGATTATAATAATGTTTCACTGAAGTCAGCTACACCTCCTAACCAGAGAATTCGCAATTTTCTCGCAACACACCCACCTATCGGTCTTTTATAATCAGCAAACGGCCAAGACCCGAGTCGTACTATTCGTCTGTGTTATTGGAAAATTAAAAACCAGAGCAATGTTTTTTGAGTACCACTGGAATTTGCTTAATTTTTTAGCTCTCCCAGGAGCTCCTCGAAAGAATAGAAGGAGTGAGCCATGAGGAAACTCTTCAGTTTAGACTTAAAAGTGTTTGGGCTACTGCTAAGGTTTTTGGGTTCTTGTGGTAATTTCTCTGCTGCAAGTTTCATCGTCACATACTCTCCGCATAAAAGTGGAGGACACGGCTTAAAATTAAACATGCTTTTGGAAAGAAAAATGGCAAGAATACATTACCAGTGACCTCTGACACCTGTTCGTCGAAAAGTAATGTCAAATGTGCCTCTATGAACTACCGTTCCAGAAGAGCAGCTACCTGAAAACAATGAAATGATTTTATTTTATTTTTATTTTATTTATGTATTTACTGCTCTATGGGATCAAATTAAGGAGAAATCTCCATGGTCATGGAACGAGTCAATATAAAAAATTATAATACGATAGTAGAAACAGATAAAATGAAATATAAGAAACATATTCAGGCCACAAGTCGTAAGTTTAAATAAAGAAAATCAATAGTGTAACACTGTAATTTGCTTAATTTTTAGCTCTTCCATGAGCTCCTCGACAGAATAGAAGGAGTGAACCATGAGGAAACTCTTCAGTTTAGGCATAAAAGTGTTTGGGCTACTGCTAAGATTTCTGAGTTTTGTGGTAGCTTATGGAAAATGGGTGCAGCACAATACTGTACTCCTTTCTGCACAAGAGTAAACTCTGAGTGAAGGCTGCTAACTCTTGGGAATAAGCTAATATTGCTAACAACAGACGACATTAAAGAAAATATATACTTTGAGGGCAATATCAGAAGTCCCAGACTATTGAATAGGGGTCGACAAGAGGTTCTCGAACTTACACCACAAATAGCTCGAACAGCCCATTTTGGAGGCAAAAATACTCTTTCTGAATCAGAAGAATTACCCCAAGAAATAGTACCATACGACATGAGCGTAAGATAATATGCAAGGTAGACTACTTTTCGTGTTGAACTGTCACTTATTTCAGATACTGTTCTAATCGTAAATAGAGCAGCATTTAGTTTCTGAACAACATCCTAAACACGGGGTTTCCACAAAAGCTTAGTATCTATCCGAACTCCTAGGAACTTGAACTGTTTCGTCTGATTAAAATATCGGTTCTTGTTGAATTGTGAGTTAGAAACTGTAAGAACTGAGTATTACCGAGATTTAGCATCAAATTATTTTCCACCAGCCACAAACTTATTTCATGAACTACATTGTTGACTTCTGTTTCAATATTACACACAGGATCCTTCACTATCAAGCTGGTGTCATCAGCAAACAGAAATATTTTTGAATCACCTGTAATACTAGAGGGCATACCATTTACGTAAATAAGAAACAGCAGGGGCCCAAGCACTGACCCTTGGGGAACACCCCACTAACCAATGCTCCATTGGGACTGAACATCACTACCACTCTCAATATTGTGGAGAATTACCTTCTGCTTTCTGTTCATAAAGTAGGAGGCGAACCAATTGTAAGCTATTCCCCTTTCCATAATAGTCCAACTTCTGCAGAAACATTTTGTGGTCAACACAGTCAAAAGCCTTCGTTAAATCAAAGAAAACACTTAGCGTTCGCTACATTTTATTTAATCCGTCCAAAACCTCACAGAAAAAAGAGAATATAGCATTTTCAGTTGTTAAACCATTTCGAGAACCAAACACTACATTTGACAGCAAATTATGTGAATTTAAATGCTCCAGTAACCGTGTATATACAATCTTCTCTATAGCCTTAGCAAATACCGATGGCATAGAAATGGGTCTAAAATTGTCAAATTTATCCCTATCTCGCTTTTTATGCCGATTAGCTCTCTAGGTATTATTCAATTATACGGGCCGGCGGGTGTGGACGTGCGGTTCTAGGCGCTACAGTCTGGAACTGAGCGACTGCTACGGTCACAGGTTAGAATCCTGCCTCGGGCATGGATGTGTGTGATGTCCTTAGGTTAGTTAGGTTTAATTATTTCTAAGTTCTAGGCGATTGATGACCTCTGAAGTTAAGTCGCATAGTGCTCAGAGCCAATTATATGGGGTGTTACTTCTCTGTATAAAACTGTTTTTCACGAGAATTTAGATTTCCCACAATACGTACACCTTTTCATTTCATCAACTGGCATCAAATAATTGTGTGGGTCGATAAAGTACGAACTGAAGAAATACTAAAGTGTATTTGAGGAAACAAATCTGCGGAAGCGTCTTCGTGGGTAAAGAGGTATGTTAGTGGGGCACATATGGCGCAGCAAAGAGCAGTACAGACGCAAAGAGGTAGTAACAGAGCAAGACTAGAATATGCAAAAGACATTGCAAAGCACTACAAGGATTAGATGTAGTACTTGCTGCAACGATTCGTTATTTAAGGTCAACCACATAAATATCCTCCAAGGTCTACATTACTGCAGCCTGCAACAGCGCCTATGACTTCTAGCGTGGGCATGCGCAGTAAACAGCTGCAAAGCTAGCCAATCAGAACACACTGTATTTACACGTTCCGCACTGTGTAAATTTCCGTCATATTTAGAGTTTTATCGTGTTTTGCTTGTGCGAAACTACGATTGACTGATTTCCGTTTTATTCTGTGTGATCTGTGAGTTTTTTCATGATGGATGAAACACCTAGAAGACAGTGGTTTACAAGGAGGCAAGGGACCATATTTTTAAAGTGCAATCGTTCGTCAAACGTGAGGCCGATTCAGACGAGCCGATATGCAAAGTTGCCAAGGTGCGGGGACGTAATATACTTGCTGTCTGTGCACTTTTAGCCGAGTTGACAACGTAGCATTCCTTGTGAACTGCGCAACCAGAGATCATTAACGCTGTTGTCGACTAAAGCGAATACGATAATTCGGTCTAAGATACGTGAATCATCTGTTCTTATAAAAAAAATTGATGCACGGCTTACTCGTGTTTCAATATTTGTCTTTTGCTTCGTGTTTCGCTCTCTCGAATTGGTGTGCAGAGGAGATTTTATATTTAATTTTGTAATATACTTATAATAAGAAATACTCTTAATTTCATCCATTTATATAATATTTACGATTTTGTCCTCATAACTGTGAACGATTTATATGTTTTCAGCCAATTAAGCCATTGGAAATTCTTGGGGACATAACGGTACGCGCCATCAGCATCCCGTCGAATCTACTCCTATACAGTCTCACTAATCGAGCCTGCAATCTCAAAAATGGTTCAAATGGCTCTGAGAACTATGGGACTTAACAGCTGTGGTCATCAGTCCCCTAGAACGTAGATCTACTTAAACCTAACTAACCTAAGGACACCACACACGTCCATGCCCGAGGCAGGATTCGAACCTGCGACCGTAGCAGTCACGCGGTTCCGGACTCAGCGCCTTGAACGGCTCGGCCACCGCGGCCGGCAGCAATCTCATTTTCTTTTTTACAGAGCACGTTTATCACTGCTGTTATTACGCAATGCATATGATACATTGCACAGTCCTGCGTCACCAAGCTTTTCTGCTCTCCAACAACGACTTCTGCACTTGCCTTTCACCAGTATTTGAGATCCCAGGTAACGGAATTTTTTCGATGCAGCAGGACTTTTAATTTTATTATTAATAAAGCGTGATTTTTTCCAACGTATACAGTCTCTAGGGACTGATTGATTACAGGATATGGCACAAAAAAGTCTAATGAACTAATATCCGGAAATGCATGGTTTCCACGATTGAAGCCATTCATTTAATCACATATTGTTACAGAGACTGTGGTCTAATGCAGCCACAGTTACCGTAAGTGATGAGAATAGTTTCCATATGCCTCAACACATGCGTGTAAGTGCCATGGCATGTTCTGTCTCACACGTTCACATCGGCCAGGCTGCAACTAACAGTGCCAAAAGCAGCATTAATGCGCTGCTCCAGAATCATCACATCTCGAGTGGACTCTGAACACACGATGCTTTTGTGATGGCTCCATGACCAGAAATCGCGGGGTTCAGATCCGACGAACGAGCAGGCCATAAAATTGGACCCCTCTTCCGATCCATTGACCAGGGAAGACATGATTGAGATGCGTTCGGACCTTAACGACAATGCGAGCTGGAGCACCGTCACGTAGCACCCACATAACTCTTCGACTCAGCAATGGCAGCCGCGCGGTCTAAGGCGCTGCAGTTATGGACAGGAGACAACTTTACACCGATCTCTTTTTAAGGACACCCTTTGATTACGGACACCTCTGCTACGGATTAGCATGATGAAGCACGCTGCAGGAACTCTAAAGTATGCAGTACAAAGCCTTGTGTATAGATAGTGGTTCTTTCATGCCAGCGCCAACCAACGTATTATTGGTTCAAGCGAATGAACCACTCTGAAGTTGCAAGAAATTTCTCCTACGACTCCATTTCGATGAATATCGGCGAATAAAAGTCTTACAGTGTGTACAGAAGATTTTGGATATATAAGCAATTTCCACCTGCTGTGGGTGAATATATAGAAACGCCGCGATGAAGAAACTAAAACAGGCGATACGAAATGTCGGCTCTGTAAACTGATGGCACTATCTACACTCCTGGAAATTGAAATAAGAACACCGTGAATTCATTGTCCCAGGAAGGAGAAACTTTATTGACACATTCCTGGGGTCAGATACATCACATGATCACACTGACAGAACCACAGGCACATAGATACAGGCAACAGAGCATGCACAATGTCGGCACTAGTACAGTGTATATCCACCTTTCGCAGCAATGCAGGCTGCTATTCTCCCATGGAGACGATCGTAGAGATGCTGGATGTAGTCCTGTGGAACGGCTTGCCATGCCATTTCCACCTGGCGCCTCAGTTGGACCAGCGTTCGTGCTGGACGTGCAGACCGCGTGACACGACGCTTCATCCAGTCCCAAACATGCTCAATGGGGGACAGATCCCGAGATCTTGCTGGCCAGGGTAGTTGACTTACACCTTCTAGAGCACGTTGGGTGGCATGGGATACATGCGGACGTGCATTGTCCTGTTGGAACAGCAAGTTCCCTTGCCGGTCTAGGAATGGTAGAACGATGGGTTCGATGACGGTTTGGATGTACCGTGCACTATTCAGTGTCCCCTCGACGATCACCAGAGGTGTACGGCCAGTGTAGGAGATCGCTACCCACACCATGATGCCGGGTGTTGGCCCTGTGTGCCTCGGTCGTATGCAGTCCTGATAGTGGCGCTCACCTGCACGGCGTCAAACACGCATACGACCATCATTGGCACCAAGGCAGAAGCGACTCTCATCGCTGAAGACGACACGTCTCCATTCGTCCCTCCATTCACGCCTGTCGCGACACCACTGGAGGCGGGCTGCACGATGTTGGGGCGTTAGCGGAAGACGGCGTAACGGTGTGCGGGACCTTAGCCCAACTTCATGGAGACGGTTGCGAATGGTCCTCGCCGATACCCCAGGAGCAACAGTCCCTAATTTGCTGGGAAGTGGCGGTGCGGTACCCTACGGCACTGCGTAGGATCCTACGGTCTTGGCGTGCATCCGTGCGTCGCTGCGGTCCGGTCCCAGGTCGACGGGCACGTGCACCTTCCGCCGACCACTGGCGACAACATCGATGTACTGTGGAGACCTCACGCCCCACGTGTTGAGCAATTCGGCGGTACGTCCACCCGGCCTCCCGCATGCCCACTATACGCCCTCGCTCAAAGTCCGTCAACTGCACATACGGTTCACGTCCACGCTGTCGCGGCATGCTACCAGTGTTAAAGACTGCGATGGAGCTCCGTATGCCACGGCAAACTGGCTGACACTGACGGCGGCGGTGCACAAATGCTGCGCAGCTAGCGCCATTCGACGGCCAACACCGCGGTTCCTGGTGTGTCCGCTGTGCCGTGCGTGTGATCATTGCTTGTACAGCCCTCTCGCAGTGTCCGGAGCAAGTATGGTGGGTCTGACACACCGGTGTCAATGTGTTCTTTTCTCCATTTCCAGGAGTGTATATGGTTCTTAAACTCATTTTCAATGTCCATCTCCTCTTCTTCGCTACACCCCACTTAAGGTGCATAAATGTCGATAACTTTTAGTGTTTCTTTTTGGAATCTCAGGTTTATGATCCTGTCTGATATACATGTCACACTTTCAATACAGCTTTGTACATTCTTATTCACTATCACTGCCACACCATTTCTTCCAAACCTGTTACTCCCACTCCAGTACAGTTTTCCTCCTCCTCTCAAATTCTTCTCACCTTTCCCCTTCCACTTCGTTTGCTTAATCCCAAAATATCTAACTTTCTCTCTGTTAGTACATCTGTCATTTCTTCCATTTTTCCATTGAGGGTTAATATATTAAGGGTGCCTATATTTAGATTATTTTTAGTCCATTTGGTTTTCTTGTACTTATGAATATAATCTGGTTTCCCTTCATTCGAACCAGTACTTGAAGAAGCAGTGTAGTCATATCCTGAGTTGTTCGTTCCAAGGCACGTCCGTGTTTTGAAAACAATATATGAAGTGTTTCCTACTGGCATGATAGGCCTAACGCAATAAAGGATTTTCTGTTGGGGTTGTCTCCCTTGGCCTGCTCGTTGGGTACCACGCAACAAACGAAAAGATCTATACACTGCACTATCATGACAGCCGAACTGATTGCCAGTTTACAAACCCTACTATTTGCAGAGACGAGCACAGCAGACTCAGTATCCACCATCTCTGATAGTATGTCAGCCCTGTAACTGATTAGGAACAATCGTAACCGTTGTACCAACCCCATAGTTGCAGCAATTATTGTCGATGTTGTCTTCCTGGTGCGGAGGAACTATCGCAACACTGTGATGGTGTGGATGAAAGGCCACACTGTGGTACTTGGAAATGGACAAGTAGATCCCTAACAAAGCAGACATCTCTACATGGAGCCAATAAATATTATAAACTACGTCTCATAGATATGCTACCCAAACTCAGAAAGCGGTTGTCCTCAAACTGGCAAGAGGAAAGATCGAGTATATCTAAAATTAAATGCAGTCACTACGCACTAGTTAATCCCACGGTTCCAAGAGTACCATGGTATAGCAAGCACAAACATCAAGGAGCTTCACGATAGCACGTCACGGCGCGGGATTAGCCGATCGGTCTAGGGCGCTGCAGTCATGGACTGTGCGGCTGGTCCCGGCGGAGGTTCGAGTCCTTCCTCGGGCATCGGTGTGTGTGTTTGTCCTTAGGATAATTTAGGTTAAGTAGTGTGTAAGCTTAGGGACTGATGACCTTAACAGTTAAGTGCCATAAGCTTTGACGCACATTTGAACATTCGAATGATCAATGGCACTTCCTCCAGTAGCGAAGGCAAAGTCAACATCAAGAAACGTCGATAGTTCCGACCTGTTAGGTGACGTGGAAGGAAGCCTGCTCCCAAAATAAGGTAGCCAATAATACCGGCTCACACATTCCGGCTGCACCCCTGTTGATATTTCTCTGCCACCATACCATGGGTGTTCTGCATACTACCTCGGAGAAGACTATTACAACAGTTGAAGATACCACTCTGCGTAAAGGTGGCCTCATCTGAGAATAGCATGGATGACACAAATCCCGGAATTGTGGTTGCCTGGTGAAAAAGCCGGTGACAAGACTGATACCGATGTGGAAAATCTGTCGCTAGTAAGCCCTGCACACGCTGTAAGTAATAAGGGTAGTAACAGCCGTCGTGGAAAATGTTCTACACGGTCGCCTTGTTTACCCTGTACTGGCGCGCCAACTGCCGGGTACTGACACGGCAGCCGGCTTCCACAGTGTTAATCACATTTTCCTTCAAATCTGGTGTCCGAACATTTTGGGTAATTTTATGATTTCCTGCTTCCTAAAACGACCCTGTCTCAAACGGCGAAAAACTATTGCAAACATTGAATGCTGTAATGAGATTTTCACTCTGCAGCGGAGTGTGCGCTGATATGAAACTTCCTGGCAGATTAAAAGTGTGTGCCGGACCGAGACTCGAACTCGGGACTCTTGCCTTTCGCGGGCAAGTGCTCTACCAACTGAGCTACCCAAGCACGACTCACGGCCCGTCCTCACAGCTTTACTTCTGCCAGTACCTCGTCTCCTACCTTCCAAGCATTACAGAGGCTCTCCTGCGAACCTTGCAGAACTCAGTTGGTAGAGCACTTGCCCGCGAAATGTAAAGGTCCTGAGTTCGAGTCTCGGTCCGACACACAGTTTCAATCTGCCAGGAAGTTTCATATCAGCGAAGACTCCGCTGCAGAGTGAAAATCTCATTCTGGAAACATCCCCCAGACTGTGGCTAAGCCATGTCTCCGCCATATCCTTTCTTTCAGGAGTGCTAGTTCTGGAAGGTTCGCAGGAGAGCTTCTGTAAAGTTTGGATGGTAGGAGACGAGGTACTGGCAGAAGTAAAGCTGTGAGGACGGGTCGTGAGTCGTGCTTGCGTAGCTCAGCTGGTAGAGCACTTTCCGGCGCGCTTCGTTACAAGATCATTTAGTAATTGCGAAAGCGTTACGGAGATGATAGATAAACTCCAGTGGAAGACTCTGCAGGAGAGACGCTCAGTAGCTCGGTACGGGCTTTTGTTGAAGTTTCGAGAACATACCTTCACCGAAGAGTCAAGCAGTATATTGCTCCCTCCTACGTATATCTCGCGAAGAGACCATGAGGATAAAATCAGAGAGATTAGAGCCCACACAGAAGCATACCGACAATCCTTCTTTCCACGTACAATACGAGACTGGAATAGAAGGGAGAACCGATAGAGGTACTCAGGGTACCCTCCGCCACACACCGTCAGGTGGCTTGCGGAGTACGGATGTAGATGTAGATGTAGATGTAGAAAGGCAAAGTTCCCGAGTTCGAGTCTCGGTCCGGCACACAGTTTTAATCTGCCAGGAAGTTTCATTGAATGCTGTGATTACTGTCGGCGGGGATAGCTCTCCTTATACAACGTTGCTGCCCGCTGCTCGTCTCCGGTTGCGTTTCCGTAAGTAAACACCTGTCGGCAAGTTCTCGATCAGAATACGGAACCATCGTGTTCAATGCTGTATCACATCCACTACAGGTGAGCTAGCGAGAGAAGTGCCTCGGACACAACAATAGCTGTTACTATGCAGGGAAGGGTACCAGGTCATGACGTATGAGGAGCAGTGCCACACACCAGGAGGAAGCCATGCATACTGTAACTGTGGTTGAATTGTACACACCGTATTAGACCGCAATCTTCCTAACAAAGTACGATTGCATAAACAGTCTCTAGCATGGGATCCATACATGGTCAGACAATTACCAGTCGAAGAAACACTTCATCATTTTATTTGTTTATTTATTTTTGAGGGATAAATTACTACGCCGACCATGTGAAAAGATCTCTTTAAATTATATACTACATGTAAAGTTCGTTGTCATCATATTGTTATAACTTTTGTTCTATTTGTTATATGTAGAAAAAATATGTACGAGAAATGGAAAGTAGCAGAAGAACAACCAGAACGCCAAGAAATATACACTTAAACGCCAAAGAAACTGACATAGGAATTACATTTGTGGTAAGGACTAAGGGGCCAAACTGCTGAAGTCATCGGTCGCAAGGCTTACGCGCTACTTAATCTAACTTAAGGGGGGGGGGGGGGGGGGGGTAGGATGTCAAACGGGCCGACTTGGAGCAGGAGAGGCATCTCACGACATTTTAATTTCCAGTGTCTATACGTTTACAAGTAAATTCATAAAACTTTGTCAGCATCACCAGGAAGGATTCAGGATTCACACCCATTGCACTGAAAGTTCTAAAACATAACAAAATGAATATTTTTGCGTGCGAAATTTCATCATTTTTTTCACTTACTAATGGCTGCATTTGTTGTTATAGGTACACTTTTCTTCATAAGCTAGAGAGATTCTTCAATGAATTTTGCACAGCATACATAGTATACTAACAGGTGTATCAAACTCTAGAATCTATTTAATTTATGAAAAAATGAATGAGCTGTTACGTCTTAAACTTTATGCTTAGAAAAAAATTAAATTTTGCAGTTAATTTTCTCAATTTTTACCACAGTTTTTAACAGAATTGGAACATTCTAGAGTTTCATACAGCTATAAGTATGGTTTGTATGCTGTGCAAAATTCATCAACGAATCTCTCTTACTTGTGATGAAAAATGTACCTATAGCGACAAATGCAGCCAACAGTAAGTGAAAAAATGATGTAATTTCATAACTAAAAACATTTATTTTGTTATGTTTTTGCACTTCCACTGCTATGAGTGTGAATCCTGAATCCTTCCTGGTCATTCTGACAAAGTTTTATGAATTTATTTGTAAAAGTATAGACAGTAGAAAATAAAATGTCCTGTGGTGCCTCTCCTGCTCCAAGTCGCCCCGTTTGACGTCCTACCCCCTCCCCCCTTTTAATTATATACTACATCATATTGTTATAACTTTTGTTCTATTTGTTACAAGTACAAAAAATATCTACGAGAAATGGAAAATAGCTAAGTAGCAGAAGAACAACCAGAACGCCAAGAAATATACACTTAAACGCCAAAGAAACTGTTGTAGGAATTACATTTGTGGTAAGGATTAAGGGGCCAAACTGCTGAAGTCATCGGTCCCCAGGCTTAGGCACTACTTAATCTAATTTAAACTAACTTAATCTAACTTACGCTAAGGACAACACACACACCCACGCCCGAGGAACGTCTCAAACGACCGACCAGGGGAGCCGTCAAACCGTGGCAAGGCGCCCTCAGACCACACGGCTACCGCGCGCGGCAAAAACTGGTATAGGCATGCGTATTCAAATACAGAGGTATGTAAACAGGAAGAATACGGCGCTGCGGTCGGCAAAGCCTATATAAGACACCAAGTGTCTGGTGCAGTTGTTAGATCAATTACTGGTGCTACAATGAAAGATTGAACACCCTAGGACAGAAACTGTGTGTGTGCATGTGTTTGCTATTATGGAGTCTTTTTGTGTAGCAATTCGAGATTTTCAATTTTCTTATTATGCTTTAGTCACATTTTGTTTATAGCTCTGCATGTTGTTGTTGTTGTTGTTGTGGTCTTCAGTCCTGAGACTAGTTTGATGCAGCTCTCCATGGTACTCTATCCTGTGCAAGCTGCTTCATCTCCTAGTACGTACTGCAACCTACATCCTTCTGAATCTGCTTAGTGTATTCATCTCTAGGTCTAGGATTTTTACCCTCCATGCTGCCCTCCAATACTAAATTGGTGATCCCTTGATGCCTCAGGACATGTCCTACCAATCGATCCCTTCTTCTGGTCAAGTTGTGCCACAAACTTCTCTTCTCCCCAATCCTATTCAACACCTCTTTAGTTATGTGATTTATCCATCTAATCTTCAGCATATTTCTGTAGCTCCACATTTAGAAACCTCCTATTCTCTTCTTCTCTTTTCTAAACTATTTATCGTCCATGTTTCACTTCCATACATGGCTACACTCCATACAAATACTTTCTTTTGTTTCCTTTACTGCTTGCTCAATATACAAATTGAATAACACTGGGAAGAGGCTACAACCCTGTCTCACTCCCTTCCCAACTACAGCTCCCCTTTCATGTCCCTCAACTCTTATAACAACCATCCGGTTTCTATAAAAATTGTAAATAGCCTTTTGCTCCCTATATTTTAGCCCTGCCACTTTCAGAATTTGAAAGAGAGTATTCCAGTCAACATTGTCAAAAGCTTCCTCTAAGTCTACAAATGTTAGAAACGTAGGTTTGCCTTTCCTTAATCTAGCTTCCAAGATAAGTCGTAGGGTCAGTATTGCCTCATGTGTTCCAAAATTTCTACGGAATCCAAACTCATCTTTTTCCGTTCGTCTGTAAAGAATTCGAGTTAGTATTTTGCAGCTGTAACTTATTAAGCTAATAGTTCGGTAATTTTCACATCTAGCAACACCTGCTTTCTTTGGGAGTGGAATTATGATATTCTTCTTGAAGTCTGAGGGTATTTCGCCTGTCGCACACATCTTGCTCACCAGATGGTAGAGTTTTGTCAGGACTGGCCCTCCCAAGGCTGTCAGTAGTTGTAATGGAATGTTGTCTACTCCGGGTGCCTTGTTTCGACTCAGGTCTTTCAGTGCTCTGTCAAACTCTTCGCGCAGTATCATATCTCCCATTTCATCTTCATCTATATCCTCTTCCATTTCCATAATATTGTCCTCAAGTACATCGCCCTTGTATAGACCCTGTGCATGCGCATGACAAAACAGAAAATCTCAAACTACCTCACACAAAACCACATAGCAGCAAACACATTCACACACAAAACTTGTGTCCGAGGCTGGTCAATCTTATGGACATAGCACTAGATGAAAACAGAAGACATCTCTTACGAAAATGGTTCAAATGGCTCTGAGCACTATGTGACTTAACACCTGAGGTCATCAGTCCACTGGAACTTAGAACTACTTAAACCTAACTAACCTAAGGACATCAACACGTGCATGCCCGAGGCAGGATTCGAACCTGCGATCATAGCAGTCGCGCGGTCCTGGACTGAAGTGCATAGAACCGCTCGGCCACCATGACCGGCAAAAGGTCTAAAACACAATGTTGACTCACCAGCAAATGAACAACATATGGAATATCTCATTACAGAATCTAAATATATTCTCACTACAAAAGAAAAAAATGAAAAGGGTAGTGTAAACACAGAGCTAAATAAAGAGTTAATAACAGAAGAAAGTAAAAACATAGCTGCACAGATTAAAAAAGAAAACAATAAATTCAGAAATAGTTGTGATGAAACACAGCTTAAAAATCTAAAGCAAACTGAAAACAGAAAATATCATTATAACAAAATTTGACAAAGGTAATAGTGTTGTCCTAATGAAAACAAAAGAATACATAGAAAAACAAAAGCATTCTCAGTGATAACAACACAAAAAAGTTAAAATCTAACCCAACTAATAGATTTCTAACATATTTAAAAAAAAACACTCAAAAACATAGAGCTCACATTTACAGAAAGAGAGAAACATGGACTTGTACAAAAAAACCTACAAGCCCTGAACATGAGATTTCAACCAAAGGTCCATAAAGAAAATTATCCAGTCCGTGGAATAGTAAATTTCCGAGCAGCTCCTATATACCTACTAGCAAAACAAATTCAGTCACAGCTCACACAGTATTATAAACTAGAAAATAATAGAACAATCAGAAATATCTCTCAACCAGTAGAACATCTAATAGACACTAAAATCTCTGACACAGCAACATTGCTCTCCTTCGATGTAGAAAGTAAGTACAGTTGCATCCCTATTAATGAAACGATAAAAATAATTGAAGAAAACCTAAAGGCACACAACGACCTACTGCATAAACACACAGATGAAACCATAAAATTATTACAGTTATTAACACACTTAAAATTATTTTCAATTCAATCAAGAATACTACATACAAGAAGAAGGTTTACCCATGGGTTCACATATCTAAGAAACATCAGCCTTCAGTTTCATGAATCACATAGAAAAATTATTATTTGAAGACACAGTAACAAAGGAAAGCTACAACGTCATCTACTGGTACAGAAACATTGATGACATAATATGCATGTTAAATGAACCTAAAAACAGAATACAGGAATCCTTCAAAGATATAAACCCTTTACAGAAAAACATAAAGTTCATAATAGAAGAAGAACGAGAAAATACACTCAACTTTCAGGCATAACCATAAGAAAAGACATCTACAGAAGAACCAAAACATTATCTAAAATGCAACTTCAAACCACCCACAGACACACAAACAAGCAGCAGATACATGTTAAACAGGCTGAACAGTATCCCCCTACACAGTTCTCATTACCAAAAGAGTTAGCTGATATAAAAGAAACAGCATTAAAAACGGACACAAGGAACAAAGGCAAACTAAACAAAAAATAAAGAGACAAATAATGAAAAAAAACTAACCAAACCACACTATCTCGTACAACTTGCACTACAAGAAAATGACATACAATGACCTACCACAACAAATTCACTCATAAAATTGGAATCATATTTTTAAAAATGCATAAACGTTGCTTGCAAAACAAAAATTTCACACAAAAGCACATACCAAAACTACAATCAAAACCAGACACATATCAACAATGTGGTATCTACCAGCTCAGTTGCAGAGACTGTGAGAAGACATAAACAACATAGAAGAGCATTCCAATACGGTACAAATCATTCAACATTTGCGAATCATCTAAATGAAGAACACCGTAAGCCAAGCAATATTGAAAACAATGTGAATATCATAAAAATCAATAAAGACAGACACCTCCTCCCTTTCCAAGAAAATTTCCACATACAAAAAGCATTAACATAAAATAAATAGTTGCTCAATGACTAGATAAATATTCTAAACCAGACGCAATATAGAATAATAGATGAAATTAAATGAAAAAGAAAAGAGCCTTTTCATCCTTCACCCCCTCCTACTCTCCCACAATCTCCCCCAACCCCCCATTCACAGTTTCATTTCACTTCTCCCTCCTCACCTTCACCTCTAACTCTCACTCCATCGGTCTACTATATACTCATGCCCACTCATCAAAGTTTTCCCATCCCCTAAAAAAAATCTGTACATCGCTATTGATTCTCTAATCTTCCACAGTACATAAATACACAGAAACATAAATAGAATCACACACATATAGCAACGTAATTTTTTAAGAAAAATGTTGTAGGTCAAAGACAAAGTAGCGAAAGGTTATCTTGGCAAAAACTAAAAAACACAAACAACAACACGTCCTTGAAGTACAAAAAGAAACAAATACAGTGGTGTGCATAACTGAGTGGTGTGAAAAATGCATAGCGCTGCAGAACATCTAAACAATAGATGAAAATTACCAATGTCAGAAACAGAAAAACATCGAAGATCTAGCAGACCGCATTTCCCGATGAAATCGAGAAATCAGCCGAAAAATCACCGTAAGTACAAATCAAGTCTATCACAAAGCTTTAAACATGGCTGCTTGGTTCAGTGACCATTTCTAAATTAAAATTGAAACAAATGAGCCCTTAGTCACAAATATTTTCAGTCTTATTGACCAGATTTCAACACTTCTGCTTTCTTCAGAATTAAAACAATTAAAATGGCCTGTAACATAGTTACAAGTTTATAGGAAAAGACATTTTTTATGTTATATGTTTTAGTACTGACTAACTATAAAAGGCATAGGCAGTACTGACATGCCACCTGTGTCTGTACATGTACGAGCAGCCCATAATGGCTCGCTTTCACGCGTTCCTTTTTGTATATTTAGTGACTAAAGCCATTTTTGCCTGTTAATTATCTTATTTTTGACATGTAAGTACTGCCTCTGTCTTTTATTGTTAGTCATTACTTACTCTTTTTATATAAAAGAAGTCTTTTCCTATAAATTTGTAACTATGTTGTAAGTCATTTTAATTGTTTTAATTCTGATGAAGGCATTCTTAGAGGTGTGAAACCTGGTCAATAAGACTGAAAATAATTGTGACCGAGGGCTCATTTGTTTCAATTTTAAATCAACCTATTCCTAGCGAACTGTTTTTCGATCTAAAAGGCAAATCAAAATGTAAACAACTTAATTACAGACCACTGATGATGCTTTACCTCAATAAAGCGAAACGAGTATGATGAAAAAAAAACACATTTTTGTAGTTGCAACGACAGATCAAAAATACCCTCAAGAACTGGGTGGACTGCTCTTATACACTCTTCTTTTTGTCATCAGTCTTCTGACTGGTTTGATGCGGCTGACCACGAATTCCTATCCTGTGCCAACCTCTCTATGTCAGAGTAGCACTTGCAGCCTACGTCCTCAATTATTTGCTATATGTATTCCAATCTCTGTCTTCCTCTACAGTTTTTGCCCTCTACAGCTCCCTCTAGCACCATGGAAGTCATTCCCTTGTGTCTTAACAGATGTCCTATCGCTCTTATCAGTGTTTTCCACATATCCCTTTCCTCTCCGATTCTGTGCAGAAACTCAACCTTCCTCGCCTTATCAGTCCACCTAAATTTCAACATTCACCTGTGAAACGACATTTCAAATGCTTTTCTATTTCAGTTGTCCCACAGTCCATATTTCACTTCCATACAATGCTTTATTCCAGACGTACGTTATCAGTAACATCTTCCTCAAATTAAGACCTATGTTTGATACTAGTAGACTTCTCTTGGCCAGAAATGGCCTCCTTGCCAGGGATAGACTGCTTTAGGTGTCGTCCTTGCTCCGTCCATCATTGGTTATTTTGCTGCCTAGGTAGCAGAATTCCTTCACTTCATCTACTTTGTGACCATCAGTCCTTATGCTAAGTTTCTCGCTGTTCTCATTTCCGCTACTTCTCATTACTTTCGTCATTGTTCACTTTACTGTCAATCCATATTCTGTACTCATTAGACTATTCATTCCATTCAGCATATCACGTAATTCTTCTTAACTTTCACTCACAATAGCAAAGGTCATTAGCGAATAATGTCATTCATATCCTTTCACCTTGAATTTTAATTACGCTCTTGAGGCTTTCTAATATTTCCATCATCGCTTCGATGTACAGATTGAGCAATAGGGGGAAAAGACTACATCCATGTCTTACACGCTTTTTAATCCGAGCACTTCGTTCTTGGTCGTCGAATCTTATTATTTCCTCTTGGCTCTTGTACATATTGTATACGACTCATCTCTCTCTGTAGCTTACCTCTATTTTTCTCAGAATTTCGAACATCTTGCATTTTACGTTGTCGAACACTTTCTATAGGTCGTCAAAGCCGAAGAAGGTGTCTTGATTCTTTTTTAGTTTTGCTTCCTTTATCAACACCAACTTGAGAATTGCCTCTCTATGGATTTATCTGTTTATTTTTATATTACGTCAGACATATCTTCCCCCTCATAGAGGCCTTCAATATACTCTTTCCCGACTGGTCCCGGCGGAGGTTCGATTCCTCCCTCGGGCCTGGGTGTGTGTGTTTGTCCTTAGGATAATTTAGGTTAAGTAGTGTGTCAGCTTAGAGACTGATGACCTTAGCAGCTAAGTCCCATAAGATTTCACACACGTTTGAACATACTCTTTCCACCTATCCACTCTCTCCGTTGCACTCTTAATGTTACCCCTGCTTTTAAATAACCGTAAGTTATTTTGACTCTGAGTCAGTCCTTCTAACAATCACTCTTTTTTCGACTTCTTCACATATGAATGCAGCTATTTCGTCTTAGCTTCGCTGCACTTCCTATTTATTTCCTTCCTCAGCGACTTATATTTCTGTATTCCTGAATTTCGCTGAACATTTTTGTAGTTACTGCTTTCATCGATCGGCTGAAGTATCTCCTCTCTTACGCATTATTTCTCTGTAGTCATCTTCTTTGTTACTACGTTTTTCTTTGCAACTTCTGTGATGGCCCTTTTCGGAGATGTCCATTCGTCTTCAACCGTAGTGCCTACTGAAATATTCCTTACTGCTGAATCTATAGCCTTATAGAACTTCAAACGTGTCTCGTCATTCCTTAGTACTTGGGTACCCTATTTCTTTGCGTATTGATTCTTCATGACTAATCTCTTGAACTTCACCCTACTCTTCGATACTGATATATTGTGGTACACCCAGCATTTTCAAGGCAACATATGCAACGAATGGGCGAGGTACTAGCAAATTCAAAACCTGCGTTCTTAGAATAATTCAGAAAAGATAACACACACACACACACACACACACACACACTAGTGCCACGAAAGATGACCAGTCAGTGGTACGATAGTGAAAGACTGCGAACTAGCAGATGATGTTACATTGAATCCGTCGCTCTGTTTTTTGAAGGGGGAGAGCAGGATTCCAAGCAATATTTAAACAAAAACAACCATCCCCGGTTATAAGGTTGCTAGCTAATTTAATCACAAGAGCTTCCTTTGTAACATTGTCCCCATATCTGGACGTGCATGCCAATATCTCGGCATTGTTATATACACTACTGGCCATTAAAGCTGTTACACCAAGACGAATTGCAGATGATAAACGGGTATTCATTGGGTAAATATATTATACTATAACTGACATGTTACTACATTTTCACGCAATTTGGGTGCATAGATCCTGAGAAATCAGTACCCAGAATAACCACCTCTGACCGTAATAACGGCCTTGATACGCCTAGGCATTGAGTCAAGCAGAGCTTGGATGGCTTGTACAGGTACAGCTGCCCATGAAACTTCCAACATGATACCACAGCTCATCAAGAGTAGTGACTGGCGTATTGTGACGAGCCAGTTGCTCGGCCACCATTGACCAGACGTTTTCAATTCGTGAGACATTCAGATAATGCGCTGGCCAGGGCTGCAGTCGAACATTCTCTGTATCCAGAAAGGCCCGTGCAAGACCTTCAACATGCGGTCGTGCATTATCCTGCTGAAATGTAGGGTTTCGCAGGGATCGAATTAATGGTAGAGCCACGGGTCGTAACACATCTGAAATGTAACGTCCACTGTTCAAAGTGCCGTTAATGCGAACAAGAGATGACCGAGACGTGTAACCAATGGCACCCCATACTATCACGCCGGGTGATGCGCCAATATGGCGATGACGAATATACGCTTCCAATGTGCGTTCATCGGGATGTCGCCAAACAAGGATGCGACCATCATGATGCTGTAAACAGAACCTGGATTCATCCGAAAAAATGACGTTTTGCCATTCGGGTTCGTCGTTGAGTACACGATTGCAGGCGCTCCTGTCTGTGATGCAGCGTCAAGGGTACCCGCAGCCATGGTCTCCGAGCTGATAGCCCATGCTGCTGCAAACATCGTCGAACTGTACGTGCAGATGGTTATCGTCTTGCCAACGTCCCCATCTGTTGACTCAGGGATCGAGACGTGGCTGCATCATCCGTTACAGCCATGCGGATAAGATGCCTGTCATCTCGACTGCTAGTGATACGAGACCGTTGGGATATAGCACGCCGTTCCGTATTACCCTCGTGAACCCATCGATTCCATATTCTGCTAACAGTCATTGGATCTCGACCAACGCGAGCAGCAATGTCGCGATACGATAAACCGTTATAGCGATAGGCTACAATCCGACCTTTATCAAAGCCGGGAAAGTGATGGTACGCATTTCTCCTCCTTACACGAGGCATCACAACAACGTTTCACCAGGCAACGCAGGTCAACTGCTGTTTGTGTATGAGAAATCGGTTGGAAACTTTTCTCATGTCAGCACATTGTAGGTTTCGCCACCGGCGCCAGCCTTGTGTGAATACTCTGAGAAGCTAATAATTTGCGCAACACAGCATCTTCTTCCTGTCGGTTAAATTTCGGGTCTGTAGTACGCCATATTCGTGGTGTAGCAATTTTAATGGCCAGTAGTGTAACATAGGCGCAATAGCGAATCTACTTCTCTCCTGTAATTCTGTGTGCTGTTTATGCTCAGTACATCGGTCGTCCATGATCCTGATAGTCTGACCAATGTGTGCCATGCCACTCTAATTTTAGATGGAAGTCGGAAAACACATTTCACATCGCATTTCCTTCAAATACGACCAATCTTGTTGGAAGTGTTTCCTACGCAAGGCAGAAAGACAGTAGACTTCGGTGTCGACTCAGAATTATCATCAGTCAACTGATGTACAGTTGGTCGATAGCGCAATGCACGTTCAATCTGTCTTTCACTATAACCATTCTAACGAAATGAAGCTTCAACATGGGCCAGCTCAGCTGGGGAAGTCTCAGTGTCGGAAATGACATGTGCCCTGTGTACCAAGGTACGAACTAGCCTTTCACGCAGAGCCGGAAGGTAGAAGCTATCAGCCCGTAAATACAAGATAAAGTGAATAGGTTTCCGGCAAACTGCATGTCCCAATGATCTATCAACCTTCCTCCTAACCAAAACGTCAAGAAAGGGAAGACAACCATCCCCTTCCACCTCCATCGGAAAATGAATGTTCGTGTTGATAGAGTTCCCATGTTCTAAAAAGACATTCAAATTCTCCCTACCATGAGGCCAAACAACAAAAGTATCATCAACATATCTGAAGAATCAGGTGGTTTTCAAAGGCGCCGACTCCGATGCACGTTCCTCGAAGCCTTCTATAAACAAATTTGCAGTCGCAGGAGACAACGATCTACCCATCGCAACTCCATCTGTCTGCTCGTAATAGTGGCCACTGAATAAAAAGTAAGTGGATGTCAACATATGTCCAAAGAGATTAGTTAATTCAACACCAAAAGTATCCTCAATTAACCGCAACGAATCAGACTGAGGAACACGGGTAAAGAGAGAGACGAGATCAAAATTTACTAAAATATCAGAGTGATTCAGTCGCATTTCCTCCAAATGACGTAAGAAATCAGCTGAGTTCTTGAAATGTACACACCGACCAATTGTGTGCTTAACGAGAAGCGAGATGTTTGGCTACTCGATATCTCGGAGTGCATTGGTTGCTATAGCATGGAGAGGAACCACTTCCTTATAACCTATGGGCAACAGTACTCTAGGTGTTAACACTCTTTGTAGTGTCCTATGACAAACCACATTTCTTCAGCAGGCTGTTGGTGCTTCTCTAAACACTTTTCGTGGGGTCAGCATCGATCCTACGATACGCTGAATGAGATAATAAACATTGCAGCTTTTGTACATAATCCTGTTTGTTTAAAACAACGGTGACATTGCCCTTGTCCGCAGGTAAGACAATGACATGGGTAGAGTTTGTCAAATAATTTCGTTTTATAAAAATTAAATCGGGTGATGCTGAAGGAATTAGATTAGAAAATGAGACACTTAAGGTAGTAAAGGAGGTTTGCGATTTGGGGAGCAAAATAACTAATTATGGTCGAAGTAGAGAGGATATAAAATGTACACTGGCAATGGGAAGGAAAGCGTTTCTGAAGAAGAGAAATTTGTTAACATCGAGTGTAGATTTGGGTGTCAGGAAGTCGTTTCTGAAAGTATTTGTATGGAGTGTAGCCATGTATGAAAGTGAAACATGGACGTTAAATAGTTTAGACAAAAAGAGAATAGAAGCTTTCTAAATGTGGCGCTACAGAAGAATGCTGAAGATTAGATGGATAGATCACATAACTAATGAGGTATTGAATAGAATTGGGCAGAAGAGGAGTTTTTCGCACAACTTGACTAGAAGAAGGGATCGGTTGGTAAGACATATTCTGAGCCATCAAGGCATCACCTATTTAGTATTGGAGGGCAGCGTGGAGGGTAAAAATCGTAGAGGGAGACCAAGAGATGAATACACTAAGCAGATTCAGAAGGATGTAGGTTGCAGTACGTACTAGGTGATGAAGCAGCTTGCACAGGATAGAGTACCATGGAGAGCTGCATCAAACCAGTCTCAGGACTGAAGACCACAAGGACAACAACAAAATTAATCCCGAGCGTAGACAATATGGAAATACTACTGCACACCAGTCTTTATGACCTCTGTGAATTGAATTGAATATTTTGCGTGACCTCATGCCCAAGTCTCGCCGATGTGAAACAAGTGTTCCACAGGTGTCAGGTTACATTCGTGGATTTCCCTGCCGCGCCAATCGAAATCACTTTGTGTCAGCATTTGAGTCGGTCTTGACACCCCGCAGCGCATACACAGTCAATGGTTATGCGTTCCACCTGAATTTGTTTCAAAAGTTCTATAATGCGTTTGTTAAGTGGGAAGACGAAACACACAAGTAAGCAAGAAGTAAGTAGTTTGTGGAACGAAGCTAACTAGAAGTTCACCGGCAAGAATTCTCTTAATGACGATATACGTCATGAGATTATAGGAAAATCCTACGGTTCACAGAAAGGTACTAACAATACCTTCTTTCCTGTACAAAGTAAGTAAAGATTCAATGACGATTAGTGCATATAATACTAACAAACCCGCCTTTTCCCTGGGATTTAATTTGCCAATTTCCTATTGCAAACGAAATTTTGTATGCACTCCAGCAGTACACGCGGTGAGAGAGGATTCCGGACAAGTTTTTGTACGCTGGACGCAGCTGCTCCGAGCGTTTAAAACGCGATTTCGTAACCGTCTCTATGACCAATGTCTTCTCATACTACTATCGGCGGCTACTGTTTACGTCTACAGCCGACAGCACTTCGCAGTTGAAATCTGTCATAAGTGCTTTCAGGTGCCAGGGATTTTCTCTGGAGGAAGGAAAATTTTTCTTTATGTATTAATGCTGTTAGATGATTTTTTAAATGATTTTAGATGCAATATTTATAAAAAAGTATGTTCCCGTTATACATACTTGGTTTCATTTTATGGACTAAAGGAACTAAATACGAAATATTCTCTGCAGTAATAAGTAATAAAATGATCCTTCGATAATTACCATGCAAAATAAGAGTAATAATATTCAATTACACTGTGGAATATAGCGAACCAACCACATCCGCGTGTTCTAGTGGTCACGAGCTGCACAGACTTGCTAATGTACAGGGTGATCAAAAAGTCAGTATAAATATGAAAACTGAATAAATCACGGAAAAATGTAGATAGAGAGGTACAAATTGACACACATGCTTCGAATGACATGAGTTTTATTAGAACTAAAAAAATACAAAAGTTCAAAAATGTCAGACAGATGGCGCTTCATCTGATCAGAATAGCAATAATCAAATAAAGTAAGACAAAGCAAAGATGATGTCCTTTACAGTAAATGCTCAATACGTCCACCATCATTCCTCAACAATAGCTGTAGTCGAGGAATAAATGTTGTGAACAGCACTGTAAAGCATGTCCGGAGGTATGGTGAGGCATTGGCGTCGAATGTTGTCTTTCAGCATCCCTAGATATGTCGGTCAAATACGATACACTTGGGACTTCAGGTAATCCCATAGCCAATAATCGCACGGACTGTGGTCTGGAGACCTGGGAGGCCAAGCATGACGAAAGTGGCGGCTGAGCACACGATCATCACCAAACGAAGCGCGAAAGAGATCTTTCACGGGTCTAGCAATATTGGGTGGAGCACCATCCTGCATGAACATCGTACGCTCCAGCGGGTGTTTATCAGCCAGGCTGGAGATGATGCGATTCTGTAACATATCGGTGTACCTCTCACCCGTCACGGTAGCAATTACAAAACCAGAATCACACATTTCCTCGAAGAAAAAAGGCCCGATAACGGTAGATGTGATAAATCTAGCCTATGCCGTGACTTTGTCGTCGTACAATGGAGTTTCCACGACAGTTCTAGGATTTTCGGTAGCCCAAATTCTGCAGTTGTGGACGTTGACAGACCCTCGGAGAGCGAATTGAGCTTCGTCGGTCCACAACACGTTACTCAACCAATCGTCATCTTCCGCCATCTTTTGAAACGCCCACACCGCAAATGCTCTCCGCTTCACTAAATCGCCAGGTAACAGTTCATGATGCCGATGGGTTTTGTACGGATAGCATCGGAGGATACGCCCAAGTGCCAACCAAACAGTAGTGTATGGAATGTCGGTGCGACGTGCGACTGCACGAGCGCTGACTTCCCCGTGCATAGACGAACGCGCTACAGTCTCCATTTCTTCCTGAACTGTCATGGCAGCATTACGCCTTGTGCTCGGTCGGCCACTACGGGGTCTATCGTCTAAACAAGCCGTGGCTTCGAACGTCGAAATCATTCTCGCCACAGCTGCATTTCTTAACGGACCTTTACCCGATCGAATCCCCTTCCTATGGCGATAGGATCGTAATGCTGAACTACCACATTCCCCATTCTGATAATACAGTTTCACTAAAAGCGCCTTTTCAGGTAACGCCAAATGCTGCGATTGCTGGCGCATCTGATTCACTCTCTCATTACAGCTCCTTTTATACACGATTGTGATGCGCAGTCACTGAAGCTTTTCTGTCCAACGCCATCTGTCGGACATTTTGTGAACTTTGTTTTTTTGTTGTAATAAAACCTCATGTCATTCCAATCATGTGTGTCAATTTTCACATCTCTGTCTTCATTATTGCGTGGTTTATTAAGTTTTCAAATTTATACAGACTTTTTGATCACCCGGTATTCACAGTGACGCTCAACAGTTGGTGGCACCTGCACATGGTGAAAAAGGTGAACATTCACAAATGTGTACCTCAGGTTTTCATTGTAAAAAAAAAAAATACTTCTGTTGGAGCTAAGACAGAGGGTCTGAAAGGGTTAAGTTGACTGGACTGTAGGAGTGTTTTAATAGTGAAGAATAAGTACATTAAATCTTCATGCTTAATGCGGTATCTTTATTTCACGCTTCAAAGAGTTTACGACGTCATATCTCTTGAACTACCTGTCGTTCTCAACCATGAACCATGGACCTTGCTGTTGGTGGGGAGGCTTGCGTGCCTCAGCGAATACAGATGGCCGTACCGTAGGTACAACCACAACGGAGGGGTATCTGTTGAGAGGCCAGACAAACGTGTGGTTCCTGAAGAGGGGCAGCAGCCTTTTCAGTAGTTGCAAGGCAACAGTCTGGATAATTGGTTGATCTGGACTTGTAACAATAACCAAAAGGGCTTTGCTGTGCTGGTGCAAGGGGAAACTACAGCCACAATATTTCCTGAGGGCACGCAGCTTTACTGTATGGCTAAATGATGATGGCGTAATCTTGGGTAAAATATTCCGGAGGTAAAATAGTCCCCTATTCGGATCTCCGGGCGGGGACTACACAAGAGGATGTCGTTATCAGGAGGAAGAAAACTGGCGTTCTACGGATCGAAGCGTGGAATGTCAGATCCCTTAATCGGGCAGGTAGTCTAAACATTCATGGTGGTGTCTGTTTGTTCTATATCGTGTGTTCCTACCACTTTCGCGCAACGACGCTCTGAGCGTGTTTTTTAGGGAATTAACTAGTTTGAACCTGGGACCTGTTGCTGGTAAGGAGACGCCAGACCACACATGACATGCAGAATTCAGAAGAGTTCAGTGAGACTAGCGATGATATAACCAAATACTTAATGATCTCAGCGCCAGCTGCACTGCACTCCCTGTAAAAGGATCTTAATACTAACTAAATTGAGCGGAAGGGGTTCAAGGCTTTCCTATTTTAGTTAGCTGGTAAAATAACGTCGACAAAGCAGTTAAGTTTACCATTGGAAATTTTATTCTACTCACAAAACATTGTTAATAAATTGCACTATTGATAAAAGGAGATGTTTTAATACAGGATGGTAAAAACCAGCTGCGTTCAACAAAAATGTGAAGGAATATTCCCTGATTGGGTTTCCAAGTTCTACAATCGATCGAAGGATAACCTATGCCATATCACATCTATAATCTATTTATTTATTTATTTATTTATTTATTTATGCATTTATTTTACCTGGCAAGATTAGGGCCTTCAGGCCCTCTCTTACACCTAACCAGGCATACTCAGATTGAACGAGTTACAGTTACTAAATAACATTAAGAACATTTAACGTATTATGCAGTATTGATGTCAAACGAAAAAAATTTGAGATTATAACAGTAGTACAATGATAGTTATAACAATAAAAATAATTATAACAATCAACGATAATAATGATAATAATAATGATAATAGTAATAATAATAATAATAATAATAATAGTGACTAAGTATATGAAAGTAAACATACATTTCTTTTGTGAATGTCAGTTAGTTGGGAATTTTCTCGTTATATTCTTGCAGCTTGTGAGTTATTCTCATCTAGCAGAGACATAAGACGATAGAATGGGGTGAAAGAGATATATAAGAGGTAGATAGGTTTGAAGAAGAGAAAAAGAATGGTACAATTCGAAGCTGTGATGGAGAGAAGAAAGAAAGAGATGTTAGGGGCACAACAATGGTGGCTATACCGTCCCTAATATGTAAGTTTTGAGTTCCCTCTTGAATGTTGAGTAGTTCTGGATAAGACGCAGATCACAGGGGAGTGCGTTCCATAGTCGTATGGCTGAGATGGAGAATGACACGGAGAAAGATTTTGTGTTATGTAAAGGTACAGCCAAGATGATAGACGTATCCGATCTGGTATTGCGATTGTGGAATGATGATAGATGTTTAATGTGAGAAGATAAGTATTGAGGGCACCAGTGGCTAAGAAATCGATGAAGTAAGCACATCGTGTGGAGATCGCGTGCCTTATGTGGGCGTATCCAACCTAGCTGGGAGTATGAAGGACTGATATGATCATACAACCGAATATTGCACACGTATCTGACGCAAGCATTCATCACTAGCTCGAGGCATCTAGAATTTTCACTATTCGTGCCGTGTTGAACTACATCGCAGTAGTAAAGATTAGGTTTAAATTAAGTTTCACAAAAGAGAAAACTATCAAAATGGTCTTCAGTGACCCTCAATTATGTTTAATTACTTATCTAACATGTCGTAAATTACAGTGGCTGATGTGGCTTCTCAATAACTATATAAAAGAAAAATCATCGCATTTCAGATCTGTTCTTCAAGTGGCAAATGTGAACACCAAGAGTTTTAATTAACGAACGACACAAGTATTAGGCAAAAAGGGGGTGTAACAGATGAGACTTGTGCAGTTCTGAGTGAAGCCTTATGCGCTCAAAAATGCGGCATCGCGTGCGTTCATTACCTTGTCGGTGTTTAGGCAGCGTCAGGGCAGCGGCGGGCAGCACAGCTCCGCTCACCTCGCCATCTCGGAAGCAACTCCTCTCTAACTTCTCCTTACTACATTTACCGAAGTTGGTTTTAAAAAAAACCATCTCGTTGTGTTTTCATCTGACCAATCAGGGTCTCAATGTTAACCTTAAGCTCCGCCTACAAAAATTCTGTCTATCCAATGAGAAACGTTATACTTTTCGTGGTGGGGCAATGTTTTTAAAGTTTGCGAAAAGTCTCACGGTAAAACGTGCGGGTGGTAGTCTTAGAGGCAGGCTGACGACGTGGGTGTCCAGTCCGTCCCTTATCGTAGGGCCTTCTAGCTTAACACGGTTCATCTCTCGGCTTCTGTTCTCGTTTCTCCCCTCGGAACTGTGTCGGTCTCACGGTGGGAAGGTACGAAATGCATTTAGGCATTCTTGCGTTAGTCTGTGGTATTCCATTTGCTCACTCGTTACTCGTATTACTTTGGTTAATTTAATGTCACGATTTATTCGGAGCTATGTGACATACTACTGGATTTGCTTATCATGTCAGGGTTTTCATGGAAGGTGTTGGATTTGCCTGACACCTTACAGTAGGTTAGAAAATTTAAAAAGGGAAATGGGTAGGTTAATGTTAGATATAGTGGGAAATAGTGAAGTTCGGTGGAAGGAGGAACAAGACCTTTGGCCAGGAAAAACAGGGCTATAAACACAACATCAAATAGAGGTAATGCAGGAGTAGGTTTAATAATGAATAGGAAAATAGGAATGCAGGTAAGCTACTACAAACAGCATAGTGAACGCATTATAGTGGTCAAGATAGATACGAAGCCCACACCTACTACAGTAGTACAAGTTTATATGCCAACTAGCTCTGCAGATGACGAAGAAATTGAAGAAATGTATGATGAAATAAAGGAAATTAATCAGATAGTGAAGGGAGAAGAAAATTTGACAGTCATGGGTGACTGGAATTCGAGTGTAGAAAAGGGAGAGAAGGAAACGTAGTAGGTGAATATGGATTGGGGGAAGAAATGAGAGGAAGCCGCCTGGTAGAATTTCGCGGAGAGCATAACTTAATCATAGCTAACACTTGGTTCAAGAATCATAAAAGAAGGTTGTACACATGGAAGAAGCCTGGAGATACTGACAGGTTTCTGATAGATTATATAATGGTGAGATAGAGATTTAGGAACCAGGTTTTAAATTGTAAGACATTTCCTGGGGCAGATGTGGACCCTGACCACAATCTATTGGTTATGAATTGTAGATTAAAACTGAAGAAACTACAAAAAGGTGGGAATTTAAGGAGGTGGGACCTGGATAAACTGACTAAACCAGAGGTTGTACAAAGTTTCAGGGAGAGCATAAGGAAACAATTGACAGGAATGGGGGATAGAAATACAGTAGAAGAAGAATGGGTACCTATGAAGGATGAAGTAGTGAAGGCAGCAGAGGATCAAGTAGGTAAAAAAACGAGGGATTGTAGAAATCGTTGGGTAACAGAAGAAATATTGAACTTAGCTGATGAAAGGAGAAGATTTAAAAATGCAGTAAATGAAGCAGGTAAAGGGCAATACAAACGTCTCAAAAATGAGATCGACAGGAAGTGCAAAATGGCTAAGCAGGGATGGCTAAGCAGGGATGGATAGAGAACAATTATAAGGATATAGAGGCTTATCTCACTAGGGGTAAGTTAGATACTGCCTACAGGAAAATTAAAGAGACCTTTGGAGAAAAGAGGCTCACTTGTATGAATATCAAGAGCTCAGATGGAAAGCAAAAACGGGAATGCAGAAAGGTGGAAGGAGTATATAGAGGGTCTATACAAGGGCGATGTACTTGAGGACATTATTATGGAAATGGATGACGTTGTATATGAAGATGCAAAGGGAGATACGATACTGAGTGGTTTGACAGAGCACTGAAAGACCTGAGTCGAAACAAGGCTCCGGTAGTAGACAACATTCCATTAGAACTGCTGACGGCCTTGGGAGAGCCAGTCCTGACTAAATGCCCAACGGGCGTGTGCTATGTATGCTGCTCGGTATCCTGGACGACATCATCCAAGTGTCCGGACCGTTCGCCGGAGAGTTACGTAATTTCAGGAAACAGGAAGTGTGAAACATCAACCAAGACCTGCAACAAATGCTAATGCCCAAATAGGTGTTTTAGCTGCTATCGTGGCTAATACGCACATCAGTAGCAGACAGATTGAGCGAGAATCGGGAATCTCAAAAACGTCGGTGTTGAGAATGCTATATCAACATCGATCGCACCCGGACCATATTTCTGCGCACCAGGAATTGAACGTCGTGTACAGTTCTGCCACTGGGCACAAGCGAAATTACGGGACGATGACAGATTTTTTGCACGCGTTCTATTTAGCGATGAAGCGTCATTCACCAACAGCGGTATGCATAATATGCACTATTGGGCAACAGAAAATCCACGATGGCTGCGACAAGTGGAACATCAGCGACCTTGGCGGCTTAATGTATGGTGCGGCATTATGGAAGGAAGGATAATTGCCCCCCATTTCTTCGGTGTCAGTCAAGATGGTGCAATGTATGCTGAGTTCCTACGTAATGTTCTACCAATGTTACTACAAGATGTTTCACTGCATGACAATAACGATGTACTTCCAATATGATGGATGTCCGGCACATAGCTCGCTGTTGAAACCGTATTGAATACCATAATATTTCATGACAGGTGGATTGGTCGTCGAAGCACCGCACGTTCACCGGATCTGACGTCCCCGGATTTCTTTCTGTGGGGAAAGGTGAAGGATATTTGCTTTCGTGATCCATCGACAACGCCTGCAACATGCGTCAGCGCATTCTCAATGCGTGTGCGAACATTACGGAAGGTGAACTACTCGCTGTTGAGAGGAATGTCGTTACACGTATTGCCAAATGCATTGAGGTTGACGGACCTTATTTTGAGCATTTGTTGCATTAATGTGGTATTAACATGTAATCACCCTGTCACAGCATGCGTTCTCAGAAATGATAAGTTCACAGAGCTAGATGTATTACATTGGAACAACCGAAATAAAATGTCAAACGTACCTTGGTTCTGTATTTTAATTTAAAAAACCTACCTGTTTCCAACTGTTCGTCCAAAATTGTGAGCCATATGTTTGTGACTACTACAGCTCAATCTACCACAAAGCGAAAAAAGTGCTCTAATTAAAACATTCATATTTCTCTACGTAATACACGAATATGTAATAAAAACTGGAGGTTCCTATAAAAAAAAACGCAGTTGATATCCGTTTGACCTATGGCAGCGCCATCTTGCAGGCCAATCATAGCGCAATATTGTTTCCCCCTTCAAGCTATACGAGTTTCGTTCTTTGCAGTGTTTTCGCTTGACGCATATTTCGTGAGATATTTGGCCTGGTCACGGTCAGTGGACCACCCTATACACACATACACACACACACACACATATATATATATATATATATATATATATATATATATATATATATATATATATATATAGGGTGAGTCACCTAACGTTACCGCTGGATATATTTCGTAAACCACATCAAAATACTGACGAACCGATTCCACAGACCGAACGTGAGGAGAGAGGCTCGTGTAATTGTTTAATACAAACCATACAAAAATGCACGAAAGTATGATTTTTAACACAAACCTACGTTTTTTTAAAATGGAACCCCGTTAGTTTTGTTAGCACATCTGAACATATAAACAAATACGTAATCAGTGCCGTTTGTTGCATTGTAAAATGTTAATTACATCCGGAGATATTGTAACGGAAAGTTGACGCTTGAGTACCACTCCTCCGCTGTTCGATCGTGTGTATCGGAGAGCACCGAATTACGTAGGGATCCAAAGGGAACGGTGATGGACCTTAGGTATAGAAGAGACTGAAACAGCACATTACGTCCACATTGCTAACACCTTTTTATTGGTCTTTTTCACTGACGCACATGTACATTATCATGAGGGGTGAGATACAAGTACACACGTGGTTTCCGTTTTCAATTACGCAGAGGAATAGAGTGTGTCCCGACATGTCAGGCCAATAGATGTACAATGATGTGGCCATCATTTGCTGCACACAATCGCAATCTCTGACGTAATGAATGTCGTACACGCCGCAGTACATCTGGTGTAATTTTGCCGCAGGCTGCCACAATACGTTGTTTCATATCCTCTGGGGATGAGATGAAAGAAGGGTGGAATTCTGTCAATGGGCATTAACAGAGAATGCGTTGCAGTTCTACCTGTTTACCAATGAAGCAGGTTTCACAAACCACGGGGCAGTGAATCTACGAAACATGCATTACTGGTCCTTGGACAATCCTCGCTGGCTCAGACAGGTAGAGCGACAGCGACCGCGGACTGTAAATGTATGGTGCGGAATCATTGGCAACCACCTCATTGGTCCTCACTTCATTGCAGGGGGCCAAACAGCTGCAACATACATAGCGTTTCTACAGAATGATCTGCCAACGTTGCTTGAAAATATCCCACTAGAAACGCGTCGACGTATGTGGTATCAGCATGATGGTGCACCTGTGTCATAGGACGTAGAGAACGCATAAACTGGGCAGCCCGTTCTCCTGATCTTACCCCTCTGGACTTCTTTCTGTGGGGTACGTTAAAGGAGAATGTGTACCGTGATGAATACACTAAGCAGATTCAGAAGGATTTAGGTTGCAGTAAGTACTGGGAAATGAAGAAGCTTGCACAGGATAGAGTAGCATGGAGAGCTGCATGAAACCAGTCTGAGGACTGAAGACAACAACAACAACAACAACAATTACACAGAAGTCAACGCGATCTATGATGGTCACATGGACATAACAACCGGCGGGACATGGTTGCATGTAAGGTGTATGATCGCCATAGACGGCAGTGTGTGCTCTGCAACGTGTCCCCCTTTCTGGCCACAAGGTAGGTAAGTCGCTATTGTGTTAGAGCGTTACATTCCTCCAACAGAGTGGTTGACAGCTAGTAGATGGTCCTTAATGCATGCGAAGCACTACAGTGCATTTCCCCAGTACATCTACAGGTGCTAGAGATGGAATTAAAGTAGGTGGGGGGGGGGAGGGGGGAGGCAGGCAGGTCAGTCGATTTGCGGAATATCCTCTCGTTCCGAGAGCTCTTCCACCTGTACTATCCGATGCGATCGCGCACTGTCTAACTGTTGTATCTTACAAATTTAATTTTTTGTGCATTTGTGCAGATAGTTCATCCATAAGTATTGATAGCTGAGTCAAAATATGGGACACAAACGGGACGGTATCTTTTGATTACAATGACTTAGAAGCTTAAATTTTGTACACCACCAAGACACCGTATAGCTTAGTACTTCAACTTTGTACCTCTGTCCCATTCTGAGAAAAAAGTTACATACGGACAGACTTACGTCAAAGTGGTCCTATACACATAGGTGACAAAAGCCATGGGATATATATATATATATATATATATATATATAGAGAGAGAGAGAGAGAGAGAGAGAGAGAGAGAGACGTACAAATTGACACACATGCTTGGAATGACATAGGGTTTTATTAGAACCAAAAAAAATACAAACGTTGAAAACATGTCCGGCAGATGGCGCTTCATCTGATCAGAATAGCAATAATTAGCATAAAAAGTAAGACAAAGCAAAGATGATGTCCTTTACAGGAAATGCTCAATATGTCCACCATCATTCCTCAACAATAGCTGTAGTCGAGGAATAATGTTGTGAATAGCACTGTAAAGCATGTCCGGAGTTATGGTGAGGCATTGGTGTCGGATGTTGTCTTTCAGCATCCCTAGAGATGTCGGTCCATCACGATACACTTGCGACTTCAGGTAACCCCAAAGCCAATAATCGCACGGACTGAGGTCTGGGGACCTGGGAGGCCAAGCATGACGGACGAAAGTGGCGGCTGAGCACACGATCATCACCAAACAACGAGCGCAAGAGATCTTTCAAGCGTCTAGCAATATGACGTGTTTTTTTGGCCCTAATAGACCGTCCATGTCATTCCAAGCATGTGTGTCAATTTTTGCCTCTCTATCAACATTATTCGGCGGTTTATTAAGTTTTCATACTGACTTTTTGATCACCCGGTATATATATATATATATATATATATATATATATATTGCATTTTCTGAGCTGTCATTTGTACTCAGGTGATTTATGTTAAACGTTTTCAGGCGAGATGACGGTCGGACTATGGAAATAAACAGACTTAGAAAGCGGAGTCGTAATTGCAGCTAGACGTATGGGACACTCCATTTCGGAAATAATTAGGGAATTCGACATTCCGAGGGCCATAGTAAGAAGAGTGAACCAACAATACCACATTTCAGGCATTACCACTCGCCACGGACAACGCAGTGGTCAATGGTTTTAGTCCAAGAGCTGCGGTGTTGTCAGTGCTAACAAACAAGCAACACCGCGTGAAATAACCACAGAAATCAATGTGGGACTGAAACGCGCCCCTTAGAAAAATTATACAAGACTGTGCTTAAACTGAAACACAATATTTTTGGCGCAACGCAATCTGACTTCCAAAAATCCCTACGAAAGAATGGCCCTGACTAACATTAACCTATACGTTTCACAAATCACTTACCTCAGAAAAATCTTCGTTACTCAAGCTACTGCAATACAGCGAGCGCCACTACTGCCAGCTAAATAAAAGTTTCAAACTACTGAAGGCACTAACTGCTGATAAGCAGAGTCAGCAAATGAAAGATTTTAATAGAGAACAAACAATGTATTTACCTTAATAGTCATAATATATGTACCAGTTCATGACATCAATTCTTACAAATTTCAAAAGTCCGACATCTCTCTCCCCATGTCCACCACTGCTGGCGGCTCACCTCCAACTGCGCAACGCTACGCACTGTTCACATCCATCTGCCCAACGCTACAATGGCGAGTATTACAACAATGCCAACCAGCCACTGACTGCGCACAGCACAGTCAGTGATTTTTCATACAGAGCGCTATGTGGCGGCGGCGTTACCAATAAAAAAACCTAAACAGCCTACTTACAGGACGTACGAGGAACATATGAGTTTGGACAGTGAGGCGAAATTTGGCGTTGATGGGCTAAGGCAGCAACGACCGACGCGAGTGCCTGTGCTGAGAGCAGACATTGCTTGCAGCGCCTCAGCTGGGTTCGAGACCGTATCAGTCTTGTGGGGTCTTGCCCCTTCGTCTCGTCTAAGGAGCCTAATGGATGCTGCTTTCTCGGAATGCTATACAACAACTCAAGCAAATAACATTTATACTTTTATTTCAATAAAACAGACTGACGATACTTAACTTCGTATTTAGAACAAGTGTGGCAAAGACAAAGTCCAAACAAGCATTGAATATGGATCACTAATAATTGTTCTCCTAGCACTCTCTGCTAGGCCGTGCTTATTCTCTGCGAATACTGTCCACTCATGTCCAGCCGACGCTGGCAGCAGCGGGGCTTGTATTCACTTCGACCAGGGGATCTCAAGTTGATTCCGTATTTGTAGATTTCCGGAAAGCTTTTGACACCGTTCCTCACAAGCAACTTCTAATCAAGCTGCGGGCCTATGGAGTATCGTCTCAGTTCTGCGACTGGATTCGTGATTTTCTGTCAGGAAGGTCGTAGTTCGTAGTAATGGACGGCAAATCATCGAGTAAAACTGAAGTGATATCAGGTGATCCCCAGGGAAGCGTTCTGGGACCTCTGCTGTTCCTGATCTATATAAATGACCTGGGTGACAATCTGAGCAGTTCTCTTAGACTGTTCGCAGATGATGCTGTGATTTTCCGTCTAGTAAGGTCATCTGAAGACGGCAAATAACGAAAAGTGTGAGCTGATCCACATGAGTTCCAAAAGAAATCCGTTGGAACTAGGTTACTCGATAAATAGTACAATTCTCAAGGCTGTCAATTCAACCAAGTACCTCGGTGTTAAAATTACGAACAACTTCAGTTGGAAAGACCACATAGCTAATATTGTGGGGAAGGCGTGTCAAAGATTGCGTTTCATTGGCAGGACACTTAGAAGATGCAACAAGTCCACTAAAGAGACAGCTTACACTCCACTCGTCCGTCCTCTGTTAGAATATTGCTGCGCGGTGTGGGATCCTTACCAGGTGGGATTGACGGAGGACATCGAAAGGGTGCAAAAAAGGGCATCTCGTTTCGTATTATCACGTAATAGGGGAGAGAGTGTGGCAGATATGATACGCGAGTTGGGATGGAAGTCATTAAAGCAAAGACGTTTTTCTCTTCAGAATGCGAAAATATTTAGTTGAGCCCAACCTACATAGGTAGGAATGATCATCAAAATAAAATAAGAGATATCAGAGTTCGAACAGAAAGGTTAAGGTGTTCGTTTTTCCTGCGCGCTGTTCGGGAGTGGAATGGTAGAAAGATAGTATGATTGTGGTTCGATGAACCCTCTGGCAAGCACTTAAATGTGAATTGCAGAGTAATCATGTAGATGTAGATGTAGATGTAGATGCAGATGCTGCTCGTATCGTGGTGACGTCCTGGTCGGCGTGCTAATGACCGACTTCGCCTCACCACCTACTCTGGTCTTGCGTTCTTGCTCTTCGTTCCGGCGCTTGTGGTTACGCCAGAGCAGGTTGGATCCTAGACGACTGAAAAACCGTGGCCCGGTCAGACGAGTTTCGTTTTCAATTGGTAAGAGGTGATAGTAGGGTTGGAGTGTGGCGCAGACCCCACGAAGTCGTGGATTGTAACTGGCAACAAAGCACTCTGTAAGCTGGGGGTGGTTCCATAAAAGTGTGGACTGTGCGTACATTGAATGAACCGTGTCCTCAGATCAAACTGAACCCATAATTGGCTGTAAATGGTTATGTTCGGTACATGGAGACTGTTGTGTACATAGTTCTGTGTAGTCAGCGCATACGCAACTTTCCCACTGGAGCGCGCCCCGCTGAGCACAACAGCGCAGGCACAGCGCAGGCTCATTCGTCTCCGCACTACGAGATGGTTCTGCCATAGAGACGGACCAAATTCTGCTTACGCCGATCCCCGTGTTAATATGTAACGCAGTCAATGAGATTGCTACTAACGTAGAACCTATTCTCCTCACAGATCACACTCGTGCAGTGATAAACGCGCATACACAACTTTCCCAGTAGAGCACGCCCCGCTGAGCACAACAGCGAAGGCGCAGCGCTCGTCCGTCTCCGCACTACGAGATGGCGCTGCCATAGAGACGGACCAAATTCTGCTTCCGCCGATCCGTGTATTAATATGTTACTCAGCCAATGAGATTGCTACTAACGTAGAAACTTTTCTCCTCGCAGATCACATTCGTGCAGTGATACATGAATGCACGAGGTATTATAATGAGTGTACAGACCTCCGATTAGTCAGTCTGCATTTGTCTGCACCAGTCTGTACCAGTCTGCATTTGTCTGTACCAGTCTGTACGATTTCTACATTTGTCTGTACCAGTCAAGTTTCAGTCTGCACCTAATAAGATTACCATATTCCAGTACATAGCCATGAAGATAAATGTATAGACACTATTGTCAAGTATCAGAGATATATGTGAGAATAAGATTAACGTACCAATACCAAAGGAACTTCAGACTGTCAATTGTAAATAGCATCCAAGTTAAGTATTTTTTATGCTTGTTATTATTTTAATGAATGTGTGTGAAAATTAATCAAGTTCTGTTTCAAGTGTGTCACTGTCAATCTGCTATTCTAAGCTTGCAAAAGACATTTATGTTTTCTGACCTAACGGCCGAAGATAAACACACCACGATAAGACCACGAGACATATTGCTGACACTCGCCTACTTCATTACAGCGACAAGTCAAATAATCTGATTGTGTGTGTACTGAAGGTCTTACAGTACGCACACCACAGAGACCATCTGCAGCCATACAACTGTGGCATTTTTATGGATGACAATTCGCCAGGTCACATTGCCACAATTCTTCGACATGGATTTGTGGAACATTCTGGACAGTCGAGTGAATAATTGGCCACCCACGTTGTCCGAGCCGGCCGTGATGGTCTCGCGGTTCTAGGCGCGCAGTCCGGAACCGTGCGACTGCTACGGTCGCAGGTTCGAATCCTACCTCGGGCATGGATGTGTGTGATGTCCTTAGGTTAGTTAGGTTTAAGTAGTTCTAAGTTCTAGTGGACTGATGACCACAGCAGTTGAGTCCCACAGTACTCAGAGCCTTTTGAACCACGTTGTCCGATGGGAAGCCCATCGATACTTTGTGATAGATAATCGAAGGATCAGTTCGTGCACAACATCCTACATCGGCAACACTTTCGCAGTTACGGACTGCTAAAAAGGCAGCATAGCTCAGTATTTCTCCAGAGGGCTTGCAACGATTTGTTGAGCCCATTCCACGTCGAGATGCTGCACTACTCCAGGCAAAATGAAGTCTGACTGGGAGGTATTGAGGCGTAGCGCCTTCGCATCGCTCCTGTCACTTGTTAGGACGATATCGTTGTAGGCATGAGTCATCGACAGATGTCACCAGCTGACACGGACCTGAGTTACAGAGCCGCACGTAGTTGTACTAGTAGGCGGCAGAGGTCAGCAGTTGACGGACAGTGCTGGCAGTCGTAGTCAAAACAATGCTGTAAAGTTATGTTTGATTAATATTTAATGTATCTGCATAATTACGAGAGCTATCCACAAAGTACATTACGTTTTGTATTTAAAAATAAATAAAGTATTGGAATTGTGTAAATTATATTCAGATGAAAGTTACACTTAAATACCACTTTTCTACATAGTTGCCACTTAAATTAAGGCACTTGTCGTAGCGATGGACGAGCTTGGAAATTCCTTCGTCGTAAAATTCGGTTTAAATGGTTCAAATGGCTCTGAGCACTACGCGACTTAACTTCTGAGGTCATCAGTCGCCTAGAACTTAGAACTAATTAAACCTAACTAACATAAGCACATCACACACTTCCATGCCCGAGGCAGGATTCGAACCTGCGATCGTAGCGGTCGCTCGGTTCCAGACTGTAGCGCCTAGAAAGACACGGCCACTCCGGCCGGCGTCAAATTCGGCCGCCTGCGCCTTCAACCACGTTGTTACCTATATTGGGACAGAAAAGGTGTGATTTTTGTGGATATCCTGGAAACAGGCACTACAATAAACTCTCAAAGGTATTGCCAAACTCTGCACAACCTCTGAAGAACAATACAAACTAAGCGCAGGGGAAAGTTGGGCTCAAAATCTTGCTGATTCACGACAACGCCCGGGCCCACACGACAAATGCCACTCGTGAAGTTCTCGAATCTTTTAAGTGGGAGTTGTTTCCTCATCCCCCGTATAGTCCCGACCTGGCACCGAGCAACTTCCACTTATTACCAGCAATGAAGAAGTGGTTGGCTATGCAGCGTTTTGATGATGACGCACAGCTTCAAGAAGAGATAACCACGTGGTTGAAGGCGCAGGCGGCCGAATTTTACGACGAAGGAATTTGCAAGCTCGTCCATCCCTACGATAAGTGCCTTAATTTAAATGGCAACTATGTAGAAAAGTAGTATTTAAGTGTGGCTTTCATATGTATATAATTTTAAAAAATTCCAATACTTTATTTATTTTTAGTTCCAAAACGTAATGTACTTTGTGGATAGCCCCTCGTATAATTGTTTTATATGTATAGCAATTAGCAGTGTGAGTGTTGTATGAGTGAAGAAGAACAGAAGTAAATGAAAATTGTTTTGTTTATTCACGAAGTACCAGTTAAACTATACAGTGGATTTACTATAATTAAATGTGCAGTCAGTTTATGGTACTAATAAATTGTGATTAGAACACAAATTAATCGGTAATTTCAGAAGGAGTAATTTGATATTTGATATTTTTCTAAATTTATTTATTTAGCAATTGCCATAGAAAGAAATTTTTTACTATGATTGGTCATTGAAGTAAAGCGCGGGTTAGCGCGGAATAATACTGCAACCTGATTTGCTGTTTGTGATATCAGCCAATCAGAAAAATGCAGACTCGCGCCAATCTATGCTGGGAACAAAGGCTTTGGTGTGATCTAGGGGGGTCGGGGCTGAGGGTTCGAAATAGTAACATCTCATTGAAAGCAGCTCCGACGAAAGTACTGAAAAATCGCGGAAAAATGCTAATTACGAGTTCGCCAAGTAGTACAAAGCGTATTTAAGTGAACGGTATAGTGGAAGTAGTGTGGAATTTCGGACGAAATGTCAAGATTATTGCTTTTGACTGTTAGTCAAAACCGCGTGGCGTGTTGTACGATCCAAGACTGGAACAGGTATTACGTGTAGAGCAGAGTGCACAACATTTGAGCGAGCATTTTCATAACTAAACTATCCGTGAACTCTATTAACTTCGGTAATGGGTGTAAATAACATAATCTGCCTCCGTGTGTGATTGTGGTGTGCATATGAACTTTACATTGTGTTGCCACTTAGTACGGACTTGGTAGTATTAACTGTGACCTTTATCGTAAAAATACACCTGAAAATTTACATTGCCAAGTTAAAACTTTTATTTCAGTAGCTAGTCTCTGACAGGGCGGTAAAGAAGTAGCGTGCCGCGCTGCGGTATCCCACGACTTTTTCCACTTCAGTGCAAGAGTTCCCTTTTTAACGATTGGTGTACAGAAAACTAATAATGAAGTCAGAGTCGAATGCAGCCCTGAAAAGGCATACGTGGGGAATGAGTACAGTGCCACAATAACAATACTGGATGTACCCTCATATCCAGAGAGGTGTTAACATGTAATGCACCCAGGAACATTGTCATACATGGTCGTTTGGGCGGTCAAGGTTTTAGGAGTGGGAGATACTGTTGGAAGGGTGTCCTGACCTCCAAATATTTGAACACCGCAGACTCACCACCCAACGGTTTCGTGACACTGTATTCCTTCCGCCAAGTACGTCTTTTCAGAGGAGCATCCAGCCCAGAGTCCACGTGGAGGAGTTCTTGGAACGAGAGGATATTCCGCGAATGGACTGGCCTGCGCGTTCCGTCGTCTTAAATACTTTCCAGTTCGTGTGGGAAGCCTTCGGGAGACTTGGTGTAGCAAATACACATGGACCAATGACATCCAGCAGTTTGGCAACCGCGCTAGTGGAGAAATGGAACGCGCAATCATAAGAACTCGTTAACAACCTTACGGCCCATGGGACCACGTTACAGATCACGCATTGCCATCCGTGTTTATTACACATTCTATTAAGAACGATATCCCGCCTGGGTAAGCTCCAAAAGACCATCATAAATCGTGGATATATTACAGTAACTTCTGTCTTTGAATAAAAGCGCCATTTCCGTGCGTCTCATTGCTTATTCCTTTCACGTAATTTATGTTGTACGGGGTGTTGAAAAAGTCTCTCCGTAGTGCCGTATGATTGTTAGCCGTACGTGCCACATGCCGCAGTGAATATACCGAAATTAAACACAGTGGAACAATTTATTAATTTATTGGATATTTATTTTTACTTACTAATTTTCACACTAAATGTTGAAAGTGCCCCCCCCCCCCCCCCCCCCTGTTGTTGAATACACAATTCAATGCGTCTAATCATGTTTCCGAACACAAGCTGTAACATTTCTTCTGTAACAGAAGCAGTGAAAGCGGATATCGCAGTTTTCAATTCATCGACGGATTTTGGACGATTTTCATGAACAGCTGCTTTCGCTGCACCGCAGAAGAAAAGGTCAGGTGGTTTTAGGTCAGGCGATCGTGGAGGCCAAAATCGCTGTGAAATTATGCGATCATGAAAAACATCAGCAAGCAGTGACATTGAAACGCGAGCTGTAAGCGCGGTTACACCATCTTATTGAAAATAACCGTTCAGTATTTCACTTAACACAGGTTCTCCTATGAATGGGTACAGAATATCACTGAGGTATCGTTATGCATTTATTGTTTCGTTGAAAAATATGGGACCCACAATCCGACGTCTAGAAATTGCAATCCAAACGCCTATTTGCACAGAATGAAGTGGTTCCTCATGAATGCACAATTGCAGTACCCCACATACGAGAATTTTGCGAGTTCATGTACCTGGATAAACGAAACCACGGCTCATCAGCGAAAAACGTTTCATTAAGAATATCCCTTCCATTTTGTTGAACGAAATGTTTGAACCATTGACAATAATGCAATGTCTTGCGATGATCAGTATTTTTCAGTACTTGTACGACTGTCACTTTGCAATAGAAAAGTTCTAATTTTTTCCCTTACAGCTGCGTGGGCCATTCTGACACTAACATCGATTTCCTGGCCGAGCTTTCTTACCGACTTGTTCGGACTCGTGGACATTTTATCGGAAATATCGAGTAGTTTATCCTCAGACAAAACGCTAGGACGGCCACTTCTCGGTGTATCTGTCACTGAACCCGTACTTCAAAATTTGCTAATCAAATCTCGCACAGTATCGCGATTTGGGAGTGTTATCTCCAGGAAAACTGAATTAAATGTTTGTCGAACTGAATCTATGTATTTATCGCCAGCTTTGAACAGCTGTTCGACTACAAACACACGATCTCGAATGGTTAGCATTTTTAACAGTGACAAAAACGAAACAAATAGACAAAAGAACTAAACTTTAATGTTCACGTCACGACATACACCAACGATAATACTGACGCTGGCTGAGATAAACTAATAGTGGAATGTTGGGAGAGTCCACTTGAAGGGAAGTAACTTAGGAAGGCGAACGATCACAGGTCACGCGCTGCTAACAATCATATGGCACTGCGGGGAGACTTTTTGAACACCCCGTATATTGTAGCAGTTATTTCTGTGAATGGTACATCATCATGTTATGTTACTCGACAGTAATACATGATGCGGAAGTTACTTTCGTCCTTAGGTTCTGCGCACCGGTATATTTTGTTCGCCGAGACTAGAATCTCTCATTTGCATCACGCTACATCAGTTAGGCTAAATGTGAGGCGAGGACGCATTCCACCTAACCTGAATCAACTAAATTGCGCGTCATTTACGACAGCGGCCGAGTTTAGGTTCGTTCTGCGCATCTGACGTCACAAAACACAGTCAACCAATGAACAGAAAACGACGTTGCCAGAACTCGACTGCAGAGCACGGACGGGTCATAAAGAAAGTAATTGAACAAAAGCAATGTCTTGATAGCAGACTTTCTTTTATAGAAAGTTTGGAAAAACATTATTTATACCAATTGCTTCATATTCTATTAATTAATTAAACCAACCAAGCAATAAGACTCCTAATTCAGGCGACAGAAAGGAACGGTGTTTGTATCATTCTCACGAACCTCTTTTTCGCAATAAAGAACAGCTGTACTTGTTTATTTCCTATGGTACGTCGACGAAACGTGAGTAATTCATAGTCATAGCAATATGTCAGTGTTTTGTGTGACATTTTACAGTCCTCCAGGAAGCCTATTCAACGACAAGCTGTGTTAGTGTATTGGTTAATGTATTTGACTCCTAAGTGAAAGGTCATGATTTCAAAACCTTGATTGGTGCTTAACTTTTTTTTAACATTTATTTAAAACAATATCGAAGTGTACTACTTCATTAATTTTATTCTTTTGAATGTAAGTTTTTGAAATTTCTAGTGCTTTTTCTCTTCATTATAATCATAATAAGTTATCGATTTTTCTAATTTTGTCCTCCAATATTTTTTTCACAGCAATTAAAAATAATGAAAGGCACACATACAATATTCATGTTGTCTGTTTTCAACCGCTGTTTTACTATTCAACTTGAGATATATTCTTCTGTGACAGTATTAAAAATATTATTTAGAGCAGAATTTCGACTCGTACGTTGCCGAGCTACTTGATTGTCTTACGCAATTCTTTGCTTCGCTGCTTTGGCAACATTATCGTATTCAATGTTTTCGTTGACTTATCTATGTTTCGGCAAGTATTTGCTGTCCGTTATCACAAACACACATGGTTTGCGCACTGCGCCTTACTGACAATATATTTTAGTTCCTGAGTTTTATTACGTCCACAATTCAGTTTTGTGTACTTCGCAAACTTTGTTTTAATCAGAACTTTGTACAAAAAAGCGAAATGATTCTGGTATAAATAAAACTTTTATTACAGTCGCGAAAAACGGAATATTTCTCAATATTACATACGACACCTATCTGGTACTTAAATTAAACGAGATATTGTTATACAGTAAATTTTATATGAAATTTAGGTATCTTGTCCACATGTCATTCTCGACATTTTGCCAACTAAAATCGACCATACGGAAAGTATACGCAATGGATTTTTACCTCTGCAAACTCTTCAAAATTTCGTGCCATAGTTTACTACATTTAATGCTGCACAATAACTGCGTTGAACATCGAAACAAAATTAAGTCATTTGTGGGGCGGAGGGGGGGGGGGGGGAAGGGGGGAGGGAAGGTACCGGTCAAGAAGATGTGTAAATATGAAATTTTTGGGCCAAATAGTTTATGTGAAATCGAATGATTAGTGTATCAAAGCAGTCGGAACACCATGTGTCTGCAGAGGCGAGCAGTGCAGTGCTGACAAAATCGCGCACAGCACAGAATGCGGGGAGCACGTCTCTGAAGCAGCGAATGGATTAATGTCGCTGTGGTGGCTTTACTTCATAAACTGCGCGCTCCCCCCTAAACGTAATTTTGCGAACTATACTATACCATGGCGCTGCTTCTCTTGGCGCGTGCGTCGTTTGCAACTGGCAACGCAGCAATCTCCCGCGTCTGGGCGGGCATGAGCGAGCCGCCAAGATAAAAGTAGTGAACTACAGCCTCACTTACTTGGCTTACGCTTTTCCTTTCTCTCTGCGATTCAGCTGCACCTCCAAAAGAATGTTGGCGCGATAGCGTGGATTTATCTAACACCAAGGCCGAACGCCGACACGTCAGCGGTAACCGCTGTAATTAATAAATCCTGGTGCTGGATGTCATCACATGTGGGAGACGCCATTCCAGACGAACCAGCTTCGATCGTCGATCGCCGCCATAAAATAGAATCACGAGGAATTTTATTTTTTTATCAGCAAATAACGACATTTACGTTAATTGCTTCATTACCGGCAGCCGCATAGCTCGAGGCCGGCACATGGAGCAGCCATACAGGAGCTCGGTTGGCTGCTTGTTTGAAAGCAACGGCATCGTGCAAAGAGTTTCTGCGCGACAGGCCTTTCACTGCCCGATAAACCTGTTGCTGACAAATCGCTCTCGCTGCTCTGCTCTTTTGCAGCAGCAGCATATATCAACCTAAAGCGCAGCGTTCGCCGTGCAGTGGAAAATGCTTGTGGCCTTGGTGGCTGGTAATCGAAATGTTACCACGTTCAGCAGTACGGAATTTATAAATGCACAAAGAAAGCGTACAGCCTTTTGACTCTTCCCAAAACTGTAAGCTCAAGTTAAAAATTATTTTCGTTTGATTTTGATCAATTACTGCTTCCGTTGGTTTGCTGTAATTCTCCTATAGTTAAGCATCGGGTTGTTGTTGTTGTTGTTGTTGTTGTGGTCTTCAGTCCTGAGACTAGTTTTATGCAGCTCTCCATGCTACTCTATCCTGTGCAAGCTTTTTCATCTCCCAGTACCTACTGCAACCTACATCCTTCTGAATCTGCTTAGTGTATTCTTCTCTTGGTCTCCCTCTACGATTTTTACCGCCAACACTGCCCTCCAATGCTAAATTTGTGATGCCTTGATGCCTCAGAACATGTCCTACCAACCGGTCCCTTCTTCTTGTCAAGTTGTGCCACAAAATCCTCTTCTTCACAAATCTATTCAATACCTCCTCATTAGTTATGTGATCTACCCATCTAATCTTCAGCATTCTTCCCTAGCACCACATTTCGAAAGCTTCTATTCTCTTCTTGTACAAACTATTTATAGTCCATGTTTCACTTCCATACATGGCTACACTCCATACAAATACTTTCAGAAACCACTTCCTGACACTTGAATTTATACTCGATGTTAACAAATTTTTCTTCCTCATAAACGCTTTCCTTTCCATTGCCAGTCTACATTTTATATCCCCTCTACTTCCATCATCATCATTTATTTTGCTCCCCAAATAGCAAATCTCCTTTACTACTTTAAGTGTCTCATTTCCTAATCTAATTCCCTCAGCATCACCCGACTTAATTCGACTACATTCCATTATCGTCGTTTCGCTTTTGTTCATGTTCATCTTATATCCTCCTTTCAAACCACTGTCCATTCCGTTCAACTGCTCTTCCAAGTCCTTTGCTGTCTCTGACAGAATTACAATGTCATCGGCAAATCTCAACGTTTTTATTTCTTCTCCACCGACTTTACTACCTACTCAATATACAGATTGAATAACATCGGGGAGAGGCTACAACACTTTCTCACCCCATTCCCAACGGCTGCTTCCCTTTCATACCCGTCGACTCTTATAACTGCTATCTGGTTTCTGTACAAATTGTAAATAAGCTTTAGGTCCATGTATTTTACCCCTGCCACCTTTAGAATTTGAAAGAGAGTATTCCAGTCAACGTTGTTAAAAGCTTTCTCTAAGTCCACAAATGCTAGAAATGTAGATTTGCCTTTCCTTAATCTACACTCCTGGACACTGAAATAAGAACACCGTGAATTCATTGTCCCAGAAAGGGGAAACTTTATTGACACATTCCTGGGGTTACATACATCACATGATCACACTGACAGAACCACAGACACATAGACACAGGCAACAGAGCATGCACAATGTCGGCACTAGTACAGTGTATATCCACCTTTCGCAGCAATGCAGGCTGCTATTCTCCCATGGAGACGATCGTAGAGATGCTGGATGTAGTCCTGTGGAACGGCTTGCCATGCCATTTCCACCTGGCGCCTCAGTTGGACCAGCGTTCGTGCTGGACGTGCAGACCGCGTGACACGACGCTTCATCCAGTCCCAAACATGCTCAATGGGGGACAGATCCGGAGATCTTGCTGGCCAGGGTAGTTGACTTACACCTTCTAGAGCACGTTGGATGGCACGGGATACATGCGGACGTGCATTGTCCTGTTGGAACAGCAAGTTCCCTTTCCGGTCTAGGAATGGTAGAACGATGGGTTCGATGACGGTTTGGATGTACCGTGCACTATTCAGTGTCCCCTCGACGATCGCCAGAGGTGTACGGCCAGTGTAGGAGATCGCTCCCCACACCATGATGCCGGGTGTTGGCCCTGTGTGCCTCGGTCGTATGCAGTCCTGATTGTGGCGCTCACCTGCACGGCGCCAAACACGCATACGACCATCATTGGCACCAAGGCAGAAGCGACTCTCATCGCTGAAGACGACACGTCTCCATTCGTCCCTCCATTCACGCCTGTCGCGACACCACTGGAGGCGGGCTGCACGATGTTGGGGCGTGAGCGGAAGACGGCCTAACGGTGTGCGTGACCGTAGCCCAGCTTCATGGAGACGGTTGCGAATGGTCCTTGCCGATACCCCAGGAGCAACAGTGTCCCTAATTTGCTGGGAAGTGGCGGTGCGGTCCCCTACGGCACTGCGTAGGATCCTACGGTCTTGGCGTGCATCCGTGCGTCGCTGCGGTCCGGTCACAGGTCGACGGGCACGTGCACCTTCCGCCGACCACTGGCGACAACATCGATGTACTGTGGAGACCTCACGCCCCACGTGTTGAGCAATTCGGCGGTACGTCCACCCGGCCTCCCGCATGCCCACTATACGCCCTCGCTCAAAGTCCGTCAAGTGCACATACGGTTCACGTCCACGCTGTCGCGGCATGCTACCAGTGTTAAAGACTGCGATGGAGCTCCGTATGCCACGGCAAACTGGCTGACACTGACGGTGGCGGTGCACAAATGCTGCGCAGCTAGCGCCATTCGACGGCCAACACCGCGGTTCCTGGTGTGTCCGCTGTGCCGTGCGTGTGATCATTGCTTGTACAGACCTCTCGCAGTGTCCGGAGCAAGTATGGTGGGTCTGACACACCGGTGTGAATGTGTTCGTTTTTCCATTTCCACGAGTGTATTTATGTCTAGTAAAGAACGTTAGTGTTTTGGTCAGTAGCGGCGTTTGAAAGCACTTCATCGTCCACAATGCTACGACTGCCAACACACTGCGCGCACGGCTCCCGATTGTGGATCCAAAAAGCAGATAAAATACAATGGGAAAAGAAAACTCTTAAGCGATTATGGCAATGTTCACTTCGTCGGGCAGAATTTCCTGTTAACCGCAGTACAGTAAAAACGTACGTTGCGAAGTTACCTAGTGGATACTGGGGCACATGTATCTGTTTTGGGTCTGGGCGTCACACTGTTAAGTAGGCTGCTTAGGTTTTTATGTTGGTAACGCCACGTAGCGCTCTGTATGATAATCACTGACTGTGCTGTGTGCAGTCTATGGCTGGATTGCATTGTTGGAATTCGCTATTGTAGTGTTGGGCAGCTGGATGTGAACAGCACGTAGCGTTGCGCCAGCAGTGGTGGGTGTGGGGAGAGAGATGGCGGAGTTTTGAGAGCGCATGATCTGGACGTGTGTCCATCAGAGAGAGTACATTTGTAAGACTGGGTGTCATGAACTGATACATATATATTGACTTTTGAACACTATTAAGGTAAATACATTGTTTGTTCTCTATCAAAATCTTTCATTTGCTCACTATGCCTATCAGTAGTTAGTGCCTTCAGTAGCTGGAATCCTTTATTTAGCTGGCAGTTTTGGCGCTCGCTGTATTGCAGTAGTTCGAGTAACGAAGGTTTTTGTGAGGTAAGTGATTCATGAAAGGTATAGGTTATTGTTAGTCAGGGTCATTCTTTTGTAGGGGTTATTGATAGTCAGATTGAATTGCGGTAAACACATTGCCTGTCAGTTTAGTGAATGTCTGAATACGTTAAGCTTTGCTCAGCTGTTTGAAAATCAAATAACGTAGACATTTATCAACTCAGTCATTCATTAATTTTTCTACGGGGACGTTTCAATACACAAAAGAAGAATTAAATCGCGACATTCTCCTCAATCCGTCTGAGCCACCGAGGACACAGAGGAGAGTGAGACTGCAGGGATTTATCTCTGGCACGCCTCCCGCGAAACCCACATTCTCAACGTATTGTCCCGCACTACATTCGTAGTGCTCCCCGCCCATTGTACTCATTACTCGCGGCGCATTGCCGATTGCCGTAAGAGTTCGGGCACTGTTTGTGTATTCGAACAGAAGAATGTAGTGCGGGACAATACGTTGAAAATGTGGATCTCGCGGGAGGCGTGCCCGAGATAAATCTAAGCAGCTAAAGGTGTTCATTTCATCGTCATTTCATTCTAACGAGCTGCATGGTCACCGATGGTATCTGTTCTTTCGGACATGTCTGAAAAAACATATACCATATTAGTATATATATATAGTTAAGGCTCACCGATCACTTGACCTTCTTCTTCTTCTTCTGTGCGAAGGCAAAGGTCCTGAGTTCGAGTCTCGGTTGGGCACACAGTTCTCATCTGCCTGGAAGTTTCATATCGGTGTAAACTTTGTTTACATGTCAATGGAGGTATTTTTGAATATCTACTGTAATTCAAATTGGGTTGTGTTTGTTGGTTTCATTATTTTGCCGCATAGCAATCTTCCTCTACCGGTTTAAATACTTCTCATAGGAAAAAATTGGCATTAGAGAAAAAAAAATTGTTTTGATGTCCCCTACAACCTCGCAGAGTTTGTCGGTTTAAATACTTTCAGTCTGCCTTCGGCAGTGACATAGTGCGGACAGTGTTGCCTGATGACCGCGCTGTGGTGAGCGCGCCTGTTTGTTTACGCCGGAGCAGCTTCGCGTGTTCGGTGTTGCGAGTCTAGAGCGAGCTGGCACACTCGTACAGAAAAACGACTTTCAAGTTCAGTTTTGCGACCGACTACACACGACCAAAGGCACACGAGATTGAAAGGTTCTTAAAAGAACAGGTAAAAAATCGATCCACAGGAAATCGTGGGAATCAATTTATCGATCGTTTCAAGCATCGTCTATGTCAAGCTAGTTGACGAGGCTGCTCGCGAAAGACTTCTACAACGATCACCGAACGGGTATCGTTTCTGTCATGCCGACGGGAATGTTGGTGCGGTTACGGTCGATCACGCTGGAATGGGGATCCGCACTGTACGAGTCTTCGAACTTCCGTTTGAGGTCCCGTCTGAACTTGTTATGGACGCCTTTCGACCATACGGTACAGTTCTATCCCATGTGGCCGAAAAATGTACGAGTTTTACCACGTACCCCGTTTTAAATGGTGTGAGACAAACACGGATAGAATTGCGAAAGCACGTCCCCTCTTATTTGTACATAGGAGGTTGTCGAGCGATTGTAATCTATGATGGGCAACCTCGCACTTGCTCGGGGTACGGGAAAGAAGGTCACGTCCGCTCGAAATGCCTCCAGCGACGTTTAGTGCTAACTCCACGGGGTGACGTCTTACCGTTGACCGTTGTGGAAGCCCTGAGAGGCGATGTGAGGGAGATTTCCGATGGACACCAGCAGCTGCTCCCTATAAAGAACATGGACACCAACGGACTATTACTCCGACCACCGGTTCCACCACAGCAGACACAGAACACCACACAAGAGATGCAGCTGACGGCCGCTCCAGGCTCATCCGTGCTGGCTGCCAGTGCCTCCACAGCGAGCGTGACAGGCCAGGACCAAGACGGAGGATACGCAACCCAAACAGCCGATGCGGAAGCAAGGCAACGGAAACAGCGTTCGCCGAAGAGAAGAAAGAAGCGTCGACTGACTTCTGCTGACGATAGCCATAGTCCCGAGGGGCCAGTATCGACCTGAGACCAGTGGATTCAACAGATACCGGGATGACGGTGCAGGAACTACACAGCGACGATAACTTGAACTCTCCTTCTGGTGACCGGAAGGCAGAAGTGGAGATGACAACTGTCGAACATCAGAGCGGTGATGACGTTGCCTCCCATCCTTCGACCAGTTACGGAAATATGCTGGTGGACTGGGCGCAAGAAATGGACCAACAGCAACAGAATGGAAATACGAACACGACGATTGAGGATAGTCCTGCACAGGGGCCGGGTGGGGTCGGGAAATGTTGAACAACTTAGTGTGGCGAGGAGCGCCGGGGGTTCAGATAGGCGCTTAATGACACCGCCCTACAACTGATGAACACACGCCAGGCGTACCGCATTGCCACGATAAACATTAATGGCATTCGGACACCGCTTAAAATTCAAATACTGAAAGATATGTTACGCGCTGCGGACGTGGATATTGTACTCCTCCATGAAGTGCGTTTCACATCGCTGCCAGAGTTGTACGGCTACGAGGCACATTATTCAGTACACGATGAAAGTGGATGCGGTGTGGCGATTCTCACCAGGGAAGGAATAGGCCTGGAGGACGTCATGTCTCTCCCTTCGGGACGTGGTATAGCGATCACTGTCGACGGCGTTCGTTTCATCAATTTATACGCGCCATCTGGCTCTACAAAACGAAGAGAAAAGGCGACCTTTTACACCGAAGAGATAGCGCCGTTGTTCGCTGGACGCTGTGATAACTATATAGTGGGCGGCGACTTTAATTGTGTCGTCGACAAAAAGGACCAAGTACCTCATTATGTGCCACGCATGGAACTGCGTACGTTCATTACCGAAATTGCGCTTCTGGATACCTGTGAACTGCAGCATGGCGACAGACCGGGTTATACGTTCGTAATGGGACGCTCGGCGAGTAGACTTGATAGAGTGTATGTGACATGAGCTCTACGGACGGCGATACTGGATGCCGGAATCTGGCCAGTGGCTTTTACGGATCATATGGCGTACGTCTGTACGATTTCACTAACGCGTCAGAAGCTATGGCGGAGTAAGGGTCACTGGAAAATGAATTGTGCACTTTTACGTGACACTGAATGTCGCCCGACGATAGAGGCGGCCTGGGAGATCTGCGTTCGCCGCCAACGAGCATACACCTCGGTTCTCCAGTGGTGGATTAAATGCGCAAAACCAACGTTACGGAGAACGTTGATACAATACGGCCAGGACAAATCGCAGTGGAACCGCACGACGTCTGATTTTTATTTCACAGCCCTGAGGGAGCTGATGACCCAACAACCATCGCCGGAAAGGCACACGGCCATGCACAGGATAAAAGCCAAGTTATTACAGCTGACGAGACTAAGAATGGAAGGTATAATGGTCCGGGCGAGATTGGCGGACACAGTTGCTGCCGAAACCCCCTCCATGCACCACGTAGTACGTGAAAGCCAACGACGACGCAGGACGTTGATCAGGGAACTGATCTCTGAAACTGACCAGCAAGTTGTGCACCGGCGTGATATTGCGCATGTGTTTACCGACTATTTCCGCCAGTTATATGGACCCGTACAAGTGAACCACGAGACACTACATGATGTCATCTCGGAAATGCCAAATAGAGGACCACCACTGGATGCAGAGACTTTCATGACAGCGATAACAGAGGACGAGCTGACAGATGCAATTGCCAGGGGGGCTCCGAACAAGTCCCCAGGACAGGACGGCTTCCCAATTGAATTTTACCGCGCCTTTGCAAACGTCATGGGACGGACCTGGATTCAGATGTACAACGGACTCCTGCTACCGCAGACTGAGAGGCCTGCCGAATTCACGGAGGGTATCATCATCCCAATACCCAAACCACGCGGTGGCAGAGGGCCAGGAGATTATAGGCCACTCACTCTCTTGAACTGCGACTATAAGATTTTCGCGCGCATCCTTGCGGCTCGCCTGCGGTCTTCAATTTCTGACAGACTCCTCATAGATCAAACTTGCCTCGGCGGTAAGAGTAACGTACATACGGCGCTCGGTGACTACCGAGATATCATCGCATTAGCAGCGGCATGCCGGCTGCATGGGGCACTCGTCGCTATTGACTTCGATCATGCGTTCGACAGGGTGGATCATACCTTTTTGCATGCGGTGATGGGAGGATTGGGAATCCCACAGGCCTTCATTCTAGTGATCATGCGACTGTTACACGGTGTGCGATCAAAGGTCTCGGTGAATGGGTGGGGCACTGACTACATTGTTATTTCAAGGTCAGTTCGTCAAGGTTGCCCCTTTCGATATTTTTGTATGCAATGGCTTTGGAACTCTATCTATTTGGTCTCCGAAGACGGTTGGAGGAAGGACCGTTACCGCAGCATATTGAAGCTGATGAGGACAATGGTGCTGTTAGAGAAATTAAGAGCGTTGGATACGATTCAGAGGGTGACCTATGTTAACGTATACCTAGCACCGAGACTCACTCACGTAGCACATGTTCTGCCTTTAACGCGCACAATGGCATCACGGATACAAGCAACTTTCGGAACCTACGTGAGTGTGGGACACATGTTTAAGACCCAATACACAACGCTTACGCTACCACCTGGAGAGGGTGACCTTGGTCTAGTGAACGTACATGAAAAGGCACGGGCGTTATTCGTCAGTACGATTTTCCGACAGTGGCGCGGTCAATTTTGCAATATCTCGGGTGCGTTGGCCGATGTACTAGCGCCCACTTCAGTATGCTGCCCCCAGACAATGTGGGCCATATTTCACCGAAGCTGTCACATTTAAAGTCTCTCTCTTTTTTTTTTTTTTTTTTTTTTTTTTTTTTTTTTGGAGCTTACCTCCGTCAAAGATTCCTCCCCAACAACACGACTACCGACGACGCGAGATGTATACCAACTCTTACTGCGCCGGTGTTCCAGGAATAGCCTGGAAAAGAAGTACCCAGACCAGAACTGGCGACAGATATGGCGCGTTATACGGAACGTTTACCTCCCAACGTCGGTACGCTCAACATGGTATGTTGTGGTAAATAGGAAGTTCGCAACGAATCAACGGCGGCACGCGATTCATTTGGCGGACACTCCACTATGTTTAGGCTGCGCAACAGTGGACACTGATGAACATCGTTTAGCATGTAGTGGGACGGCTCCAGTGTGGCACTTGGCACAACAGATATTGGCGTTCCTGTTACGCTCCGCCCCTCACACAATTTCATCAGACACACTTTTTTTCCCCCCAAGAATCATATTGTCCGGTCCAGAAAACCAATGCAGTGACATGGGTACGGGGAATGGTGGCGGGCTACGTGTATAACGAATCGGAAAAGGACAAAATTGAGTTTTGGCATTTTCTCCTGGATGGACACACGAAGCTGCAACAGCATAAGAAATACGGGCAAGACTTCGCTAATTACTTGCGACTTACATTTACCGACCCGCCGTCCAGATGGGGATGACGGGTGAGAGATGAGATAGACGGAGAAGCCGAGATAGACATCATCGATTACACTTACGGACCCTTAGTTAATTTCGAGAAGACGACCCAGTCTTGCACCAACGTCTGGAGAACGAGTCGATAGATGGCTCTCTTGCTCTATCGAACGTCGGGTCGTGAGCAGGTGTCGCCCCCGACACGAATTTCATTTCATTGCTACAGGAGCATGTTTCTTTTGCATTTGTACTATCCGCAATGTCATCATGTCTTTCATTTGGGCATTTTCAGTTTTATTCATTCCTTAATTAATAAATTTTCTAATTAGGCACTATTTGTCAACATATGGACATTGTAGACACTGTTTATGCGGTAGTGCAACGAAATGTATCTCAGCAAAGTTGGTAAGCCTGACATTAAAAAAAAAAGATGGATAGAGCGTCTGCCATATAAGCAGGAAATCCCGGCTTCGAGTCCCGGTCGGACACACATTTTCATCTGTCCCCGTTGACGTATGTCAACGCCTCTAAGCAGCTAAGGGTGTTCATTTCATCGTCATTTCATTCTAACGAGCTGCATGGTCACCGATGGTATCTGTTCTTTCGGACATGTCCGAAAGAACAGATACCATATTAGTATATATATAGTTTATATAGTTAACGCTCACCGGACACTTGACCATCTTCTTCTTCTGTGCGAAGGCAAAGGTCCTGAGTTCGAGTCTGGGTCGGGCACACAGTTTTCATCTGCATGAAAGTTTCATATCGGTGTAAACTTTGTTTACATGTCAATGGCGGCATTTTTGAATATCTACTGTAATTCAAATTGGGTTGTGTTTGTTGGTTTCATTAATTTGCCGCCAGAGAAATCTTCCTCTACCGGTTTAAATACATCTCATAGGAAAAAATGACATTAGAGAAATAAAATTTGTTTTGATGTCCCCTACAACCTCGCAGAGTTTGTCGGTTTAAATACTTTTCACCCTGTACGTATGTGTGCTGCCTGCTCTTTTGGACATGTCTGGAAGAACAGACACCACACAGTCGCATGTCCTATTGAGTATTTGTACAGTACTGTTCCAGTAATAGTGAGCGTGTGATTCCAGTTAAGACTGCGGTAGAAGCTCTTCGTCAAGTGGCGCGAAGAAGAGAACGAGTCGCACCTTCATACCCGCCCCGGCTCGTGCCTCATTCCTTTTTCTCATTTTTTCCCTCTCTCCTTTCCTCCCGGGGAGTCCGCGACATCTGGAATGCGCCGGAATGTGTTTGCCGCAGCGTAACGAAATTGCGGCCGAGAGATTGCACCTCGTCCCCCCGGAGCCTGCGCAGTAATCTCGGCCGAGTGCTTCCATCCACCCCCACTCCCCCCCCCCCCCCACTACCTACTTTTCCGTCCCTCCCAGACGCCCTGTCTGCCCCCCCCCCCCCCCCCCACCATCACCAGCGCTTCTCTGCCGCTCCATCCCGCTTCCCTCTACTTCGTCTCGACCAGCTGACAGCTTTCCGTTTGGAGCAGCGCAACAGAAGTAGCGGTGAGGCAGGTGAAGGATTTTCGCCGCCTCCGGACCGCCTCGTCCATTAACTGATTACGTCCGCTCTTTGTAACACTCACCACAGTTAACAGATGGGCAGGCCACGTACAAAAGGACCGCACGTCGGGCCCCAATCTCCAAGAAAGTGCTCTACGCTGCTCACAGAGATGCGACGTTATGATTCTCGCCTTGTACCAGGTTTCACGGTCTGTCTTAGGATTTAGTAAGCTTGGAAATAACTTTCGCGGAAGGATTTTCATCCCAGCCTGTTTACATATGAACATCTCAGAGGCCAACCATGAACTACACTTTTCGACATTGCAATACGAGGAATAAAAGTAAATAGCAAAATTGTGCTTATTGTTGCGTACACAGGGTGATAGTAAGAATACATGATTTCTTACAGGCGTTGACATACGTCACTGGGGACAGATGAAAATGTGTGCCTCGACCAGGACTCGAACCCACTCCTGCTTGTATGGCAGACGCTCTGTCCATCTGAGCCACCGAGGACACAGAGGATATCGCGACTGCAGGGATTTATCTCTGACACGCCTCGCACGAAACCCACAGCACTTGTTGATGTGCGCCTCGTCCGCTATGGTGTGCTACATAGTACGCACCAACCGCATCAGTGTACTCACTCCAGGTGTATCGCTCCATTAGTAAACAGAGACAGTGCACTACTGCACTGGTGGACAGCAGTTTCCTACAACTGAAGATCGTAATACGGCCTCTAACAACTGAAGATCGTAATACGGCGTCTAACAACTGAAGATCGTAATACGGCGTCTAACAACTGAAGATCGTAATACGGCGTCTAACAACTGAAGAGCGTAATACGGCTGTGGCGTCGCAACTAGTGCGAGCGCACAGTTTTCTATCAAATATTTACTGTGAAATGTAGACAGACTGTAAAGTAGCCATCAGATTAGCATATGTGCTGTAGCGGGCAGATTACCGGTGTCCGTTCGTCTGACGTCACGACCATATGGCATGTCTGTACCGTGAGAATGTAAGACCTGTGCGCTAACTAGCCGCGTGTATAACGTGGAACTTTCATCTTTAATAACTTCTAACTGAGGAACCTGAGGAAATTAAAAGTTAATATACTAGTTTCTGTTATGAATAAAAATAAGTCATCCAAATTTGAGCTTTGAAACCTGCATATTTTGGAAATTAGAAAAATCTTACAGAAAACGCAAATTTCTACAATTTTCGAGTCTAAATAAATACCATTATGTATAGATCACCTTCAGTGACCATCCAACTATGAAACAAAATCACCTTCCGTGCTTTTGTATTTATTTTGAGAATTTTACTTTTAGAAATTCACCTATAACTTTGTTAAAACCATAAATGTTTTGAATTTTTGTGAACAGTTATTTTATATGAGTAGGTGAGAGTGAATGAGTGTGCCTGAGTGAATGAAAGAGGGACATTCGCCATTCTTTGCAAGTGTATAAAATCTAGGTTGGAACTCGCAAGTGTTCAGACGATGTAACCGTGGGAACAGAGTCGCCAGTGGTTCCCCATCTTAGTGAATGTCGGATGTCCAAGAGTGTATGGTATTGTACAAGCAGCCAGAACGTTCGCGAGTATTTAAATAATTTCTGGAAATAAAGTAAAGTCTAGTTTTCCTTTCGGTTTGTTAAATTATACAGTAAATTTTGTGTAACAAGAAATCATGACGTAAATGATTCAGAAGTCATGACTGGTGCGTGCTAGATTTTGGCGCGAGGCGCACCCAAAGAGTTAATTCTGATTGGCTGTGTGATGTGTGAGCCAATGAGATGCGAGGACGGTTAGCAGACTAGGAGAGTGAGTCGCGAGTGGAGGAGGAGTCGCGAAGGAACTGTGATCGAGAAGAGACATGCTTGATGTGTCCTCGCGAATAATGTGTAAAATGAAGTCATAAAACGGCTTCATCGGTTCGGTACTGTGCGATTTGAGACTGGAAGAGTCCAGTAACGCGTAGTGTGAGTTTGAGCGAGTTGTGACTTTTCGTTCCGCGAAAGACGCGAGTAACTTTAAGAATTAAAAGCGTGGCGGTACTTCGTAAACTTTTACTAAGTGCTTATGGCGAGCATTAACGTTAAAAAACGAACTATTATTGAACATCGACTGCAAACGTGTATGTTAGAAAATCGTCTGTGTTGCAGTTAAGTAAATTCCGTAACTTTGAAAGCTAATTCTGGCGGGGTTTGAGTGTGGATAGAATTGTGAACTGAACTTTCTTCAAACGTAGATTAGCGGGCTGATGATCAGGCTTAAAGACAATAAAGAGCTTAAATAGAATTACCAACTTCGCGTTCTCGTTTGAGTAAACAATTACTACCATTCCAATAACTCAATTTATTTAGGAAGATTGCTCATAGATTGTATTTCAGCAAACATGTATCGCGGCCTCCGGTGAGCGGCTATTAAATTGCAGTTTCTTCAACACTGCTTTTCTGCAATTTTTCCAGTAGCTGCTATCAGGAGAGGCGAGTGCAGCAACTACCTAAGAAACGAGGTAGGTGGATTTTCTTTCAGGGAAAGGAAACTGCGCGATAAGAGCCTGACCCGTCGCACGGCGTCTAACAACTGAAGATCGTAATACGGCCTCCACCGGTTTAAATAATCCTCATAGGAAGAAATGACATTAGGAAAAAATATTTCTTTTGATGTCCCCTACAACCTCCCAGAGTTTGTCGGTTTTAATACTTTTCACCCTGTAGAATTGATATGCCACGACGGCCATGGAATCCACAACCTACGGTGTGTTGTACGTTTACGTTCGATCTCCAGCGGGAATCTAAAACAAGCGAGCATGAAGGACATGTGTGGGGTGCGGAAAGCTGGCCCTGGATAGGACTGTGTGCCGGCTGGCAGTGTGCTGAAACAGAAACTGTCCGTGCATTTGCGATAAATAAGATGTCCAAACTCGTTCATCCTTCGGAACTAGTTCACTGGTGATAGCTCTTTTTTTCTCGTGCACCGTTCACATGTGCTTGCTATATGGTTCATATGAAAAATTGAAAATTAATAGCATAGGTGACTGAAGATGGAAGGGGCCAAGAGGGAACACTTGCCTCCCCCCTGGAGTTCAGAGCTTTTATTCACAACAGAATTCTCACACACTTGCAATTTTCATGATTCTGCAAAACCTCTCATTTAGACAACTGTAGCGTTATAGAGAAAGCAGGACAGATGTGAAAATTACCGAACTATCAGTTTAGTAAGTCACAGCTGCAAAATACTGACGCGAATTCTTTACAGACGAATGGAAAAACTGGTAGAAGCCGACTTCGGGGAAGATCAGTTTGGACTCCGTATAAATGTTGGAACACGTGAGGCAATACTGACCTTACGACTTATCTTAGAAGAACGATTAAGGAAAGGCAAACCTACATTTCTAGCATTTGTAGACTTATAGAAATCTTTTGACAATGTTGACTGGAATACTCTCTTTCAAATTCTGAAGGTGCCAGGGGTAAAATACAGGGAGCGAAAGGCTATTTACAATTTGTACAGAAACCAGATGGCAATTATAAGAGGCGAGGGGCATCAAAGGGAAGCAGTGGTTGGGAAGGGAGTGACACAGGGTTGTAGCCTCTCCCCGATGTTATTCAATCTGTATATTGAGCAAGCAGTAGAGGAAACACAAGAAACATTCGGAGTAGGTATTAAAATCCATGGAGAAGAAATAAAAACTTTGAGGTTCGCCGATGACATTGTAAATCTTGTCAGAGACAGCAAAGGACTTAGAAGAGCTGTTGAACGGAGTGGATAGTGTCTTGAAAGCAGGATACAAGATGAACATCAACAAAACAAAACGATGATAATGGAATGTAGTCGAATTAAGTCGGGTGATGTTGAGGGAATTAGATTAGGAAATGAGACACTTAAAGTAGTAAAGGAGTTTTGCTATTTGGGGAGCAAAATAACTGATGATGGTCGAAGTAGAGAGGATATAAAATATAGACTAGCAATAGCAAGGAAAGCGTTTTTAAAGAAGAGAATTGTGTTAACATCGAGTATAGATTTAAGTCTCTGGAAGTTGTTTCTGAAAGTATCTGTATGGAGTGTAGCCATGTATGGAAGTGAATCATGGACGACAAATAGTTTGGACAGGAAGAGAATGGAAGCTTTCGAAATGTGGTGCTACAGAAGAATGCTGAAGTTTAGATCGCTGGATCATATAGCTAATGAGGAGGTATTGAGTAAGACTGGGGAGAAGAGAAATTTGTGGCACAACTTGACTAGAATAAGGGATCGCTTGGAAGGACATGTTCTGATGCATCAAGAGATCACCAATTTAGTATTGGAGGCCAGCATGGAGGGTAAAAATCGTAGAGGGAGACCAAGAGACGAATACACTAAACAGATGCAGAAGGATGTAGGTTGCAGTAGGTACTGGGATATGAAGAAGCCTGCACAGGATAGAGTAGCATGGAGAGCTGCATCAAACCAGTCTCTGGACTGAAGAACAACAACAACAAGAAGGTGACTGAAGAAGGAAGGGCCCAAGACGGAGGAGCACCTGTCTCCCCCCTGGAGTACAGAGTTTTTATTCACAACGGAGTTCTCACACACTTGTAATTTTCATGATTCTGCAAAACCTCTCGTTTAGTCAACTGTAGCGTTATGTGGCTAAACGCAGCGAAATAATATAAGGTGGCGCACGAAAAACCGGCCCGGAATACACACTGTTCACCAATTACGCACGACATGTAATAATTAGGCAGTGAAGAAATAACAAATAAGCTAATGCAAATAACAACTTCGAAACAATAGATGACGATTGGTAAGCGACAATGAGCAGTCTAGTACTCGGGTCAGATTTTTCGTGCGCCACCCTGCACCACTGAAATAATATTGTACGAGTTATTATTTTCTCTTTACAAAATGTGACACTAGACACTCGATTATGGAGCGCGGGCTTCATTCTGTTGTAAGTCTGTCTGCTTTCCATAAGAATGAAGGTGCCCTTTTATCTTGGATCAGAAAAAGACGGAAAATGGCCACTCATGTGGGGCGTGCGGACTTCTTTTGCATGTGTAATTACCAAAATATAGTAATATCAATAATTTGAGTCCGCCTTGATGCAAAACATCTTGTAATTCGTTTATTTCTTTATTCTCCATAACTAGTTTCGGCGACAAATATCACCATCATCACAGGTTTTTTTTTTTAATCTAAAACATGCAGTCAGTAGCATAGTTATACAAGCAAAGTAGCAAATTATTACATTTATACCATTCGTTTTTTGAAATACAGTATTCTGTGGATACCTTTCATAACTACCTTATTTATTGCATGTTACAGCATGTTTTGAGGATTTTTGTCGCTGTTTGCAACATATTTTCTGTGCGCTTTTTTTCTGTTGCCGTTTGTTGGTCAGCGAACATCATGTCATCTGCAACCGTGTGAGCGGCTGTTAGTAAACGAAACAGCGAAAGGTGAACTTCGTATGTCAGCAGTATATACTTGGGGTTGTGGCAGTGTTGTCGAATCCAGTTATTTGGTGCATACTGCGCTGTTACTTAGCTATTCGTGTACTCACGTTCTGGTATGTAGCTGCTTTTATACACAGAAAAACAAAACTTTCGCACTTTGTTTGTGATCCAGAATATTACGCCATCTTGCTGTTCGCGTATGTCGCGAGAGGTTTATCGCATGTGACGAGAAAGGCTATGAAAAACTGTGGCGCGAATTATGACGACTTCTGTTCATCACTTATGTCTCTGTGTGTGATGGGCAAGTAGTTCTTTTGCGTGTGTGTGCTTTCTGTTCTGTGTCCTTGGTCAGTTCTCTCAGAGCGGTAAAGTGTGTGTTGTTGCAAAGTGTTGTGTTTTCGTTTATTACATTTTTCCCTTCGACTACAGTTATGAAAGTATTCATCGAAAACTACTGTGTTTTTATAACCATACTATTTTCTACGTATTTTAGATTTTAAAAAAACCCACTGATGATGATGATATCTGTCACCGAAACTAGTTTGGGAGAATAAAGAAATAAATGCATCAAGTCGGACTCAATTTCTGATATTACTGTTTTTCTATGGAAACTGTGGTGTCACCGCTAGACACCACACTTGCTAGGTGGTAGCCTTTAAATCGGCCGCGGTCCGGTAGTATACGTCGGACCCGCGTGTCGCCACTATCAATTGATTGCAGACCGAGCGCCGCCACACGGCAGGTCTAAAGAGACTTCCTAGCACTCGCCCCAGTTGTACAGCCGACTTTGCTAGCGATGGTTCACTGTCTACATACGCTCTCATTTGCCGAGACGATAGTTAGCATAGCCTTCAGCTACGTTATATGCTACGTCCTAGCAAGGCGCCATTACCAGTTTCTATTGATATTGTAAATCACGTAATGTCAAGAGCGACGTTCGTCATTAATGGATTAGAGTTAAGTATTCCACCAGCTACGTCCGTTTTTCTCAATTCTAATTCCCTTGTCATGTTCCAGACCTCACGCCAGCCTGCGTGAGCTAAAACTCGTGCATTTTGGCCTCCTTTAATAACACAGGGTTGGCTCTCCAGCCAACCACAACAGAAACATGGAACAAATGGAAGAGTTCAGAGATAAAATTATTTTAGCCGAAATATCTTGACTTTTTACCAGTATTTCTTCTAATGTTTATCGAAATCGTGAATTAAACTGATATGCCTTTTTGTTACCTGAAAAGAAATATGTATTACATACCAGGTAATTTTTATGTAATTTTCGTAATTGTAAAATGCATTTTAATTTCCGGTCATGGGAGCTGAATAGAATAGGAAAAGAACCAAAAGTTCAGAGTTAAAAAAAGGTTTGAAACATCTAGAATGAGCGTGCGCAGTGAACGAAACGAATGATAACTCGATACTGAACTAACTATGAGCAGTCGGTAGTGGAACAGCGACGAGCCGAAGAAGAACGAGTGCGGCCGAGCAACACCGAGACCGAGACAGACGGGAACGGGACCGAGGCTGGAACGAGACCGGCCGACGTCCTGTTCGGGAACGAGACCGACCGTTTCTCGTTCCCTGGAAATATAAGAAGAAAACCGCAACCGAAGTGAACTATGAAAGACCGTTCCTTGGAATTCGTTCCTTGCTCGTTCCGTTCATCAGGATGAACCGTTCCTTTGGACCCGTTAGTTTGCGAACGACCCATCTCTAATAAACACTGTGTATGGGTGGTGCAGTCGTTAACACAGCTGCCCTGGCCTGCACACATCTGTACTCATCGCCTCTAATTCCGGATAAAATCCTGATGCAGATAACCCCATCAGTTCTTGACCTTTCCTTTCCTCCCCCTCAACCTATATTCTACATAAAACTAAGTATGTCACTTTGTGGTGTGCGTACTGTAAGACCTTCAGTGCACACACCATCAGATAATTTGACTTGTCGCTCTTACGAAGAAGGCGAGAGTCAGCAACATGTCTCGTGGTATTATCGTGGCGTGTTTATCTTCTACTGTTAGGTCAGACGATAGAAATGCCACTTGCAAATTGATGGTAACCAACTTTAAACAGAACTTGATTAATTTTCACACATATTTATTAAAATAATAAAAATCATAAACCTTACTTAACTTGATTCTGGATGCTATTTACAATTGACAATCTGAACTTCCTTTCGTCTTGGTATGTTAATCTTATTCTCACATATCTCTGATACATGACAAAGTGTCTATACATTTATCTTCATGGCTACGTACAGGAATATGATAATCTTATTAGGTGCAGAGTGAAACTTGACTATAGACTAATGCAGACTGACTAATCGGAGGTCTGTACACTCTTTATAATACCTCGCGCGTTCAGGTATCAATGCGCGAGTGTGATCTGCGAGGAGAAAAGGTTCTACGTTAGCAGCAATCTCATTGGCTGCGTTACATATTAATACGCGGATCGGGGGAAGCAGAATTTGGTCCGTCTCTAAGGCAGCGCCATCTCGTAGTGCGGAGACGGACGAGCGCTGCGCCTGCGCTGTTGTGCTTAGCAGGGCGCGCTCTATTGGGAAAGTTGTGTACGCACTGACTACGCGAAACAATGTACACAACACTACCACAGTTCTCACACGCTCGTTCAATCTCGTATCGCTTTATAACTTTACACCCAGATATTTAAATCACTTCACTGTGGCAAGCAGGACACTAGCAATACTCTATCCGAACATTTCAGCTTTTCTCTTCCTGTTAAACCACATTAACTTACATTTTTCCGCACTTAGAGCTAGCTGCCATTCATCACACCAACTGGAAATATTGTCTACGTCGTCTTGTATCTTCCTACAGTTACTCAACTTCGACGCTACGGCATCATCAGCAAACAAGCACAGATTGCTGCCCACCCTGTCTGACAAATCATTTATGCATATAAAGAACAGCAGCGGTCCTATCACATTAACGTGGGAACCCGCGACGATACCCCCATGTCTCGGATGAACATTCGCCATAGAGGACAACATACTGGGTTCTATTATTTGAGAAGTCTTCGAGCCACTCATATATCTGTGAACTATTTCCATATACTTGTACCTTCGTTAACAGTCTGCAATGGGGCACCGTGTCAAATGCTAGCTAGAAATCTACACTCCTGGAAATGGAAAAAAGAACACATTGACACCGGTGTGTCAGACCCACCATACTTGCTCCGGACACTGCGAGAGGGCTGTACAAGCAATGATCACACGCACGGCACAGCGGACACACCAGGAACCGCGGTGTTAGCCGTCGAATGGCGCTAGCTGCGCAGCATTTGTGCACTGCCGCCGTCAGTGTCAGCCAGTTTGCCCTGGCATACGGAGCTCCATCGCAGTCTTTAACACTGGTAGCATGCCGCGACAGCGTGGACGTGAACCGTATGTGCAGTTGACGGACTTTGAGGGAGGGCGTATAGTGGGCATGCGGGAGGCCGGGTGGACGTACCGCCAAATTGCTCAACACGTGGGGCGTGAGGTCTCCACAGTACATCGATGTTGTCGCCAGTGGTCGGCGGAAGGTGCACGTGCCCGTCGACCTGGGACCGGACCGCAGCGACGCACGGATGCACGCCAAGACCGTAGGATCCTACGCAGTGCCGTAGGGGACCGCACCGCCACTTCCCAGCAAATTAGGGACACTGTTGCTCCTGGGGTATCAGCGAGGACCATTCGCAACCGTCTCCATGAAGCTGGGCTACGGGCCCGCACACCGTTAGGCCGTCTTCCGCTCACGCCCCAACATCGTGCAACCCGCCTCCAGTGGTGTCGCGACAGGCGTGAATGGAGGGACGAATGGAGACGTGTCGTCTTCAGCGATGAGAGTCGCTTCTGCCTTGGTGCCAATGATGGTCGTATGCGTGTTTGGCGCCGTGCAGGTGAGCGCCACAATCAGGACTGCATACGACCGAGGCACACAGGGCCAACACCCGGCATCATGGTGTGGGGAGCGATCTCCTACACAGGCCGTACACCTCTGGTGATCGTCGAGGGGACACTGAATAGTGCACGGTACATCCAAACCGTTATCGAACCCATCGTTCTACCATTCCTAGACCGGCAAGGGAACTTGCTGTTCCAACAGGACAATGCACGTCCGCATGTATCCCGTGCCACCCAACGTGCTCTAGAAGGTGTAAGTCAACTACCCTGGCCAGCAAGATCTCCGGATCTGTCCCCCATTGAGCATGTTTGGGACTGGATGAAGCGTCGTCTCACGCGGTCTGCACGTCCAGCACGAACGCTGGTCCAACTGAGGCGCCAGGTGGAAATGGCATGGCAAGCCGTTCCACAGGACTACATCCAGCATCTCTACGATCGTCTTCATGGGAGAATAGCAGCCTGCATTGCTGCGAAAGGTGGATATACACTGTACTAGTGCCGACATTGTGCATGCTCTGTTGCCTGTGTCTATGTGCCTGTGTTTCTGTCAGTGTGATCATGTGATGTATCTGACCCCAGGAATGTGCCAATAAAGTTTCCCCTTCCTGGGACAATGAATTCAATTTCCATGACTGTAGATATATGGAAGCCCTTGAAGCCATATTTCTCAGTGTGTCATTTGAGAAAAAGGGCAAGCTGACTTTCGCATGGGCGATGCTTTCTAAAACCAACCTGATTCGTGGACATACGTTTCTCAGTCTCAAGAAAGTTTATTACATTTGAACAGAATATGTTCAAGGATTCTGCAGCAAACAGAAGTTAGGAATATTTTATATGCGATTTTTCGGTCCCATTCTTTTACCTTTCGTATGAGTCAGCTGCACTTTCTTCCAGTCGCTTGGTGATTTGCTCTCGTCGAGAGATTCACTATAAATAAAAGCAAGGCAAGGGGTCAATGCAGTAAAGTACTGTTTGTAAAATCGGACTGGGATCCTGTTTGTATCTGGTTATTTATTTGCTTTCATATTTTTCAATTGTTTCTCAGGGCCAGGTTTGCTTGTTACTATGTCATCCATACGGGAGTTTGTCTGATGGTCAAATAACGGTATGTTTGTAGGATTCTCCTGTGTGAACGATTTTTGAACGTGAAATTTGAAACATTGGCTTTCGTTTTGCTATCTTCAATTGAAGCACCATACTGGTCAATAAGGGGCTAGATAGAAGCCTTAGACACGCTTAACGATTTACAGTGCTTTTCTAAATAACGCAGCTACAGGAAGGCATATTTGGTCTTAAAGGCATATTTGATTTAGTAATACGATGCATATGGCCTCGTTTTTGTAATTTTCTGTTTGTTACGCGATTAGAGACAACCAAGAAGCGAAGTGTGTGATATGAAATGCCTGTTTTCGCAATCCGACAGTTTCCTTTTACGGACTGAAGAAACTGATGTTCCGCCTACGTTCTCTTCCTGGAAATGCTGAGAATATATTTTACTATATCTGGGCGGTTGAAATGTTTCCTTCTTACAGGCTTCAGAGCGCTATTCGAGTTATACTGATAGGAAATCTATAGTGAAATTACAGAAATAAAACTATTACATTAAAAGTAGATAGCGCAACTAAAACTCATGTATATAACAGAAAAGTCACATGATCGAGTCCACTTACAAACGGGAAGTAATTTCTTGCGGGAAGTAATTCCTTTACACTTAGACTATCTATCATCAGAACAACCAGTGTATCTGTGCATTTCTTTGGAGACGACTTTTTTTTATCAAAACACTTTCACCAGTAGCTAATGTTTGTCCCTACTAACATGGCGGATGTCAGCATCATATTTACTTAGTAAGTTTATTAATGAATGAACTAATTCTTACGTTTTGAGTCCTAAATTAGGGAATAAACAGATAAATCTATCAGTAGCAAATCCATCTTTTTGTAAGTACTTTATAAGAAAAGTCAACTTATTCACTTGTGTAATATCGCGGGTGGATGTTAATATGGTGGAAAAACATTTAGTTTCGTTCACTATGTATACAGTATACTTCACCACCCTATATGAAAGAATCTATATCATCTCCTTGCACGTATGAATATAAAGATTTGCTGTACTCTTTTTTGCTATGTTTCTATAAAGTTTCATATGTTTAGCTATAATAGGATCGTATTCTGCTATTAGCTGTAGAGCCAACCCGGAAATTTTCGGAATCTGTTGACCCAAACACATAGTAGTGACCCCAGGTAGACGACCTCGAATGGAAAAGTTATTCACCATTACAAAAACTCATTTTAACAACTCCCTCCAATATATTACTTCTGTCTCAAGCAGAGATGTTACTTTCTTATTTATTCTCCCATACTTTGTCCTCTAAAAGAGTGAACGTACTTCTCCAGTGTTCAGCTGAATTTTCATTGGCATTTTTATGTCATTTAATCCCCCATTAATTTTTTCAAAGTGTGACGTTCCATTAAACAATAAAGATGGGACACAAAATATACTACCCTTGTTCGTTAGTATGATAAATATTGTTTTTTTGTTTTCCAGCATTGCTCACGGATGTGAAAAACAAACATTTATTTAAGATGCCCGGCATGCCAGTGTATTGCCTGAGTGAATTTCTGAAATCACAGCCCATATTATGTGCCACATTGCTACATTAAGCCATATGACTGCGAGTTATTTTTTTTTATTATCGAGTTCACAGGATCGTCAGAAACTGAATCACTATCATAATTCCCTTTATTTGCGTCGATTGTGCCAACTGATATGATTGTTTCCGCGCCATTCGTATCCACCTAAACCACGTGACTCAGATACAGCACACGCTGTTTTTTCGATGCTGTTCACTACATTATTTTACTCCTGTGTTTCTAGACTAGAACTAGCGACTTTGTTTGATTTTTACATAGCACATTGATTTTTGCACTCTTTCGCACAGATTCGTCTTTCTGTGTCGCTTTATCTTTCGAGAACTTCGCATATTAGGAATCCTTACTTTTCTCCGACTTTTACTCATTTTAATCAATACTAAAATATAAATGCTAGCTAAACACTAAACAACTGCACTCTTTACAGTATAAAATTAAACTGAACTGCCAGGCAAGCGGCCTTCTGATAGACTGACGGTATTTTCTTTGAATTTGAGGTATGAAGAGGGAAATTTAAAATATGTGTCGGTTGCAGCTCCTATGGCAGTGTTAGCGGAATCTCCCATCGAAAAGCTTAATCACGAGCAAAGAGGTTTGCCTTTCTCACATGTACCACATGCGAAGGCACGACAGTGAATAAAGTGAATAATGTTCACGTTGACACACGTAACATCGGTGTAAAAATGAAACCTGTTCTTTCATAGTTGCCTAACCAGACCATTTTTGAATCTTTAGCTGATTTGTGCCAATATCATTCATATGCTCTTCATTGTGAGTTAAGTTCCCATTCTCTTTTGAAGAGTTGTAAATAAAATGTTTGAGAAAACAGTAACAGCTTACAAGTCAGCTACCTAGTCTCCCTAAGCTTAAATACGTCTCTGGATACCTCTGAAGGCTCTGGCCGCTAAAAAACTTAGTCCAGCCATGCAGGAAGTGCTGCAAACGGTTATGGAGACAGTTAATACTGTTAAGGCAAAATATGTAAAATCATAATCATTATCATCATCAGTGTTCTGCCTAAAGGCGGATTTCCACATGGTAGTTCTCCAGGCTGTCCGGTCTTCTGCCATCTTCTTCAGGTCTGCATAATTTCCTCTTCCCTTTAAGTCGTCTATCACCTTGTATCTCCTTCTTCCTCTCAGTCTTCTCCCACAAACCAATCCTTCCAAAGCATCTACTAGCAAACAATCCCTTCTCAATCAATGTCCCAACCAGTTCTTTTTCCTTTCTCTTACAACCTTCAGCAGACATCTTCTCTCACCAAACCTTTCCAATACTCTTCTATTACTCACTCTTACCATCCAGCTTATTCTCTCCATTCTTCTCCACATCCACATCTCAAATGCTTCTAACCTTTTTTCATCCTCTCGTCTCAGCGTCCATGTTTCTGCCCCATATAGTGCCACACTCCAGACAAAACATTTGCCAAGCCTTTTCCTGGACTTTTTAAAGTGGTATTGCGGAGATGGGTGTTGAACAGGCACAGTTGCTCGTTTTTACTAATGCTCCGATGGCTTTCAAGGGCTAAAGTACTAAAAATAATATTTAAAGTGAGGAATGAGGTATTCTATTTATTAAGGGACAAAAATCAATGTCTAGCGGACTCTTTAAGTAACGGAGATATTCTAGTGAAAATGGGTTGGATAAAAATCCATTCACAAATGCTCCTGGACCATAATGCAGAATTATAAAACAGCAAGAACAACTTACTGATGTCACTACGGTGCTTTGCTAATGAGTAAATTTAGTTAAACGTCTTCGTTGGACTTTAGATTACATAGCAGCAAGTAGTTCTCAAAGCTGAGCCAAAATGGAACAAATATCCTGATCCCTTCTGCAGCATACAGCTGTAGCAGCTATAAAGTCGAACTACCGTTCAAAGCTAAATGTAAGCAACCTCTGTCTGAACAGGCATGAGCAGCTCGCGCGTCCGTCGGCCACCGTAATTTAATATATTATTTATTGGTAACGTTTATTGTTGGCGACTCACGTGGTGGGCCTTAATCAAAATAATTACTGGAAACTTCCTGGCAGATTAAAACTGTGTGCCCGACCGAGACTCGAATTCGGGACTTTTGCCTTTCGCAGGCAAGTGCTCTACCATCTGAGCTACCGAAGCACGACTCACGCACGGTCCTCACAGCTTCACTTCTGCCAGTATCTCGTCTCCTACCTTCCAAACTTTGCAGAAGCTCTCCTGCGAACCATGCAGAACTAGTACTCCTGATAGAAAAGATATTGCGGAGACATGGCTTAGCCACAGCCTGGGGGATGTTTCCAGAATGAGATTTTCACACTGCAGCGGAGTGTGCGCTGATATGAAACTTCCTAGCAGGTTAAAGTTGTGAGGACGGGGCGTGAGTCGTGCTTGGGTACCTCAGTTGGTAGAGTATTTGCCCGGGAAACGCTAAGGTTCCGAGTTCGAGTCTCGGTCGGGCACACAGTTTTAATCTGCCAGGAAGTTTCATATTAGCGCACACTCAGCTGCAGAGTGAATATTTCATTCTGAAAATAATACTTCATTTCAATTTTGATTTACAATTAAACGCTTTTGTGAAGTTCTCTTTTTTTAACAATACTGATCTTCAGTGGTATTTGACTCGCTGAATCTTAAAACATGAGTATATAAGTTGAACAGTGGAACAAACTTTTCATATTTATTGCCTCGGCTAGTCAGTTCACTTTAAAGCAAAAAATCTTTAGTTATTAATTACAATTGTGGCCCACACACGTGCGAGAGTATTTCTTCCTACCTCCGTTAACCATTGCATTGTAGTCGGTGTCCTGGCTCTGGCTGTCGGCTGTTGTACTGAAAATAAGAATCTTAAAGCTACGTATTTCTGCAACGCCGGCCGGCTGTGGAGAAAAATGTATATTATGTTAATAGACGGACGAGTTTTCCGCTTCCGCTAATTTTTTATAAGTTAATATCGCCATGTAATGGCGCCTTGGCTGCATCGGGCGCTGCGATTGTTGCACTGTAAATTACTCGACTGCAGGTTAATTATAGGAAGGCGAACATAAAGTTGGGATCACCTCTTACAGATTAAAAGTGAACAATGATATTAAATCAGTATATTATCTGCTTAATTAGTACAAATATACTTACATTTGCCAGCACTCGCAAGATGTCCGTCCACACGCAACCAAGACAAGAGAAGAAGGGAAGACGACTAAAAAATTAACGAAAGAGCGTATCTTGTCGTTTCTTTAGATCATTCTGTTATATTTCTTTGCCCTCGAAACTTACACAGAGAAATTATTAATTTACGGGTACATGAGAAAAATGTATATTATTCAATTTTTAAATGTCTCTTCTTTATAAATACTGTTTTTAAGTCTTTTCGTATTATTTCACTGGGGACGCTATACAGTTCTTAGAGGCTCGCCTTCACACAGTTTCCCTTAATTTGAAATTATGTTACAGAGCACTTTAAATGTCTAAATTCGGATGAAGGCGCTCGTAGAAGTGTTGGAACTTGGTAAATAAGACTAAAAAATTGTGACTGAGGGCTCACTTGTTTCAATTTTAGTTTATAAACGGTCACTGAACCAAACAGCCATGTTCAAAACTTTGAAATAAGATAATTTGGAATGGCTGTTTCTGCTATTGCAACACTGTTGAGAAACTTTCTTCTCGAAAGCATTGCACTCTGTAATTTAAATTTTTAGTAGGCTTGCAATCCTTGTTTATTGAACTGTAAATAGTTCTCATTTTATAGTGTTTTAATCAATAAAATTGGGGTGAAGATAAATCACCAAAAACACTGACACGAAGGCCATTTGTAACATTGGCTAACAAGTCGGAGAAATTTTACCCATTAACAAACCGGTAACATAACCAGAAGGATTTTACTGACTATGACAACGGATGCGGAAGCCTGCGCTTACTTAAATGATTTGTTCCGCATTTCAGCTATAATAATTCATGTAGTTCTGGTTCCTGTTGCGTATAATCCTAAAGTACTGGCCATTAAAAAAGCTACACCACGAAGATGACGTGCTACAGACGCGAAATTTAACCGACAGGAAGAAGAGGCTGTGGTATGCAAATGATTAGCTTTTCAGAGCAGTCACACAAGGTTGGCGCCGGTGGCGACACCTAAAACGTGCTGACGTAAGGAAAGTTGCCAACCGATTTCTCATGCACAAACAGCAGTTAATGGTTCAAATGGCTCTGAGCACTATGGGACTTAACGTCTATGGTCACCAGTCCCCTAGAACTTAGAAATACTTAAACCTAACTAACCTAAGGACAACACACAACATCCAGCCATCACGAGGCAGAGAAAATCCCTGACCCCGCCGGGAATCGAGCCCGGGAACCCGGGCGCTGGAGAAACAGCAGTTGACCGGCGTTACCTGGCGAAACGTTGTTGTGATGCCTCGTGTAAGGAGGAGAAATGCGTACCATCACGTTTCCGACTTTGATAAAGGTAGGATTGTAGCCTATCGCGATTGCGGTTTATCTTATCGCGACATTGCTGCTCGCGTTGGTCGACATCCACTCAGTGTCAGCAGAATATGAAATCGGTGGGTTCAGGAGGGTAATACGGAACACCGTGCTGGATCCCAACGGCCTCGTATCACTATCAGTCGAGATGACAGGCATCTTATCCGCATGGCTGTAACGGATCGTGTTGTCACGTCTCGATCCCTGAGTCAACAGATGGGGACGTTTTCAAGACAACAACCATTTGCACGAACAGTTCGACGACGTTTGCAGCAACATGGGCTATCAGCTTGGAGACTATGGCGTATCACCCGGCGTGATGGTATGGGATGCCATTGGTTACACGTCTCCGTCACCTCTTGTTCGCATTGACGGCACTTTGAACAGTGGACGTTACGACCCGTGGTTCTACCCTTCATTCGATCACTGTGAAACCCTACATTTCAGCAGGATAATGCACGACCGCATGTTGTAGGTCCTGTACGGGCCTTTCTGGATACAGAAAATGTTCGACTGCTGCCCTGCCGGCCAGGGTGGCCGAGCGGTTCTATGCACTACAGTCTGGAACCGCACGACAGCTACGGTCTCAGGTTCGAATCCTGCCTTGGGCACTGATGTGTGTGATGTCCTTAGGTTAGTTAGGTTTAAGTAGTTGTAAGTTCTAGGGGACTGATGACCTCAGAAGTTAAGTCCCATAGTGCCGAGAGCCATTTGAACCATTTGAACTGCTGCCCTCGCTAGCACATTCTCCAGATGTCTCACCAATTGAAAATGTCTGGTCAATGGTGGCGGAGCAACTGGCTCGTCACAATATACCAGTCACTACTCTTGATGAACTGTGGTATCGTGTTGAAGCTGCATGGGTATCTATAGTGGCCGTGCGGTTCTAGCGCTGCAGTCCGGAACCACGCGGCTGCTACGGTCGCAGGTTCGAATCCTGCCTCGGGCATGGATGTGTGTGATGTCCTTAGGTTTAAGTAGTTCTAAGTTCTAGGGGACTGATGACCTAAGATGTTAAGTCCCATAGTGCTCAGAGCCATGAACCATGGATATCTATACCTGTAAACGCCACCCAGGATCTGTTTGACTCAATGCCCAGGCGTATCACACTCTTTATTTCGGCCACAGCTGGTTGTTCTGGGTACTGATTTCTCAGGATCTATGCACCTAAATTGCGTCAAAATGTAATCACATGTCAGTTCTAGTGTAATATACTTGTGCAATGAATACCCGTTTATCATCTACATTTCCTCTTGGTGTAGCAATTTTAATAGCCAATAGTGAATTTTTCGTAGTGAAGGGGGCCGAGAGGAAAAATCTTAGCGAATCACTGGTCTAAGCTACGAATAAGCTATTATAACGATATCTGGTGGCCATTATAACAAAAAGTAGTTTTCATTTCTCGCCCCGTTCTACCTCAAAACTACGTACCTGCAAACTGTTACTGAATTTACTGAATTTCAATGAACAGAAATTAAATACCTAAGAAATGGAAGTGTTCGCGCAGTAGTACGTGATCGACACAAAATTCAGATACATTTAGGTCAAAGACGTATCATTCGCTATTTGTATACGTCGTTTCAAGGTCATAGGACTGTTCAGTTAGCTCTGACGTATAGACAGGCAGAGGGTACAGGCAGACTGTGATCAAGAACCATCGCGAACAGAGAATAGGAATCTGGGTTGAGGTCTCTAAGTGTTATGCGTTATTCACCACCAACACCGTACAGCACAGAACAGCGACGTGAATGACGTAGAGGCAGAGCCGAGTGGGACCCTGGTGGCTTTCTGTGGTGTCCAGCGGTGTCCCACTTCTGACTGCGGCTGGGCTATAGACGCTCACGTGTTACTTCGGCGATCCGGTGGGATGTTACGGGACGCAGGGATTCTCCATAGCCACGCCTCACCTAAGCATGGAATAATGGTGTCTGATGTGGGGGAGCTACTGTTTGTTTTGTTATGTTTTGCTTTAGGGCGCAAAAACAAGTGGGCTCATACGCACCCTAGTCAAAACTGTGGAACACAAAGACAGAGAGGAGTTAAAAAGCGACATAAGAGAAGACAGCTAAAAAGAAGGACGTGGAGAAATGGCTAACAAACATGGCTAGTGAGTCACAACTACAAACATTCCTGCCAAACAATTACACGGCAAAACTAAGTTGATGCAAAGTGTTAAGCCATGAAGTTGCACACATGTTCATCACGTAAGGAGTGCTAAATTAGTAAACTTTCATTCCATTCGGAGCTGCTGCCCAACATCAGTACCCTTAGGTTGGCAAATCAAGCAAGAGCACGAGTACACTCCTGCATTCGTTGAACTACGGAAGCATGGGAAGCTGAATGCAGGTATTCAGGTATACATCTCGCCATCACAATCCCAAATAACCGTACATACCTCAAGGCTTTGATGAAAGAAAACAACCCTGACAGAAGGTAAAACGTTGTTTTAATTGGCCACACTACCAGATTCGCGGCTTACTGCCGCATCTTCATTTCCAACAAAACTATTACATAAATTCATCGTAGGTGAACCCCATGTTCTTTGTTGTACATAAAGATGCTACTGTAATCCGAAAAAACCAGTAGTGTGGACAATTAAAAAAAAAAAGTTTTATCAGCTCCCAGCTGTGTTTTCTTTCAGCAAGAGCTTCAGCAGCTGCAGGTGCCCTGGGTATAAAATAGTTTGTGATTCCTCCTGGCGACTGTCATGTGAACTACACTGTGGGGTCTTGTATTATTTTGCTGGAATGAGCTATTTGAACAGCAGCATTTACCACTCTTTTTATTCCCCCTTCAACAGTTACCGAAACAGTCTGCTGTCACATCCAGTAGCTACCCTTCATGCGTCTGCGCGCCCATCCGTCTTTTGCCGTCTCAACACTATCCAGCACCGTGGCATCCGTTTGGCCACGGTTGTCTTTCACAGCATCCCGGTTGAAAGTCTGTACGCTGGAGTTGATGAACTACCATTGTCCTACCGCCGTGACTTTCTCCTCAGC